>NC_141541.1:42984166-43295000 GCF_021556685.1 Rattus norvegicus
TATGGAAGTGGATTCCAGATAGCTGGTAGACAGCTCCTGCCAGTCCATAATGTCTAGAGTTCCTCAGGTGGCTTAAGGCCAACTACCTGCCCACTCATGACCCTGTCTAAACTGTGCTAGGTCCTGATGCTCAACAAGTACCTTTTCAGACAGAGAGGTGAGACCACTTCCCTCCTTGGGCAGCCCTATTAGCTGGTCAGCCAACCTGCTGTCTCCCATGAGGAAGCCAGAACATAAGCCTTTACTTTCCTGGCTCTCTGCTCATGAAGGAAAGATACACAGAGGAACCCCCTCTCCTAGGGCCACCTCCATATTCTCACTCCAGCCCTTACCCTTCTTTGTTTCATGAACTGGGGATGCCACCGAAGTGTCTTGTGAGTCAGGAGTCCTCCTTAGTCCTAGCCAAGATCCCTTCCTCCTTACTTGACAATGAATAACTTCCCTTTTAACTCTTCCCCACCAGCCAGCCTAAGCTTGGTCACAGGGCACTGGCAGACTGTCTACATTCACCTGCCCTTCTGGACCTCCAAGGAATGGTTCCTATGATGGCTTGGCCTCATGGACAAGGTCAGTGAGGGAGTGAACAGTCACTGTGACACCCTAGAACTGAAGGTCTGGTTTGACAGTGGGTCTGTAGATTGCATTTGCCTACATACCACCTATTTGACTTCTTAACAAAAATATGTTATCTCAAAATATTTCTATTATGTTTTCCTGATCTGACAAGGACATCATCAGAGCTGAAGCCCTGCTTCTCCAGTTGGCCAACTCTCTTCCCATTGAGCAAGACATGCTCGACAGTCAGTTGTAAACTCGGAGATTTGCTGGTCAAGGATATTGCTGGTGCTTCCACTCTGGCCAGTGAGATCATTGAAGGCATTTATTGAGCAGACGCTCCTGACTTCATACCTAGTAGATGTGAGTGTGGTTGGTTGGGAAGGGTCATGGGAAAAAGCCAGGCCAAGGACTCCTGACCAGAAATTTGTCATGATAGGGGTTGGGGATTTAGCTCAGTGGTAGAGCGCTTGCCTAGGAAGCGCAAGGCCCTGGGTTCGGTCCCCAGCTCCGAAAAAAAGAACCAAAAAAAAAAAAAAAGAAATTTGTCATGATAAAGGAACCACAAAACAGAACCAATACACACATGAGAGGAAAGAGTGGTAGGTGGCAGAGTACTTTGAGTGCTATATGGTCACAGGGCATTGTCCTGTCCCAGAAAAGCAATGTCCTAACCATTTATCAAGGCAAAGTGAGATGCACTCAGAGCAGTGACTGGGTTTAAGTGTAGAGGTTAGGATGAAGCTGGGTCTATGTAACCATCCCATACATCCAGCAAGCATTTCTCTTACCCCTTACTATGAGAGGGAAGGCCAGAATGCAGGACTAGCATTCATGTTCTAAATCACATTGTGAGTTGGTCATGTCCCAGCTGAATTAGCCAGCATTTAAAGTTGGTAAATCATTACTACCATCTCGATCTTATTTAAAATGTTCTCATCTCTTGCGCCATAGTGAAAACTCATCATTTCCATGGGATGACTGAAGAGAGAGCAGCACACATCAAACTTAACCAACCAAGGCTCCCTTCTGGGCCAGCAGTCTTATCCCTACAGCAGAAGGCCTCTGTGTTAGTGTTTCCTAATCTCACAGACTCTAGCCCATGGCAGATGTCCAGTAAACACATGCCTAGATGGAAAAAAAAAATCATTTGTCCTGAAGGCTATTGCAAGATGTGTTCAGCCCTGACTGTAAGGATGGGCTTGGGGAAGGGAAGGGAGATTTTTCAGCAAGGACATACATGGATGATGCGTTGCAAGGAAATCAGCCCAGGCATTGTGCTGCTGTTTTGAAGGAAACATGATAAAAGCAACTGAACTAGGTTTTTTGTTTGTTTGTTTGTTTGTTTTTGCTTTTTGTTTTTTTTACTTCTGAAACATTCTCTACATTCCCAACCTAGGTGAGCAGCAAATACTTTTCTGATAAAAAAGAAAAAGCAGGGCTGGAGAGATGGCTCAGTGGTTAAGAGTCCCAACTACTCTTCCAGAGGTCCTGAGTTCAATTCCCAGCAACCACATGGTGTCTCACAACCATCTGTAAGGAGATCTGATGCCCTCTTCTGGTGTATCTGAAGACAGCTACAGTATACTTATATATAATAAATGAATAAATCTTTAAAAAAAAAGAAAAAGAAAAAGCAAAGATTGAGAGCGGTGTAACAGGAGAGGCAGAATTGGGTGGTCAGTGAGGTGGACTTACAACAGGCTATAATGAGAAGCAATAATCATAGCATGGAGGCTACCCAAGGCCACACAGGTCCCAGGGAGGCTCCCCACACCAGGACGCTGATCAGGCCTCCTGAGCAAAGGCAAGTGGGTGTTTTCTCTAGATACTGAGAGGAAGCAATGTGAAAGATAGCCTTCAGCTGGAGGAAAGGGTCAAGCAGAAGTGCACAGGTTAGACCCAGTGCACAGAGGCATAGACAAGAGGTCTGATTTGATTTCTGAGGTGCTGAAGAACTGGGGCAGAAAGGCTAGGGGATTTAAGATAGGAAAGAGACCAAACTCTGTGCACATAGAGTGCTAGAACTAGAACCTCAGTATAGATAGGTTATTTATCGATTCCCCATTTCTGAAATTTTTTATTCAACCTGGCAGAAAACCTCAGGACTACTTGTTTATGTCCAAGTGTCAACAACATAGTAGACAGACATACATGATAGTGGATGAGTACGTGAACAGATGAAAACACGTTCTCAGAGATTGGCAGGACTCTGAAACCTGTAACTGAACAGTGTAGTCATGCTCTATGGCCTTGAGACGGTGACAAACCTCCTAGATCACCAGGAGAAGACTGTCCTCTGCATACTGGCTAACTGCTTTCAGTATTGGGTGCTCTGCGACTGCGGTGATCCACTGTGAACCAGGACTGAATTTATTTCCATTCGATTGAGCTGCTATGAGATCCCACTATGCACCAATGACCGTGCCCGGTCTTTCATCATAGACCATGATGAATTGGGGCTTATTGCCTTCCTGGCTTCTGCAGTATATGATGTTGCTACAGCTCAGGCAGAGGCTGCAGCAGGAGCCCAACCAGTCCCCAGGTGAGGGATAGGCTTCCTTTTTCCCTTGGGAGCCAAGCACTTCCTGACTTGGTTAAAGAAAACCTAGATGACCCCTCCTGCCATGCTCACATCCCTGGCGGCCAAAGGCAGGAGGGGAGGGGTGGAGAGCCTGCCACAGTACTTCTCTCCTTTGCCATTTCCTCTGCAGCTCCCTCACTGGCCCTGTTTTTTCAGACCTCTAGTAATAAAAACAAGCCAATAAAATGAACATGAAAATATATTCATTAGGATTTATAATGCTCATTAAAACTGCCTGTGTACGAAAGCATGACTTAGCTTCATATAAGTGGGGAAAAAATGCAAATTATACTGCATGCAAAGAAGATATTTCCCTAATCGTCCAATCAAATGCCAGCCCAATTATCTGTGGCCAACCCAATGGGTTAAAATTATACTCTCTTTCCTTGGACACAGTGAGGCGCCTGAAAGTGTTTCATTTTAATAAAAATGAAATCTGGACCCTGCAGAAAACCAGCTTCACTAATGACGTGTTTACACAGAGAAAGACAATTTCTAGTTAATGGTGATTACTACCGAGAACAAATTAAACTTCCCAGAGTATATGGGTTAGAGATAATGGGAAAGGGGGAAAAAGTTATGGTTTTAGTGTGTGTGTGGCAGCATGGGGGGACAGGGTGATAGAGGAAGAAAGGAGCAAGTGGAAGACCAGGAGGAAGCTAAGAGTACAGGGATGCTGGGGCGGGAGGGTGACAACTATGCTGGTTCTGCCAGCTTGGGCAGCGGAGGCCTGCAGCTGGTTCTGGGCTGTCAGGATCCCAGGCCAGTTTGGCAATAGGGCTGAATTCTTCTGCAAGACCAGGTGCCCTGGAATCTATCACTCTGTCATTTTGGAAAGGTGGGCCACTCGTTCCTCCCATCAGCAGTCATAAGCATGTGGAAAGTGCGTCCTGCTCCATTCCCCTGGCTTAGTGGTAGGATCAGAGGCAGGCCTCGGCCTCAGAGCTCTCATGCAAAGCCAGCCAGCAAGCAAACTCCAGATGAATGACAGAGGAGGCAGAATGGACAGAGAGATGATTAGAAAATCATGATGTCGGTGGCAATGTCACCTCGTCCTCGCTGTGACTTAGTGATGTCACCTTGTCCTTACTGATTTGGATATGGGTTGGCTGTGTCTCCTGAGGTTTCCTATTCTGGAAGTAGGATAATGTAAAAGGCGGTGGCACTTTTAAGAGGTAAACTGTGATAGAAAGTTGCTAGGTCACTGGGGACAAGACCTAGGCATGAGTCCATCAGTGTCAAGAGTAAGCCCAGCACCTGAACTTCTCTTAATTCCTGTCCCACCCCTGGGATGTCATCTGCCATGAAGCCCTCACCAGAGCCAAGGAGGCTCCAGTATGTAGTTGTTGAATCTCCAAAAGTCCAAGATCCCCCACCCCAAACTCATTTTCAAAATAAGGTATCCTACCTCAGGTATTTTGTTATATCAACAGAAAAGAGATTAATGTACCACCTTTCAATAAGTCCTTGCCTTTGTCAGGAACTATTCCATGGTGGATGCTGTCTCCTTCCTTCTAAGCTCTTGGAACAGCATCCTCCGTATTTCCTATCTTTTCAAATACATTTTTATTAATTCTTTGAGAATTTCACACAATATATTTGATATAGTTACCCTAATTCCTTCTCTTAGTTCCCCTACCCTCACCCTCATGTCTTTACCCACTTTTATCTTTGGCCCTCTTTTTTTTTTTTTTAAAGATTTATTTATTCTGTAAGTACACTTGTAGTTGTTTTCAGACACACCAGAAGAGGGCATCAGATCTCATTACAGATGGTTGTGAGCCACCATGTGGTTGCTGGAATTTGAACTCAGGACCTCTGGAAGAGCAGTCAGTGCTCTTAACCACTGAGCCATCTCTCCAGCCCCTCTTTTTTGTTTTTTTAAGTGATCCACTGAGAACAATTTATGCTGCTCATATATGCCTAACCAGCTTATACACTCCTTACACACTCCTGCCCATCCCTGGCACTCAACTGCCTCTCCACTGGCTTGCCCATTAGAAGCCATGAAGACGTTTTTTCAACAGCAGAGTCTCAAGAAGTGCCAGATCCCTTCTGCTTCTTGGCTCACTTCTCCCCCATTTCCTATACCCTACAACCCGGTGGGTCAGGGGCAAGGCAAGGGGGCTCTTCCGTCCCTGAGTTTTAATATATATTCTTCAGTTAAACAAGAGCAATCAATCATTTGTGAACGGGCCCAGATGTAAACAGTCCCCAAATCAGGAATTCCAGCTCAGAGGCACAGAATAATACAGCTTTGGGGAAGATTTAATAATAGTAAAATTAAAATCGTAACTGAAGCATAATGAAGAATGGGGTACAAAGAGGCACTGAAAAGGAAAAAAAAAACAAAATAAAAAACCCTAACACAGATTAACTCCTTTGGGATAGTGATTGGTTGAGAGCAACAGTAAACAATGTGCAGAAATGCAACTTAATTATCCTTCGATTCTTCGCATTCTACCGAAACCACACTGGAAGGCTTGGATGTTGGCAGTGGCAGCCTCCCTCTCCCCTGCTCCTGGAAGGAAAGAATGGCTAAGACATATGAGCAACTGAGGCAGAGGACAACATCGGGGTTGATCTGTGGAGCGACCAAGACGAGGCCAACTAGCTGAAACAGAAGCATCAACTCTGGCTGCACAGCCAGCGGGTTGTTGAACAGATAAGGACATTTCAGGGAAGGCTCAGATCACCCTGAGTCCCCCAAACCAGGTGAACAGCCTGCTTGGGAAGCCCAGGTCTTTTACACCCAGTGCTGGCTTAGTTGGCTTCAGGGTACCTTTGTGGAGAAGCTGGGGAGGGGCTCCTTCCCTCAAACGAGAACAATGAGTGCTTCCTGGTGGAAAATGCCTCCCTTGCTCCCATGTTACCCTACAGGGGCCTATACAGGACTTCAGTATTGGGCAATAGACAGCAGAAGGTGGGAACGCCACTGAGTAACAAGTCTCTCTTAAGGGTATTCCTGACAGACTTTCAGAAGTCGCAGACTTCGTGGATGCTAGACCCAGAAGTCGAGTCCTTAAAGCCTCCAGGGACTGCTACTCTCCCTTCTGAATCTCCTCAGCCTCCCTGAGAAAGTGACATCCCAGTCACCCACACAGTTTCTTCTGCTGAGGGCCCTTAGTCCAGTTGTTTCTGAATCAGAAAATGAAGCAGGAAGAGTTGAGCCTCCTTCTGGGGATCAGTTTATATTTATCCTTCTTTCTGCACGAGCTAAGCTGCCCCAGTGACTCGCCTCACTCTTATTTGTGTTTCCTTTATTCCTGACTGCAGATTCTAAGAGAGGAAGGTCACTGAGCCCTCAGATGGGACACTGGTGGAAAGAGGACCCTGGGTCTCTACAGGAAGCATTATTTCTAGCTGTGTGTAAGGGAGAGAGAACAGGGGCCATCTTAGTAGTGATGCCATTTATCTGGAATACTGGGCTGGAAAGATTGGCAGCTTCCAGATGAGAACAATACCTGTCCCCACATCCCACTTTATAATTTCAATCCACCATCTCTTCCTTACTAGTATATCCTACTGTATATGTAGAATGTATATATATATTAAGATAATCTACTACTAAGATAATCTAAGATGTCTAGGGACAGGGCGTTGCTCCTCAACGTTGCCCCAGGACCTGGCTTGTGCCAAGCTCTCCATAAGCATCGGTCAAATAAAATAAATTGCCAGAGCCAAAGCCAAGGACTTAAGACCAGTGTCATTCTGGTCAGACTCAGCCTGGAAGCAGGTTAGACTCAGGTCAAGTTCCTGATCTCAAGGTATAAGTACAGCGTGGGCTCAGGACTAATGAGGTGATTTATAGGATCAAGAAAATACTCCAGGGGTCCGGAAGGTAGTAACTATATGGTTAGAGCCCTCACGAAGAGCCCATGGCATCTGTCTCTCATTTTGTCCACACAGGCTAGGGTTTTCATTAAATCCCCTTACTAATTATGGAACATGGGACAGCCATTTTCCTTTCTGGGGAGATACTAATTCTAAAAGGATAAAACTGTGTTGCTCACTGCTACAACCTCAGTATTTAGAGGTCCACACACTCTGTCTTCAATCACTGTTGATGAGACATTTTTGTTTTCCCCTACCGCAGTGGGGATGGAATTCAAGGCCCTGTGCTTGTTAGTCCTCTATTACTAAGCTTCCAAAGTGACACTCTTTCTAGCTTCATCTCAGGATGCTATGACTTCTTACTCTAAACTACCTATTGCTTTGCCGTAGGCAGGACAGTTTCTCATTTCCCTTGGGCTCAAAAGGTCTTGTCTGTTATATCTAGGAGTTCCCTGGGACCTCAGATTTTTTTTTTAAATTCAACTGATATCTTCCCAATGTAAGAGAAAACAATGTATGGACAGGATTTAGCCTCTGGATCAGGAGGAAAAGGGAGCTTACCAGAGACAAAAGAGGACTCTGTATCCCAACTATTAAGAGATACAAAGTCAGTAATTGTGGTTCTTCACTTTGTATAAGATATAGATTTCCAACAGGCTTATGAGTCAGGCAGGGCAGAACTGACTGCTGTCTGCACCTTACAACATTGACAACTGAGGCTCAGAAAGGGGAAGTCATTTAAAGTCATCCAGCTATTTATGTAGTGTCTATGCTTTAAAACTAAGGTCCCTGGCTCTCAGAGCTTGTATAGTACAGTTGTCCCTTAGTGTTTCCAGAAGATTGGTCCCAAGGGCCCTTACAGAAACCCAAATCTATAGATGGTTGAGTTCCTTATATAAATAAAATGGCTTGTAATAACTGTATAACTTGAACATGTTCCTATACCCTTAAAATCTCTAGATTGTTTCTCATGGCTACTGTTATGTAAAACAGTTGATCAACTGTTCTGTTTAAGAAATAAAGAAGTCTGCACACATTCAGTAGAATTGTGATTTTTTTCTTGAGTATTTTTCATTCTTGTCAAGTTAAATCAGTATGGAGACCCTGCAGATACTGGGGGAGGTCAATATTTCCTTTCACTCACCCCCCTCTCTCCCAAATGCTCTTGCTGGTTGCCTTGGGTTTTCTGAAGAGCTCTGCTTACAGGAGGGAGCTGCTGAAGTGGTGATTTCACATCTCTGGAGGGAAAACTTTTCAAAGCAGCGTTGGCAAAGTGGCTATCAGAGCATGGTTTGAGGTTTGGGGAAATGGGAAACCACTGGTAACTTTTTCTATTGGAATCTTTAAAGATATATATTATCCCTAAAGGCTGTTTGGAAATTGCCCAGTGCTAAGTCTTTGCTGAGGATATTAGATGTGTGCACCTCCTCTCTCCAGGTCTCTAATGGCACAAGTGCTATGCACTTCTGTTTGTTTGTTCCCTTGGTGTGTGCGCCTTTCAGACCCTGAAAGCTGGAGGGAGCTTGGTATTACATAAGCAGCTCATCAGAATTTACACTCAGCCAGACATTGCTCAGAAGATACCTAGGTCCTCCCACCCAAGGGGAACATTTACCTCAGCCCCACATCTTTTCAGGGTACACAGAGAGACTTTGGTCCCAGTGACTGCCCCCTTATTACCAGGAAGCTCCTGGTGCCATGGAGTTCATTCACCCTGAAGCCTATTTTGGTAGCTTGCTGCCTAATAAGGGAAGGAAACTGAGGGTGTTTTGCTGTGGCCTCTAGGGTTCCCCTTGAGTATCCAGAGCTCCCCGACAGTACTTATTTATTCATAGAAAACCTACTGTGTGCCAGCCTCTGTGCTGGATGCCCAGGATATAAAAAGGAGGAAGCCAAGATCCCTTCTGCGAAAAATCCAAAGTAGAGGTGACAGACATGCAAAGAAATAGAAGAAAATCAGCAGGACTCTAACTGAGCAATAGATGTATTCTGGGAACCAGGGAGGAAGGAACTACTGGCTGTGTCTAGGGGAGGGAGGGAGTGGCATTTGCATGCAACCTGGAAGGATCTGTCGGAATGAAGACAGTAAAGGAATCAGTAAACTGGGATGGAGCCAAGTCATTTCTCCTGGATACAAAAGTACCCAAACTGGCTCTCATGTAGCCAGACGCCTTCCTCCTTTTATTCTGAGCAGGAAATGCAACCATGGGTGTCCAGGAGGCCTGCTTATTCTGTCTGATCCTCAGTTTCCCTTTCCATAATAGATACTATAACAACCTGGACCCAATAGGAGAACAAAACGAGAGGTGTGTGGCTGCACCGTAAAGGTGCCTACCTTGATAAGTGTGGAAGGGCGTGGCTGTGCTGATTCTCTCCCATAGCCTTTGCTGGCAAGCATCCAAGGACCTAGTCACATTGCCTGGGGCATAAAGACACCGATGGCTCTACTTAAATCCTTCTAAACCAAGCTGAACAGGAAGAGCCTTTTATGCCTTGACTCTGAAGTAAAAACTCCTTTGGAAGAAGCAGCCCTCTGGCTTAGGAGCTCCTGGGGCAGTACTAGAGGTCTTAGTGTATAGGTCACGCTCTGGGGAGCAGAAGTCAGAAATGATAGGAGACCTGCTCAGTTCCCTGCACAGGGGTCCTTAAGACTTGGAAAAATTACCCCCTAAAACATTTATGTACCGAAGGTTGCTCCCCAGCTAGTAGATCTAATCATTAAGAGGTAGATTGGATTGTGGCAACTATGATCTAATCGTCAGATTGAGACATTGATGGCTCTATTATTTGTTGATGGTATAGAGATATGATGAAGGTGAGGGCTGGCTAGAAGAAATAAATCACAAAGACTATGTACTTGGGGTCTATACTATGTCCGAAATTTCTTCTTTGTTCTGCTTATTTTTAAAGAGGAAATTGTGTCTCATTTCTTTTCGGTGGGGAGCAGCAGCCTGTGTACATTCCCTGCATACATGTTGAGTTCATGCAGGCATTGTATGGGTTGGTACTTCTTTTCATCATGTAAGTCCAGATACTGAACTCGAGTTGCCAGGCATGGTGGCAAACGCCTTACTCACTGAGCCAGCCACCTCGCCAGCCTTGCTTGCTTTCTCAACACCATGATATGAGCAGCTCTTCTGTTATACCTTCTCCTCCATAACTCTCTGCCTTACCACCACGGAGCCAGCCAACCATAAACGGAAATCTCTGAAACCGTGAGGCAAAACAAATCTTTCCTCACCTCAAGTTATTTTTCTTGGATATTCATCATAACAGTGGGGGGAAAAAAACCTCTAACTAATCCAGGAGCGCTCTGAAAGGTTCTCTGGAGTAACAATAGCCTTGGACCCCTTGAAAGAGTGAGCAAAGGTTCACATACAATGGGCCTACAGGCGAAAATGTTCAGCTGCTTTTGCTGACAGTAATCAAGGTACCAGCATCTGCTGGAATCTAAGCTTGGAGTCCCACAACCTGCAGACTGCATGGACTTCTCAATGAGTGGCGCCCCGCCCTGTCTTCACACATTTGCCCAGTCGTCTCCCAAGCCTGTCTCTGCTCCATCTGGGAACCTTACAGATTAATACACTTGTCTCTACAGCGGGTCATTATGGGCTCTTACAACAGCTGCCTACAAGATCTCCTGACCTCTGTGTTTGCCTCTCTCCAACCCAGTGTACATACTGAAATAGTAGCAATCTTTCCAAAACACAAAGCTGGCCAATTAATCCCCTGCTTAGAGCTCCTCAGTGTCCCACAACCGGTCTCTAGGGGAATATGGCCCTAAGATCTTGCTTGATGTTTAGCCCCACCTCTCACCACAGCCTTTGTCCCACAGTGTGCCCGCCAGATGGAAAATTTTACGTTTCTCCTCACCTACCAGGCTATCTCTGGCAACCAGGACTTGATTCATGAAGTTCTCTCTGCCTGAAGTTTTCCTCCCACCCCCTACCACTTGGCTAACTCCGCATCCTCCCAGGTATCAGACCAGACCACTCTGCCTCTAGAAGCCTCCTTGGATCCCTTGAGATTTCCCGAGGTGCCCTGCTGGCTGCTCGCACAGTGTCTGCCGGTGCCTGATTACAGCACTTACCATAGTGTACCAGTGATGCCTGCTTACCAATCATCTGTCTCTATTTCTCCAAAAAGGACACAGCCCCGCTGAACGAAGCTCAAACGGGGTAGGCAACGAACATGTGCTGAATGGATGACAAAGGGACAAATGAATAGACAACGGCGAGTGAAAGAATGAATAAATGAATGACGGAGTCGGCACCTATGAACCGGAAAGACTGGATTCTACAAAAACACGCACAACGGGAGAGCATCCCCAGTGCGGAATCTGGGTACACAATGCAAGGGGTAGGGGCGGGATAGAGGGATGAACAAGTTTGGGGCTTAATCCAGCATGCAGAGTGCAACAGAGGAAGGGGTGGGGCCGGCAGAAAGGCAGGGGGCATATGCGCAGGGAGAGCCCCCTAGTCAGCTTCCCAGCTTCCTTCCTTCCTGCCTCCGCATAAATCCGCAGCTACCTGACAATGGTCTCATCAATAACGGGACTTGTACTATTTCATAAACTTTCTTTAAATTAAAATCCAGGCGACGCACACACATACACATATACCCCACAGACATCTTCTTTGCTGAGAAGTTGCTCCCTATAAAATAAAAGAAGCTGTTTAAATGTCTTCCTTCCAAGCTAGCCCCACAGAGCTGGAGCTGAGAATACATTAGCCTTTAATGAAGTGAGACTCTCATCTTGCAGGAGACACCTCATTTAGCGCAATTGTTTCAGAGCCATTACAGAAAGACAATTACAAGGAAGCGGGGAGAGTAATTGGAAATGCTGGCAGGAGTTGGGCGAAATGATAATAAATAAAAATATTCAACCTAATAAGCTTCCAGGAGGGGGTGGGATGAAGAAAATCAACATAATTAGAACTGAACCTTAGCAAGGAAAAACAGACAGCAGGGTGGCAAGTGCTCAACTTGTACAGGAAGGAAGAAGTCACATGTCACCAACCATGTTTTGAGGGGCTACAGGCCACTTGCCCTTCTGGAAATCTGCTGAGGGACAGAGAAGGTGCCTAAAGCCCTGGGCCCATTGACGGTTCAGTGTGTACTACTCCTAGACACAGAAATCTGGGTGCACAAGAAACGCAGGCCCAGCCTGGCACAGCTAAGGGACTTCATCCCACTGAGAAGAGAACCCAGGCCAGAGCTGACTCTGCCACTACTGGTTTTCTGTACTGCGATCACGGCAGTTGAGCTGGTGGCTTTTTGGGCCTCAGTTTTCTCATGTTGGCATGCATCTGACCCTTTCTGTCGTTCTGTGTTCCTCACAGGTTCACATCTGAGGGGTCTCCCTTTGAGTTCTGAAATTTCTACCCAGGCATCCAGAAGTCAAGCTTAGCAACCCAGCCTATGTACTATTAACATAAAATCGTCACTACCCCTCATCTGGGAGTACGGACTCCCCAGCTTGTTGGGATGGAGGAGTGCTCTGCCCGGCGGGGCCCAGTATAGTTCCTACCCAATGCTGGCGTTTGTGAGAGAAGGATGGCTCTTCCTAAAGCACTGAGTCTTAGAGCATTTGCCTGGGACTGGTCAAATAGGAGAGAGCCAAGCAGGGCTGAAGCCCGCTGACGTGCACATGCAGTTCATGACTCCATGCATTCTGGTTTCTGAACCTTTTTGAAAGTTTACGTCAGGAAAATGTCTTGTTTGATTTTAAAAAAAAACGGGGGGGGGGAGTAAAACTTGAGATCCAAGATCTCAAATCTGTGACCCTGTGAGAATTCCCAGAGACAGGGACAATAAAAATCCATCCCATTGTTTATTTATGCTGCATGACAGTTCCCTACCGATTCACAAATATACTGTTTGCAAAGACACGGCAGAGGATTAGGCCGAAATCAAGTTTTAAAGCTTCCGAAGATTGTCTGATAGTCATAGTCAATTCTAATCAATTTTATTTCAGCCACACTTGTCTATGAGTGCCTGCCATGTGTCAGACATTGGAGATGCCCACTTCCCCAACTTCCTTTCCTTAAGGGACTTGCAAGATTTATTTTAGGTTGTAAGCCTGGCAATGATGGCAGACACCTTTAGTCCCTGCGCTTGGGAAGCAAAGGCAGTCAAATCTCTGTGTCTCCGAGGTCTGCCTGGTTACAAAGTGAGTTCCAGGACAGCCAGGGTATATAGAGAGACCTTGTTTATAAATAAATAAATAAATAAATAAATAAATAAATAAATAAATAAATAAATATTTAAACTCTAAGGCTTTAGGCATGAAGTAAGGCCACACTAGAAAGCACTGGCTTTGGTCTCCTCTCCTAATCAGTGACTCACTGGTTCAAGTCCATGGTCCTCTGACATTACTACACTCTATCAATAAATGTTTAATATACTCTCAAGATAGACACAAAGAAACATGCACGTAGCTATATACATGGGTATCCACGCATGTGTATGAAACACATCGATGGAACACATACAAGTCGTTCTAATCTGCTCTGAATACCAAGCAGAATTCAACCCTTGGTTTTTTTTTTCTCCTGCAGGCCATAATATCTGGATTCCAGTCTGGAGACTAAATGTGCCTCTGGGTCCATCAGAACCTTGGAGCAGAAAACTCAAAGCCACGGATGAAAAAAGAACCTGGATGCCTCCCTCTCATATAAACCAGGAATAATGGTCTTGTTTATTCTTCCACTAGGTAAACGGGTATCGTCAAACAGAATGTGCCAGGAGCCATGCCAAGTGCAGCACGGGCTAGCAGTATCAGCCACCAGCCATGGCTCTCTGTGTGAAAGGACGAGTGTAAGCTACCTGGGATGAAGCCACACTGGCCAGTGTCAGCAGTTTCAGACCAGGGGCTAGGAAGGGAATGTTGGACTTTTTCCAGAAGAATCTAGAACTCTCTGGAAGAGATGACACGGGCCTAGGAATATGAGTGGGTTTTGGTCTTATGGCTGGAAAAGAAAGACTTCTGGTCAAGGTAGAGGGACACTATCATCTGGATCCTGCATCTATCTGGAGATCCCATATTCTGTGGCTGGGCAGGAGAGCACAAATAAGAAGCAAACAAAAGAGGCTAGGGAAGGCTCTCTGCACCAACACTCTGAAAACTAGAGGTCCAGGCTGCTACTCTGACAGCCTCTCATCCAGCTCACCAATGGAGGCCTCAGGAGTTGCCCAACAAAACAAGCATCTACCAGGTACCAAGGTAATGGAAGGGGGAGTGCCTTTTAATAAGGTGTGAGCATGCTAGTCTACTGGAGAGGAGCTGAGGCACTGAAGTCCCATTGTGATGATGTCATAGAAGGATGCCCAGTGTGATCTGAGTACTTGCCACAGAGAACCTGAGTTCTCACCAGTCAAAGGAAGGGATGGAGACCTATGTGGGCAAAGGACAGTCTCAAAAAGACACAGAAGCCTAAAACCCTCTGGGATCTGGCAACTGCAATTAGAGTATGGACTGTTGGCTCCCAGGAGGAGATAAGAGGAGGCTGTGGCCATTCTCAGGGTGACCCACCGGACCTAGAGCTGAGTACTACACACAGACAATGCTTATTAAATGTGTTTTGATTGGAGAGTGCCATTTCTTGAAGTTAGAGCTGGGATAAGCAATTCATTCTTATAGAGCCCCAGGCACTGCCACATGCTGAGGTGCATTTATTGAAGTCCTTTGATGAGAAAGAGGGGAAAGAAGAGGAAGGGGGTGGGGAGCTGAAGCAGGATGGCCACCCTCACCTCCACAGACTCCCAGTTCCCAGAACTGAGGCCCCGGGTCTAAGAAGAGAAGGTGGAAAACTTCCTAAACCTCTAACTGGATCCAAGCGTGACTTTCAGAGATTATCATTGCTCTTCAATCCATTGGGAAACCAAGGCTAAGACAATGTTCTAATGAGAAAGGAAAGTGTGGGAGGGGGGGCAGGATTTTAATCTGGAACTCATCGCTCCTGCATTGAGCCTCTCTCCCTCTGATGGCAGGGCAACTTGGGGAGGCAAGACTTTTATTAGTAAGTGACTGGTGCTCTCTTGGCTGTTATGCTACCATTGAAGGTCTGTAGATGAGACCTCAGGACCTCTCCCTACAGGGACCAGGGTAAATAAATGTGTTAACTGTTCCCTGAGCCCTGGAAGGGGCATGTAAAGGGTGGCAAAGAAGGATCCTTATTAGACGAATCGACAAGGATGCTCTCCCGTACTAGTTCCTTGTCCAGACTGAAACAACATCTTACATCTCGAAAGGCAGCACCCACCCTGCTCCCCCCACCCTGCACCAAACCTTTCAGACCCTGGTACTGTGCCTTTCTTGGGACCTAGGAGCCCAGGGTTACAGTTTGGTCCCTTTCTTATGTATCTAGTCAAGACATTGCCTCTTCTAATTCTGTTTTCCTACAGGGACCTCTAAGATCTCTTAAGAGACCCATAAGCCTCTTCCTTGTCCCCAGGTTCTCTCTCCCCAGACCCCTGTCCCAACACTCAGGGTTTCCTCTGGTAAGCTGGCTACAAGCCAGCACTGCCCCTCACAGGACCTTGGAAAGTCCTAAGTTAACCCATCCTAAGAGCAGACAAGGCTTCAATACAACCAGGCCAGGTAGGTAGGTCAAGGAGTCAGGAGAAGTAGCAAGTATCTTAATTCAAAGCCAATTTCAACATCTTCATTTGAGAAAGACATCTTGAGAACACTGGAAAACAGCTTTGGGTGGGGGGAGGATGGAAACTTTCAGGCATTAGTGTTTGCTCCACTTTCTAGTCTCGGTCTCAGGGGCCTATGGCTGCCCTTTCTGAGGCTGGTCTCAGGGCTGGAGGGAGTTACAACAGACACTGGGGCTTTCAGGGTGTGTCATAGTACAGGTAATCCTGTCACTCTTCCTAGAGTAGACAGTAGAACTCCTAAAGCACCTGATATGTTTAATAGTGATGGGAATTTCATGGTATAAGACTTGAGATGCTGCCACCCATGCCCAGGCAGTCACCAGAGCTAAGCAGTTTCAAGATAAGAAAACTCCACCTTCCAACAGGGAAGGGCTCCCCAGGACAGACCCATTTGTAGCTGGGTGACCATTTGTAGATTTATTGTATTCATATGAGTACGTTACCACATACATGCCTGGTGCCCTAGGTGAGCCTCCCTGTGGGTGCTGGGAATCAAACTCCGGTTCTTCACAAGAGTAAGTGTTCTGAGCCAACTCTCTCAGCCCCAGTTTAGCTTTTTTTTTTTTTAATTAGGTTTAAAATTAAAAGTGACAGCAGTGGTGAGCCCTCCCTGTTTCTGCAGGCATTTGGCCTTAGGTAGGGACCAGGGGCATTAATTAAACTCACCCAGTCTCCCCCCCCCCCCAAGAGACCTGGACCTCTCCACAGAAGACAGGATCTCCTGCACCAGAAAGTGACCGCTCCTGGCAAGTCCCAGCCTGGAGAGGGATCAGCCTCACCTCACAGGCACTAGGCCCTCCCCCTGATGCCTCCCCCAGCCCAGCCTAATTCAGTCCTAAGTATTCCTAAGGTGCCTTCCAATTTCCTGCTGTAATAAATGGCACAGAATGCAAATGGAGGTGGATGTGGGACACAGATGTTTGCACTAATTTAATTGAGGGAACACCTTGGATTAAACACTTTGCAAAACACCCACAAATAGGTTCAGTGCATTTGGTAATGAAAAGCCTCCCAGCCCCCTGGCACTTTGGAGAGGCTGCCTGGGGCTGGGAGTAGGAGGGTCTGGGGGAGAGGCCCAGAACACGGAGCCTTGAACCAAGGAGAAGAAGGCAAGGGAACTGGGTCTCTGGGAGAGCTACCAGCAGATTCTCCCCCAGCTGGAACCCACCCTGCTAAGAGACAGAATCTAGACGGGCGGGGGTGGGGGTGGTAATGGAGGCAGCATCTGCCTTCTCAGGTGGGCACCTGTTTACCTGTAGGGGTCAGCAGTAGACAGATGCTCCCCATCCACAGAACACACCTGTAAGCTGGAGACTTCCACCCAGTAGCTGAGGTACCATTCACTGGAATGGGATTTGGCTTATTGAACACTGCGGTGTGGGAGGCAGAGAAGAGCCAGCGGTTTGGCACTGGTCAGAAGACCAGGGGAGAGCAAGAGAGATCACTCAGTAAAGTGCTTGCCATATACACATGAGGACCTGAACTCTTAAGGACCCAATCCCAAGAACCCACAAGAAAGCTACGGTGGTTGCATGTGCACTGGAGGATCCCTACAGCTTGATGAGCAGCCGGTCTAGCCAATCCATGAGCCCCAGGTGAGAGAAATAAAGTGGGGGAGCACTTGAGGAAGCTGATATCAACTTCTATCTTCTACACATGTACAGATACGTGTGTGTGTGTGTGTGTGTGTGTGTGTGCGCGCGCGCTCACACGACTCATGAACACACACGAAGACCAGTGGATGAAGTGGGAAGGCATTTCTTCCTGGCAGAGAGAACATTGCTAGTAAAGGCAGTGAACAGTAGAAGCAGATATTCTGGGAACAAACATAAAAACGACCTTGAACTCATTTAGGGGACAGGTGCATAGTGAAGAAGGGCTGCTTTCCCCAGCCCCTTCACACCTTAGTCACGGTTTACTGCAGGGGAGACAGCAGAGGTCTCTGGGCTAGGCCTCAGTGCAGCAAGGTTCTAGCAATCAGGTAAATCTGCCATCGGTTCTAATCCTTGCTCTGTGAGTCTCAGAGTTCAAACCAGGCTCGGATGATTTTATATTCCCGAAAACAGAGCCCCTAATTTCCAAACACGATGATCAGTTCAAGTGTAATAACCATTCAAATAATAACCTCTCATACTTCTGCAGAGCTTTATAGTTTATAAAACACTTTCGCATGTCTCTTAAATTCCTTCACACGGCCTGCCAGGAAGACAGAATGGGGGAGTTTGATTATTCTTGCTTTCTGGATGAGAGAATCAAATCTCAAGAACCCAGCTAAGAATGCAACAGAAGCAGGACTCAAACCCAGCCTACCTGACACCTAAGTGCACATGGGTTCAAACCTTCACTGGCACACTTGCCCAGTACACTACAGACTCAGACCAGCAAACCTAAATGAAGAGACAGTCCCCCCCACCCCCACCCCCACCCCCAGAGATGTCTCTGGAGCAAAAGGCAACAAGCACCAAACTCCAAGAACTAAAAACAACACAAAATGCACACATACATACTCGCATTCACATTCATTCACATGTAGCACACACAAAGACCTGAGCCAATTTCCCCAGGCTAACCCTACCTAGAGCCAATTTCCCTAGGCTAACTCTACCTAGCCCAGAACTTTGACGCCCAGCTCCTGGTTGGGCATTAGTCCAAAGCAGCAGACAAGAACACACCTTGGGTCCTGTACTCCCACCAGCACCAGTGCACATAGACAGAGCCCATAGGCACAGTGGGAAGCCTGACACATGTCTGAGCTCTAGGGTTCTCAGGAATGGCAGAGTCCACACTTCCGAGGAGGTATTTGGTTAGGCAGGGTGGACGAGTGAGTGGGTGGTGGACAGCTGGAGTGAGGAGGTGAGGAGAAGAAAGCACAGGAGCCTTCCCCTCCCTCACAGGTGGCTGCTGCTGTCCTCATCATGAGCCTTGCCCTGTAATGAGGACAGAGGAGCCTCAGTTCGCTCAGCTGAAGTGATCCGCACGTTACGGGGCTTGTGTGAACATGTGTGAAATGAGGCATCGGCACCTCCAGCACAAGGTCCAGTGCTCGGAAGAGGACACAGAAGAAAGCACCATTTTGACCTGTGAAATAAAGGTGCCGAGGGACAGGTGACCCCATCATCCGTTTCCTGCGGCTAGGGTTTACTCATCCATCACCCCACATCTCTCCTTCCAATCAACGCACCTTGCTGTTCCGGCCAGGCACTGCTGTAGAAGCTAGGGTTAAAGAAGCAGAGATTTCGGTCCCCAGCTCCGGGAAAAAAAAAAAAAAGAAAAAAAAAAAGAAGCAGAGATTTGGGGCTTAATGTGAATAATGCATATGGGGTCCTGCGGTTACCTACAGGGAAAGAAGAGAGAGAGAGAGAGAGAGAGAGAGAGAGAGAGAGAGAGAGAGAGAGAAGCAGACAAGACCCAGAGGAGGCAGCCACAGAGGAACTGCTACACCAGGAGCAGGAGCAGCCCTGGATAAAGAAATTATATACAGGGAAGCAGCAAGGGCCAAAGCAGCCAGACAGAAAAGCACAGAGCACTGGAAGAAAAGGCATGGGTTGGCTACCTGGGACCTCAGTGGCGGGAATATGCCACACCTTGGGGTCTGCAGGCAGGCAGGCAGGGGCAGATGGTAGCATGGTGGGGAGAAGGTGGGAGAAGAAGCTGGAAGAACAGATCCCAGGCCAAGGTAGCTGGCCCTCAGCAGTTATTAGTGAAAAGCCTAGAAGTGGTTCAGCACAGGAGTCACATGCTCTACATGGTCACATACAGTAGCCCTGCTGGACCCACAGGAAAGAGATCCCAATACTCTCAGTTATTATCTAACCCATGGAAGGTACAATCTCTCTCTCTCTCTCTCTCTCTCTCTCTCTCTCTCTCTCTATATATATATATATATATATATATATATGTATGTATATATGTATATATATATGAATAGTACACATAATATATTATATATGTATATGTGCATTTACATATACACACATATATGTATATGTGAATTTACATATATACAATATATGTGTGTGTTCTACACATACATATATGGTAGCATGTAATTCATAAATGAAGCAAGTAAGAGATTAACAATAACTAAATAAAAATAGAATAATTATAATTTGATTACAGATTATTACCATATATTACAATAGAAAGTCATTCAAAACTTATGGGAATTTTCTGTGTAACATTTTTGGCTTAGTGGTCGACAGCTGAGAACTGACGCAGGGAAAGCGAACGAACATCTACAGGACGCTGCTCTATACACAGTATTAATTGTGCTCCAGCTATAGGGGCACAGTGCTGGCCTCCTCTACATGAAGTCTCTCCTTGACCAGCTCTGATGATAAATGAGTCTGACAAGGAGGTCTCCTCTTCGATTCATATAATTAATTATCCCTTGAGAAGTGGCCAATTTAGGAGCGCGTTTTTCTTTTTGAAGAGACAGACTGGCCGACTAACCGAAGGCCACAGGAGAGGTTCCACAGCCAGCCAAGCCCAGCAGCACCACCAGGCAAGAGCACTTGGAAGTCCTTGGAAACCTCCTTCCGAGGTTCACAGTTCTCCCTGGGGATTTGGGAAGAAGGTGAGAGTGGCTATTATATTAGTGAAGATGTCAGAAGTGGAGAAGAGCAAAGCTGTTCTGCTGGGTGCCCGATCTGTGAGTGACTGCATTTCCGTGGGTAAGGGAAGGAGTGGGGCGGGAGTTTCCAAACCCTGCTCAAAGCTGCTCGCTGCAGGACAGGGTCTCCTTCCCTTCTCGTCTTTTCCCTCCCCTCCCCCAACTCTCTTTCTAAGCCCCTCTCCAAAAAGGTTTATGGAGACGACTCCAAATAGCCCCCTCTCCTGCAGGCATAGTCACACCAACCGAAAGGAGATTTAATTAGCAAAATCTCGTTAGGCAAACGAAATTATCCGTAAGACAATACTCTTCTGGACAGGGGGTATGATTAAACAAAGCCATTAATTGAGAGAGTCGTTTTGGCAGCTCCCGAGTTGCGTTCATCTCCGGGCAGGCTCCACTCTGCCTCCGTGGACCTGGGAAACAGACTCTCGGCCTCCTCCCCTGCCTGCCTAACCCATCTCTTCTCCACTTCATCTCTGCTCTTCCCAGGGCCCCTCCGGTTAGGGCTGCAGACCTCCGCATCTCATCAGCGGCCTCTCTGCTGCCAGATTCCCGCTAAAGTGCCTTGATTGCATAATGTCTATTTGCATAATGTAAATTGCAATCTCCTAGCTTGGGAGGCAGGAATCACAGAACAGCCATTATTTTTTACCACTCCACAAAAATTCTACGTTTAGAAAGCAGATTTGCAGCACAGAAAGCCATATAAATCTGAATCTGCCAAAACGCCATTAAATCACACTAATTAAGCTGGACCTAGGCAGAGTCCATCCCTGCTCTCTGTTCACTCCAGTCCACAGAAGGTCATATAACACAAGAGAGGCCCAGACAGTAGGGCTAGAAGCAGATGCTGAAGGGACCAGGCAGGGGACTCTTTCTTACAAACTTGATCAGCACACTACCCATAACATCCCTCTACACATAAACACACACACACACACACCCCTGGTATAACAAGGAGGTTTATTGTCTCATGCTTTGTAGGTTGTACTTGTCTTGGCTGAGATTTCCTTATTATTATTATTATTAGTAGTAGTAGTAGTAGTAGTAGTAGTAGTAGTAGTAGTAATAGTAGTAGTAATATTAATAATAATTTTTTATTTTGGGGGGTCTCTTTATGTTATCATAGCTGGCCTGGAACTAGCTATATAGGCCAGATTGGTCTCAGAAACAGAGATCTGCCTGTTTCTGCCTCAGTGATTGAGACTAAAAGTGTGCCCTGCTGTGCCCAGTTTGCTGCAGACTTGTGATTTGGAGAACAAAGGTAACTGCACCTTTAAGCAAAACCAATGGGAGGCTTGAGCCAGGTACTTCACAGGATTCAAATCAATTCCTATCAGCTCTTTCTTAACCTTTCCTCTTCTCTGAGGGGAAGAGAAAGAGGGAGGGCAAAACCCTGGCTCTGACTAAACTGTTCTAGATGGAGTCTGAGTTCCCTGAAGAGCCCTCTCTGAGGGTCCTTGGAGAGAGGGGTGAGTCCCAAGGTCTGGAAGTGTGGTACTCGCTTGGACAACCACCCAGCACTCTGGCTTCTCTGAGCAGTGTACCTGGATACTCTTCTGCTTCTTTATTGCTCATTCAATATTAATTTGTCAAAGGGCAAGATGCTAATGTGTATTATTAAAATATCAATAGTTTATGAGTGAACTTTATGGCAAGTACAGTTATAGGCAAGATTCTTGACAATCTCTCCCAAGTAATGGAAAGGAATGATCTTTCTCCCCTAGCTTCTTTCTTTCTAGTCTTTCTAATTTTTTTTTTAAAAAAATTTACTGGCAAAGTCACCATTGAGCACTGAGTGCCAGGAATGAGTACTCATGGCTGGTTTTCCCCACAGTGGTCCTAGGAAGTGGATACAATGTGATTCCTTTAAGTGATCAAATTTAACAGGTTTCTTGACCTACCTTTCATGAGAGAGTAAAAAAGAGGAAATTATTCCATATCTTTATGCCAAACAACCTTTGTAAAGTAGGCTCACTTTTACTCTGCCTGAGTAAGTCCCAGACTCTGCACTTAGAATCTGAGTGCTGAAGGTAACACTGGACGTGATCAGCAGACATTTTCTTGTTAGAGGAGAATAAACTGAGTATCCTTCTTTTGGAGAAGAGAGAGGAGATTCTGAGACAGGGTTTCTTGGTATATCCCTGGCTATCTTTGAATTCATTCTGTAGACCAGGTTGGCCCTGAACTCTTTCTTTTGAATTAGATTTTATTATTAAATTAGATTCTCTTAAATTAGATTTCGTTAATACAATAATTATACACATTAAAGGGGATTGTCTATAGATTCGTACAATACACGCTGAGCAAATGATGAAGCAGCTCAAGTCTTGATGATAATTCTAAGTTGAATTTCAACTGCTCCATAGACTCCCTTCCTGTGGTACTTTCTTTGTCCTCTAGGCCTTCTCTTCTTTGTACCTACAGAGCTAATAACAGAATCCCATAGCATAGGGTGAGTGAGAAAATGCACCCCAGAGGTTTAGCATAGTGAACACTCGGCAAGCATTGCTTACCAATATTAAATTTGACTTCATGAGTCACCACCTACCCCTCTTCTCTGCCTGGCTCCTGGTACTAGCCATTCCCAAGTGTCTGCCCTCATACGATGGACTAGTTCTGTTTCTATCTGCTCTTTGGTGGCTTGGGATTCATTTAAGTCACAATTAGGAAACCAAAACACCCAGATTCTCTTCAAAATTTAGCAGCATCTTTATCAGGCATGGGAAAGGTGAAGAGAGTGGTCCCTTAAAAGTCCCTTAAGTCTCTCCCAAGTCGGAATGTGGGATAGAGGGAAAAGAGACTAGCAGAGTAGTTGGAGAGACCAGGGAGAGATCAGTGTGCAGGATTCCTCAACCCCATGAAGTGCCTTGTAGTTTCTTAAGCTCTGAGATTTACCTGGAACCTACCCCGACTTTGATGGCCATGGCAATGGAGATGTGGGAAAAGGGTCCAGGCTTGTAGAGTCCCTGCTCACAGGTCTAGAATCCTCTAGATCTAAGATTCCAAGCTGTGGGTTATAAGTTACATACTGGACTAATTCTCCCTGGTATGAGCCATGATGTTACAGTTCCTCCCAGCACAGGACCTGTTAGAACTACCACACCGTGCCTGAGAAGAGGCTGAGTTTGGCTTTGGAGGGTTTCCAAGGCTAAGGTTTCTTTCCAGAGTGTAATGTGTGTTATGTTGGTAAATCGCCACGTGTTGTTTAAGTGCCCTGAGATGCTGACTCTGGGAGCAGGATTGCCCCTCAGCCCACTTCAGATCCAAGCATGCTTATGCCCCCTGAAAGAAAGTCCTGAGTCAGGCCGGCCTTCTGGCTCTGTGAAGAAACAAAAAAACCAACCAGTAAGCAGCTAAGGGTGTTAAAATCATCATGCCCTTGAAAAGAGCCTGGAGGTAAACCCTTTCCAACCAAGGTTACTACTGTTTATCCCCTAATGTGAAAAATGTCTCCTGTGGGAACAGGAGGCCAGAAGCTCAGCTTCGAGAAGTTAACCTATAGATGGGAACTGCAAATGGGGACTTGGCTGGCTGCCTCAACTTCCCCAGTTGGTTTCTTCTGGATGACTAAGTAGCTGGTTTGACCATGTCACTTTCCTGCTGTTATTTGTTCTTTCATTTGAGGCCTCACTCACAGGAGGGGACTCTGCTCTGCTTAGGGCTCTCTGTTGTGGGCTCCAGCTGGCCGCCTCGGCGGGCGGGGCTCCCTGAGTTTCTACTAGATGTTCGTAAGCCCTGCTTTGATGATATTACCTTTTGTCTGTACTCTCGGTCAGGATATTCCAATTGCCTCCACCACCTGATTTGATGATACTTTCGACGCCCGCTGCTTCTATGGCCACTCGCTATTTATTCTTTTATCTTTCCTTTGCTATCTACTTAATAAATTTGTCCTCTTAAAACTGAAAGCACAGGCTGGAGAGATGGCTCAGTGGTTAAGAGCACTGCCTGCTCTTCCGGAGGTCCTGAGTTCAAATCCCAGCAACCACATGGTGGCTCACAACCATCTGTAATGAGATCTGATATACTCTTCTGGTGTGTCTGAAGACAGTCACAGTGTACTTATATATAATAAATAAATCTTAAAAAAAAAAACAACTGAAAGCACAGCTATCATAGATCACTCTCCAGACTGCACAGAACGCATCCTGACCCCCAGGAAGGGTCAATTTCATTTGTTCTGAGGAAATAGGTAAGGCCAGTTGTGGCGGACCAATAGCAGCTCCAGTAGGTTGGGGGGGGGTCTCCAAAGACGAGAGCAACAGCATATGATGGCTTCCATATCTATAGGTTATATCGCAGGTTCAATTAATCACAGATGGGAAATATTTGATAAATAAAGCATCTGGAGGGAACAAGTAAGAACAGGCGCTTTTCTTTTCTTTTCTTTTTTTTTTTGTTTCCCGTTATTTCATAAGCGACATAGTATCGGCAACTATTTACATTGTGTTCAGTCTTATAAATAATCTACAGAGGGTTTCAAGGATGTGGGAGGATGTGCATGGACCATTTGTAAGTACTATGCCTGCCAGTATCTGCCTCTGCGTCTTCAGATTTTTGAGTTCTGTAAGGGGTCCAGAACCATTCCCTGTAAACACGAAGGGATGGTTTAAAAAAATTAAAACAGACACACACACACACACACACACACACACACTGCCACCACCAGCACCACCAGCACCCCTGTCACCACCGCCATGAAGTCACCACCCTTGGCTCTTCTCTTAATCGGGGTGTTGATACTGTTGAGAGGCAGCGAGGAGGATCTTTGTACCTGTTCTGATAGACAGAATGAAGCTCAGAGGGCACTACTTGACTTTATGGAGCAAGTCAAGAAAGGCAATGAAGCCTCCTCGTGACTTTTGCACTCCCTCAGGCTGCTTCGCTTTAGAATCTGGCAGCCATATTGTAAGGAAGCCCAGAGCACATGGAAAGGCCATGAAGTTCTGACTGACAGGTCTCAGTCAAGAGCTAGCATCAAAGCCCAGAAATCTGAGTGAATGAGCCTAGGGTGATTCTACCATTCAGCTTTTGAGTTGCCTTAAGTGAAATCCCATACCCAACAGACAGACAAGTTGCCACTCGCCGTCAGAATAAACGTTCATCTCCTGTGTGTTGTAGGTCAGATTGTTACACAGCCTAATAGGACACCACTAGAATTAAACGCTGTGTGTTGTTTCTAGCAAACTCAGCAACAATCATTGGATTCCCACGAGTTCCCTCTGAAACTTCAGATTTTCTCTTTCCTCTCGATCTTGTCCCTGTCACTCTGAGTCTGCTGTCTCTCCTCTTCTGCTTCCCATCTGAGGTGGCTTTGACAACTACTACCTGAAAAACCTTTGACACTTGCCCATTCGAGAACCCTGGGCCTGCTCTTGGGTTTTCACTGTAGTACCAAGAACGTCCCTTTAAGGGAGTGCTAGGAATGCCAGACTCCCTTACACAATGGGGAGGGAAGATACAGACCAATATCTCTCCCACTCTCAGCTCTCATCAAAGTTCACGCTCAGCTTGCTCTTGGCTTATGAGATCCCAGTAACCTCGGATACGAGGAGACATCGATTCTCACAGAGGTCATTATCCTTTACTCCGGCTCCCTCCGAACCACACTAGCGCCCACACCCTTATCCTCAGTTCTGGGCAGACTTTCCTGGACAGGATGGAGAAAGGCACCCTTCCCCACACCTTCAGCCTGAGGATTCTACCACTCCAGAGCCCGGGCTTGAGAGGAGGTGCCCTGGGAGCTAAGGCCCGTCAATCACTCACTCAGGCAACCAGCACTGAATTGCAGGCCATTAGGCAGAGGACCGGCGCCCTGCTCACTCACCGGGCAGCCATCGGCAGGATGTTAGCCGATCGCAAGGCGGCCATTCTTATGATTTATTCAAACGCTCATTACAGTCAATCTATTTTTACACAGAGGTGAAGATGTGCACTGATAACGGTTAATCATTTATAATTCCATGAACTGGTTGAAAGCCAATGTACTATCAAAGTCGCGGCAGTAGTTCCTCAAGCCTCAGGTAGCCCCTGAAGCAAAAAAGAGAAGTCTTTACACCAGCCCAGGAAAACCCTGTCACTTGCTAACACTTATCAACTAGGAAGAAGGTGAGTGCCAGACCTGCCCCCACTGGAGCTTATGCCCTGGTGGAGGGAGCACAAGTCAGAGCAGGCAGAGGGGCGGTTCGAAGACCACCAGAAGAGAGAGGTCACGTGGAGCTGGAGTTACCGAGAAGTACTGTGCAGAGGAGCCTGAACTTTGGCCAGGGTCTACAAGTGGTCAAACTAATGCCAGGTCGGGGTGGGGGTGGGGGCAACACTTGAACCCATCAGCCTCAAATGAGGTGCAACCATTTCAGCGCCGAAAGAAGAAAGAGATCAGCAGGATTTCCTTTCCTTTCCTTCGTACATCCACAGAAATAACCAAATAAAAAAGAAAGCATAGGCTATGAGTATGGCCCAGGTTGTGGTCCGATGTCGTCCATTCTTCCTTTCACTGCACCCCTGCTCGATCACTGACATAAGTGGCCAAGGATCAGATTGACCTTGCAAGCTAAACGCTCCCTTCCCTGGCACACATGACACACGTAACATATCAAGTCCACCTTTATGTCCACCCAATACAGTCTAATTAAGTATCGTATCACATTATAGAACCTCATCGTCACATTCAGGCATAATCTAATTTCAGTCCTACCGAATTTTACATTCTGACTAGTTCACTGGTCAGTGTGTGTCTTCTGCATTGTGTAGCAGTTAAAGATCAGGCTTGGGGCTGGTCCTGAACCCATAACCTTATGGAATCAGTGTGGAAACGCCAAACAAAGTTACTTACAGTTCAGGGCCTCTTTTCTAGTGAGCAGCATGGAAGACCAGAAACCCTTTAAAGTCTTGTTCCAGGCTTCACCTGTCAAGAAAAGGAAACATCTTTATAAACTGAGTAAAATTCTGAGGTTAAGAAGCAGGGTGTTCATGGGGTAGATCCAGGGATGATCATGGACTGGTGGCCCCATGTCCACAGGGCTGAGGGGGAAAGTTTCCTAGAAAAGATTTTGGGTGTACACCGTGAGTGCTGTCTTCTACAAGTGAGTCAGGGTAGAGACACTCTCTACCACACCTTATTTTTTTTCTGATTTTTCAGCCCCTTCCCTACACAAATACCAGAAGAATTAAAAAAAAAAAAAAACCTTCTTGGTGGTTGAGTGCCCCAAGCTGTCCACAGCAATATCTACTGCCTGGAGTTTTCCACCTGGTGAAAAACCCTGTCTGTACAGGGAGAAAGCACTGAGAGTCCTATGCAAGGCTCAGGTGTGGGCAGGGAAGTCAGCACAACGCAAGCAAACAAAACTGACTCCATTGTTTGTGGTCTTGCAACAGGAAGAACTTTTTCCATTTTTAAAAGTTTTGAGAATATAACATAACTATATCATTTCCCTTTCCCAATGGGAGGGATTTAAGGTGAAAAGTCCAGAGTGGGTAGAAAGAAAACTGTGCACGAAAAAAAATGATGGGGACAACTTAGAAAAATAAAAAGCCTAGTTTTCATTTTCTTTCTGGGGTAAGACTTTAAAAAAAAAAGGCATAAGTTTATCAGGTGTCTACTCCATGATCTACATGAACCGAATACCCAGGAATAGGTCCTGTTTTTAAAACATTGTCACCACCTTACTTGGGAAGTAAGATTGCCCTTGTGAAAGAGTCTCAGAAAAGACACCACTGTACTAAAGATGTACTGAGTTCTGGCAGCGTCCACCACTCTCCCTCCACAAGGAGAGGAAGTTAGCAGGGGTTGAAGCAGTCAAAGGAAGTTTCACAGGAGGTAGAATGTGAGTCTGAAGGCTTGAAAAGGTATGACTCGTCTGGTGGGAGGGAGGGGGTGTCAAACACGGAGAGTTTGGACCTAAATGTCTCCAAAGGCCTACGTGTCAAAAGCTTAGTTGCCAGAGTGGCACTGTTACATGCTCTAACTCTGGAGAGCTAGAGCCCTGGGAGGTATTCAGAGCGCTGAGAGGCCTTGAAGTGGATTCTATGGCCCCAGTTCTCCCGCTTTGCCTTCTGCTCTTCAGCCAGAAGGCGAGTAATTTTACACTACCAAATGCTTCTGCCAGGATATGCCTTGTGTCCTCGAAGCAATTTGGCCAATCAGCTATGGACTGGATCCTCCACAATAATGAGCCAAATTTAACCTTTTCTCTTTATAAACGGACTATCTGTGATATTTTGTAACAGTGATGGAAAGATGACTAACAAGAACACATGATAAAATAAAATAAAATAAAATAAAATAAAATAAAATAAAATAAAATAGAAGGCTCTGAGTTTCAGGTCTGGCACCAGAGCTCCTCGAGTTACTGAAGATAGTTTTGGTGGCCCTCTCCCACTCACTTCTATACTTCCCTTTAACCAACCCAAGAGAAGTGTCTTGGCAAAGGGTGGAATTACAATAGACTCAGGCATGAGTACAGTGAGGTGTGCGCATGGAAATAAATTGTCCCCCCTACCCATGACAGTCTCCAGGCTAAGGTTCTTCTGTGGCTCTCTTCTAATGATTGCCTGTTCCCGGTCATAGCTCATGCCGGTCTCTCATGAAGTAGACCGTGACACTAGACTGTAAGTCATCGAGGAAAGGAACCATGTTTTACATGTCTTTATATCCCTAGAGTTTAGCAGAGTGCCTCAAATTAGTCAGATTCCCATAAGTATCTGCTGAAATGTTGAACAATGCACAATGTTCACTCCAACTAGAATCTAGTAAGACCAACCAAAGTCTAGCTTGTAGTTGGCAGTGGGCTCTAATGTGTGCCCTTCTTACTTACCTCCACATTATGTCTGAGTACTACAAGAACCGCAGACACAGGAGTCCTAAACCACTGAACCATGACCTGTTTGGGATCAAACCACCCTTTCACAGGGGTCGCCTAAGATCACTGGGAAAACACAGATGCTTACATTATGATTTATAACAGTAGCAAAATTACAGTTATGAAGTAGCAACAAAAATAATTTTAGGTTTCACGGTCACCCCAACACAAGGATTTGTATATTTTACTATTCTGTTACACTTCTATTTTTTATCTAATTTATATTTCAAACATATAAATAATTTATTATTCATAATTTTATAATTGATAACTTTGTAATTTATAATTTATTAAATATTTCTATTTTACTATTTTCCATTAAAAGGCCGTATATTTAGGGAGATTGAGAACCACTGCTCTAAAGTCTACTTGATGAGGCAATGTGCGCTCCCCCTGCCCTCTGGGTCTGTCCACTTAAGACACCAACAACTTAGAGGATAGCCCTGCCTTTCGTCTGTGCATGATACAAAGCCAAGAAGGGACACTGCTATGCTCGAGGATTAGAATCCATATTGCACTGAACAAGATCAAAAAGATGGCCTAAACTAGAATGTTCACTTCTCCACCACCAGCTTGTATTTCTTGCACACCAACATCATAACAACCACAAATTAAACAAATTTGAAACTCATGGGGAAATTTGCCCACAATCTCATTAGTTGAAAATATCAAATTATACTTTATCCACATGCAAATCCATTTTCTTAATATAACTGTAGAAAATGCTTTCGCGCGCGCGCGTGCGCGCACACACACACACACACACACACACACAAAACCTAGCTCTTACACTAAAAAAAAAGAAAATCAATTGCAGAACCAGAATGGGTTGAGTTAGTTTGAAAGACAACAACAGAAAAACCTTGGGTCATCTGAGTTCAGTGCAATCCCAGGATAAGTTCTGGATGCTGCCAAACTTGTTAAATGTGATCTTCATAGCCATACAGTGTCTTGGCTGAGGCACGGGTGATGTCCTCCTGGACTTACCAGGTCATACTAGTTCTGTATGCTATAATGCCTTCATTTTTTAAGAACTTTGACATTAATGAGTAAAAGAGAGAGGAGAAAAATCTAGTGGTCACAAAGGCAGGCTCTGGTATCGTGGTTGTACATGGTTCAATTCAAACTTGACTGTGGGAAAGTTCCCAAACTTCTTTGTGCCTTAGTTTTTCATCTTTGAAATCGGACTAATTAAATCTCAAGCTCTGAGAGTTGTTGGGAGGCTTGTGGGATACCCTACAACCTAAGGTGTGTTAGAATAGCGCCCATCCAAAACAAGCATCCACTGGATTCCAGGTATTATTGCATTCTTCTCAGCAGGAAGAGGCTGGGAAGTAGAAGACACAGGAGAAGAAACCCGGCCTGTATCTGCCTTTTGACTTTCTTAGTAGTACCCACTGGTGACAGAGTTAGGACACCATTGCCTAAAGCAACCTGACCCTTCTTCCTCAGAGTAGACATCCAAATACATAAAGAAACAAAGGAGGAACTGCATTATTCTAGGATGCAGGCTCAAGACTAATCAAAGATTCTAGAGGAAGCTAGTCTTCACATAACAAGGGATTCTCTAATAATGAGAAACACTCAGAAATGAATAAGGCTTCATTCCAAATAGTGACTCACAGCCCTGAAGGAGCTTCCTGCACTAGATGAAAAGCTGTGCCAAGGAATGGTGTCCCAGATTTGGCCTTCAGCCATTAGCAAAATAAAAAAAAGAAAACACACACATTTGAAAGAGAGACAGAGAGAGAGAGAGAGAGAGAGAGAGAGAGAGAGAGAGAGAGAGACAGACAGAGAGACAGAGAGAGAGAGGGAGAGAGAGAAGCAGACAGATAGTGAGTTTAAAATGGCACTTCTAATTTCTGTGTGCATATATGTGTGGGGGTATAGTGTGTGTGTGTGTGTGTGTGTGTGTGTGTGTGTGTGTGTGTGTGTGTGCATGCACAAATGCAGAAGCTAGAGGAGAACTTCAGGTACCTCCTTCTATCACTCTGAACCTTATTCCTTTGAAACAGAGATTTTCACTGAACCTGCGGGTGCTTTTTGACTAGGCTGGTGGTCAGCAAGCCTTAGCATCCCCTCTCTCCACCCCACCCAAACACTGGGGTTACAGGCTCACACAAGATCACAGTGGGTTACGTAAGTGATGGGATCTGAACTCAGGTTCATGGCCACACGGCCAGTGTTCCTAACCACTGGGCTGCCACAAAAGCTCTGAAGATTCCCATTTTGATAAAATATTAATCATGCCATCCTTCATCATCATCTCATAACGCAATCCAACCTGCAAAAGGAGAGCAGATGTCTTGCAACTAAGGGTCAGTCCTTGAGTTGAGTGATTAAAATATCATCAAAATCATATCCTATCACAAAAGGGCAGTTGCGCACATGAACTCAGGGAAATTATAACAGAGTGCACAAGACCTGAGGCAAGCTTCAGCCAAACAAAAGCCAAGCATGGAGAGGGGAAGATAGGTGTGAAACCCCATTCCTAGCTGAGGAACTTCTGGGAGAAGAGTCACCTTTGTGTAATGGTGTGACCCCTGAAAGACTGACCACACTCCAGGACAGGCCTCACTCCCAAGAGAAGTAGAGTAACACAAACTGAACTCAGTGGGGAAAGTAGAGAAGCCGTGGGGAGGTGAAGGGAGAAAGAGAGAGAGAGCGAGAGAGAGAGAGAGAGAGAGAGAGAGAGAGAGGTGAGAGGTGAGAGGTTGAGGGGAGGACATGATCAAAGCACAGTGTGTTATATTTTTGAAGAATTGACACTAATATTTCAAGTCACACTCTCGTTTCCCCGCATGTCCATCTGACAACTCTGTTTCTGTCTCCAGCTTTCTTTTCATGTTTCTGTTTCTGTCTCTAACTTTCTTCGTTTCCTTCCTTCTTTCCTCTTAACTCTTCTTATTTATTCCCCCATCCCTGTTCCTACTGAAATAGATTTAAAAAAAAAATCACATACTGTATCCTGATTATGGTTTCTCCTCTCTCTGCTTCTCCCAATTCCTCCCACCTCCTGTCCTATTCAGGTCTACACCCTTCTGTTTGTCTGCAAACAGGCAAGGGTCTGAAGAGGTGGTTCAGTGAAGAACACTTTCTGCTCTGTAGAGGACAGGGATTCTATTCCCAGTACTTCTATCAGGCCTCTCACAACAGTCTTTAACTCCAGGGGATTTAATATATTAAAAAAGAAAAAGAAAATAAACAGGCTTCTAAGCAATAATAATATAATATAATTAAATAAAACAAAGCTAACATATTAGAATAGTACAAAACAAACTGAAGAAAAAGAGACAAAAAAAAAAAGACACCAGAAACAGATATAGATGAAAAGACCTACTCAATTCACACACTTAGGAATCCCATAAAAAAACTAAACTGGAAGCATGTATTTATAGATATATGTATGTATATGTGTGTGCACACACACACACAGAGGAGTAAAAAGAGGAAAGAAAGACATTTAAATATATATAAATTTGATTTAAATAAAATGAAAATAAGATAAATTTTTAAAAATAAGAAGAAAAAGGGAAGGTCCTAACTTAACATTATGAGACAAGAACATCCGAAATGAGTTCATTTTCTGTTGTCCATCTACTGCTGGGCATGTAGTCTACCCTTAAGAGTAGTTTGTTAAAACCCAGGATAGCTAAAACTATCCTCAACAATAAAAGGACTTCAGAGGGAATCACTATCCCTGAACTCAAGCAGTATTACAGAGCAATAGTGATAAAAACTGCATGGTATTGGTACACAGACAGACAGATAGACCAGTGGAATAGAATTGAAGACCCAGAAATGAACCCACACACCTATGGTCACTTGATTTCTGACAAAGGAGCCAAAACCATCCAATGGAAAAAAGATAACGTTTTCAGCAAATGGTGCTGGTTCAACTGGAGGACAACATGTAGAAGAATGCAGATCGATCCATGCTTATCACCCTGTACAAAGCTTAAGTCCAAGTGGATCAAGGACCTCCACATCAAACCAGATACACTCAAACTAATAGAAGAAAAAGTGGGAAAGACTCTCGAACACATGGGCACTGGAGAACATTTCCTGAACAAAACACCAATGGTTTATGCTCTAAGATCAAGAATCGACAAATGGGATCTCATAAAACTGCAAAGCTTCTGTAAGGCAAAGGATACTATGGTTAGGACAAAACGGCAACCAACAGATTGGGAAAAGATTTTTACCAATCCTACAACAGATATACGGCTTATATCCAAAGTATACAAAGAACTCAAGAAGTTAGGCCGCAGGGAGACAAATAACCCTATTAAAAATGGGGTTCAGAGCTAAACAAAGAATTCACAGCTGAGGAATGCCGAATGGCTGAGAAACACCTAAAGAAATGTTCAACGTCTTTAATCATAAGGGAAATGCAAATCAAAACAACCCTGAGATTTCACCTCACACCAGTGAGAATGGCTAAGATCAAAAACTCAGGTGACAGCAAATGCTGGCAAGGATGTGGAGAAAGAGGAACACTCCTCCATTGTTGGTGGGATTGCAGACTGGTACAACCATTCTGGAAATCAGTCTGGAGGTTCCTCAGAAAATTGGACATTGAGGACCCGAGGACCCAGCTATACCTCTCTTGGGCATATACCCAAAAGATGCCCCAACATATAAAAAAGACACGTGCTCCACTATGTTCATAGTAGCCTTATTTATAATAGCCAGAAAATGGAAAGAACCCAGATGCCCTTCAACAGAGGAATGGATACAGAAAATGTGGTACATCTACACAATGGAATATTACTCAGCTATCAAAAACAATGACTTCATGAAATTCATAGCCAAATTGTTGGTACTGGAAAATATCATCCTGAGTGAGGTAACCCAATCACAGAAAAACACACATGGTATACACTCATTGATAAGTGGCTATTAGCCCAAATGCTTGAATTACCCTAGATTCATAGAACACAGGAAACTCAAGACAGATGATCAAAATGTGAATGCTTCACTCCTTCTTTAAAAGGGGAACAAGAATACCCTTGGCAGGGAATAGAGAGGCAAAGATTAAAATAGAGACAGAAGGAACACCCATTCAGAGCCTTCCCCACATGTGGCCCACGCATATACAGTCATCCAATTAGACAAGATGGATGAAGCAAAGAAGTGCAGACCAACAGGAACCGGATGTAGATCTCTCCTGAGAGACACAGCCAGAATACAGCAAATACAGAGGCGAATGCCAGCAGCAAACCACTGAACTGAGAATAGGTCCACTATTGAAGGAATCAGAGAAAGAACTGGAAGATCTTGAAGGGGCTCGAGACCCCATATGTATAACAATGCTAAGCAACCAGAGCTTCCAGGGACTAAGCCACTACCTAAAGACTGTTCATGGACTGACCCTGGACTCTGACCTCCATAGGTAGCAATGAATATCCTAGTAAGAGCACCAGTGGAAGGGGAAGCCCTGGGTCCTGCTAAGACTGAACCCCCAGTGAACGTGATTGTTGGGGGGAGGGTGGCAATGGGGGGAGGATGGGGAGGGGAGCACCCATAAAGAAGGGGAGGGAGAGGGGTTAGGGGGATGTTTGCCCGGAAACCGGGAAAGGGAATAACACTCGAAATGTAAATAAGAGATACTCAAGTTAATAAAAAACATTAATAAAAAAAAAGAGTAGTTTGTTTCCCCAGTGAGACTCCCTCGGAATAGACTAAATCTTTATTTACATGTGGTTATCAATTGGAGATATCTGGGTTATCAATTGAATATATCTGGCTTAGGGATGAGGGCATTCTGTCCCTTAGATCTCCGTTTGTCTCTCTGTCTCTGTTTCTCTCTCTCTCTCTCTCTCTCTCTCTCTCTCTCTCTTTCACTCTCTCTCTCTCTCACACACACACACACACACATGCACACCACACACACACACACATACTTATACATATGCAACGTCTCCATGTTGTCTTTATCTTTCCTGTCTTACTATGCATCAGAGAAGACCCATCGTGCATGCCTCTGGGATTGATATATTAGAACCTTCCAAAGCCAGCACTATGTGATCTCAGTAGGGAGACAGCACGTCAAAGGCATGCAGCCATGCAGAGGTAATATGACAAGAATTAGGATTTCAGGCTATCTTCTTCACTCTGAACGTGAGAGAGAATCAGAGATGAAACTGACCACTCACCTTTAGAGACATGAAGGAATACGCAAAATGATAAAGAAAAGGGCGTGGTTGGGTGGTCGGCTTTGTTTGGAAAAGCAAGGAGAAAGCTTCCCCAGTAGAACTTCCAGAACTTGACTCTGCATCCTTAGACAGCTGTGCAGCCAGCTGTGAGGCACACCCAGGTAAGTTAGAGGGATGGGGGAAGTGATGCTGTTGTCAACAACCATAGCCAATACGGACAGTGCTGTACCAAGGGGTTCAGCCAGATGTGTGGATTCATGCTCTGACTTTGTGATTATCTTACTCTTTGATCTTTGAGAAGAACCGTTAACGACTTTATGCCTCAATTTTCCTATCAGAAAATGATGGGGTTAGACTAGGCAATCCTTAAAACAAAGTTCCCCAACATCTGATATGCTCCTGATTAATTGCCAGGGAAAAGTGCTAAATCTCTTCCTAAAGGGTTTCATAATGTAATTGTAGTTAAGAGCAAAGATTTGGGGTTCAGATATGTTGCTTTCTAGCTGCGACCCATTAATTTTTTTTTGACCGTAGTCTCTCTCAGTCTCAATTTTCACCTCTCTAAGAGGAAAACACTGGAAACAACAAATGAGATGGTGCATCACATTTACTGAACGACTCGGTCTATATTAATAACTTAATAGGATTATTCATGTTATTCTGTGTCTAAAAGAGACGGTAAGCAACTGAGTGGAGAAAAGACAGGCAAACAGTGAAACCTGGGCCATCTGTATCCATCTTACTGCCCCAAACTTTTCCTGTTCTCGCTCAAGCCAGACCTTTTGAGATCAGATCTGTGAGACACCCTCCTTGGGTATCAACTGTTTCCCGGGATGTTCATCTTCTCTCAAAAACTCCTGAAGCATATGAATAAACCTTCCAAAAGGGAAGCAACCTTTAAGGGAGTGAAACCCTTAGCTGGACAGGGCATTCATGAAGGATGCCTATTAGTTTACTACAGCAACTTTAGATGGCACAGCCCATGTGCCACTGTCACAATGCTAAAGTCCCCACACTGCCCCATTGGTTGTGGATGATATTCTGCAATTGCTTATATTTGCCCTATGAGATTGCCATTCAAGCACTGTAGCTCCTGGCCAGCAGGTTCTACATGAAACAGCAGCTGAGTGATCAAACATGTCATTACTTCGTACTAAATATACAGGGCATGAAATTCTTACTCTTTGGCATTGAGGACATCGGGTAACTTTCCTCTAAGCCTGGTAGATATAGATTCTACTTCCACACCGTCCTTGGCTTTTGGGACGCAGGCAGGGTAAGCACCCAGTTGCAAAAGGTGATCCCTGGGTCACATTCCCTCTACTCTTGAGCCTGCACTTTTAGTGTAGGTATGAATATGAAGCCCTATACAGAATCTTACCACTGGTAACCTAGCCCTAGTCACTAATCCAAATAGAAGAGGTGCTCTGACTCCATGAACAGTGGGTGGAAGCCTATGGTTTGCTCTCTGAGCCCAGAAGATAGGCTCACCTATACAGTACCCTGATCCTGGAGATGTCCTCTGCAGTGCAAAGACAACACTAAGAGCCTACTTCCATCAGTCATGGCAGTCCCTCTGCCCATTCCATGTCTAACTTCTCCAGTTGGTCGATCACAACCACCTTCCTTTAAAAATATTCCAAGACTCGGTATCTGCTATTTTTCTGAATTCTGACAACACTGAAACGTTCGGGAGATTTCACATTTTGAAATGTTGAATTTTAATGTTTCAGGAAAAAAAGAAAAGGATGACTTAGCCATTGCAATCCTGAATGTCCACTGAATGGCATTAGGGATCAGTCATTCCTAAAATGGGCACCAGTCCTCCTTGCGTGTGGCCTAGAGAGAAAGCAGGTACCACTGGAAGTCTCCTTCGTCACAGAGCCAGGTGTCAGGTAACTCCTGCCGCCTGTGGGGGAGTTTTAGATTTAAGGAAAGTGGGACAGGTCGGGTAGCCAGGAGAGTCTCCTCTGTGCTGGACCCAACTAGAAGCTGAAGGAGGACTAGGAGTGCCAGCGCTGGACCCAGTGAGTGCTCTGCCTCTGTCTGCTTCCTTCATTCTCAGGCAAGAGGCCGGAAGGGCTTTCTGCTGCTTTCCAGGAATACCAAAGGCCCAGGGCTAGGGCTCAAAAGACCTACTCCCAGCCCACGCCATTCCTGAGGCTCCACCTCTCACTCTTGCCTCTCCTACCTACCCCCACCTCCTCTGTGGCAGCTGCACCCCTCCCTTTATTTCCATCCCACTCTTCCTATCAAAGCCCCAACAGCACATATTTTGTTAATTGTACAAACCTAATGGGGGAATGCATTGGCAAAAAAGGGTAATGGCCATCAGACCAGCAATAAAACAAAATTAATGGCCCATAGGAAGAAATCATGTCCACTTAATCCCAGCTCTGAAACTCTAATAGAATAATGGAATACCAACGGAGGGTTTTTTCTCTCTCTATGCAGATTGCTTACACCATGTTAATCACTTGCAAAGCAGGCCACATACCACTCGGGCTCACATGACCCTCCAGGGAAAGTAGCAGACCAGAAACGTTCAGTGCAAGGCTCATTACTGACACGCACCACCACCGCGGTAACACCTTCCCTCCCTCCCCCAGGTGACTCAGGACGGCTAGTGTGAGGGCCGTCAGGTGTGGTGGGCTGGAAAGCAAGTCACAGAATGCCTAATAATAGCAGGCATTTATTGAGCGCTTACTATGTGCCAGGCGTTGGCTAGTTGATTACTTTCTGTCTACTGGATTTCTGCAGATCTCATCCTCCTTCTCTACAGTCACACGGTGCTGTGAGGTAGACACGGGCCACCGTGTGTGGCTCTTTACAGTTAAATATTAATAAATTAAAATCTACAAGGCAAAATTCTCTGGTCTTAATCAGCTTCACGCCAAGTGTAGAAGAGCCACAAGTGGGATCAACTCGTTTCATTTCTACCGTGAATGACACAAACCCACGCACGCAAAGGTTGTGTGGTTTGGCCAAGGTCAAACAATGAAGTGACCAACTTCGGGAATAGAATACAGTGACAATGTTCAGTGGCCATAGGAGGGGGTGGGGCCACACCCAGGCCCGTGTATGATCCCTTTAGCTATAACAGCCAAAAAGTGGAAGCAACCCAGTGTCCATTGACAAAATGACAGTAAAACAAAATGTGGCGGAGATAGTTTGGATCTGAAAAGTGCCACCCCACCCTACCCCCGCCAACCCACGTGTTAAAGACTTGGTTACCAACTGTTAACCAGAGATGACCACTGAACCAAATCATCATGGCCAAATTAACTAAAGCAAGCAATTAATTAAAGCAAGCTTTTTATTTGTGTATGTGGGCTGCCTCCCCCTAAGGTGGGGTTCAAGAGCTCAGCATTGGATATAAAGACACGGTTTTTATAGTTCAGGAGTGGGGGGGGGGGTTCCAAATGGGAGACTTGGCCAGCTGAGCAGGCAGGGTTACAGGAGCAGAACATAAACACAAGTTAGTCCCTCCTGAAACAAAGACATGGCTGGGGGCGGGTGGGAGGGCATAACAAGGTAGTCAGTAGTTATTCATAACAAGGTAGTCATAGGTGGGATAACCTTTTGAAACAAAGATAGGGTCCCAAGATGGTTATAAACAACTTTTTGAAACAAAAGCATGATTGCCATTCCTGGAACAGACAGTACAGAGCTGTTTGTAGTTATGGTTAAAGGTGGGGCATAGGCCAATTCCTGAGAAACAGAGGCTTAGTCATAAACAGGAATGAGCCTCACTTGTGTTTACTATACGATGGCTTTTAAGCTTAAGACTGAAGCAGGCTGGTTCTTCACAACCAGTGACACTACTGAGAGGTGATAGAACTTGGAAGGAGGGGAGATAGGACCTAGTGAAGCAAATTAGGTCAATGGAGGCATGTCCTTGAAAGAGATGTTGAAACCCTGTCCTTTCCTGTCTTTGCCACCATTTGCCAAGCAGGCCTCCATCAGCATACATTCCTACCATGATGCCCTGTGCCACCACACTGCAAAACACAGGGGCCACCTGACCTGGACTAAAACCTCTAAGCCCAGGACTCAAAAACAACGGTTACCCCTCTACTAGAACTATTTTCTCCAGTCACTTTGTCACAGTGACAGACAGCTGACTAACACAGGTAGAAACACATAACGGTGAAAAAGATATATGCTACAACATGGGCGAACCTTGAGGACATTGTGCTAAGTGAAATAACCAGCACAAAAGGGGGAAATACTCTTTGATTCCACTCATAGTCCAATCCACAGTCAGAAAGCAGAGTGATGGCTGCCAAGGGCCAGGAGTGGAGTTGCCTGGCCGGGGAGTTGTTCAATAGGGCGAGTTTCAAGTTTGCAAGGTGAGAAGAGTTCTGTGAACGGATGGTGGTGAAGGCCGCACAATTCACGGACGAATGTGATGCTACTTAGTGCTCTGTGCTCTTCGAAATAGTTTTACCTTGCACACGTTATACACATGCGCACACCACCACCATCACCACGAACACCCCCTAATTTCTATCAGGAGAGAGAAAACACCCAGGAGCTTTAAAAAGTAGAAAAGGGGGGGCACTCTCAGAAGTCCAAAGGCAAGACAAGGGGAGCCAAGGATTGTTGGCAGAGATTCCAGGGAACCCCCAAGTCCCTGAAGCCACAAAGGAAGGAGTATAAGAAAGGATGTGAGGACTGCCTACTCCCAAATGCAAAAACCTGCCAAAGCTGAGGGTCAACCTGGAAGGCTGTGTTTCGTGGTAGGACCCCAAACCAACGTGACTCTGAAGGGGTGGGAAATGACTTATGAAATTATTTAGGATTTTAAAACAGAGGGGGAGGACTGCCTAGTGGGGGAAGGGGAAAACCAACCTTCTGGTCTGAAATCAGAGACAGTCTAGGAATGTATCCACAACAATACAGGATGAGCAGAGAGTCTAAAGAGGGAAGGGAATGGGAGGCTGAGAGAAGATGAGTGGGTTAAAACTCTTAGCCTCTTGGGGCTGGGGATTTAGCTCAGTGGTAGAGCGCTTACCTAGGAAGCGCAAGGCCCTGGGTTCGGTCCCCAGCTCCGAAAAAAAGAACCAAAAAAAAAAAAAAAAAAAAAAAAAAACTCTTAGCCTCTTAATGTCCTGTGGTGCTGAGCAGCTTGGTGTGTGGGAGGGTTGGACGATACAAAGAACGGCCTTCGTCACCTTAGTCTTAGGACCCCGCACACACCATTCCAACTCTCTGAACCTCAATTTCTTCATCTTTTGGACCAAGTGGCTGGATTGGAGCAAGAACAGCCTTTAAGTTTCGGATGCCTACAAGCCTCTTAGATTTTTATCCAGATGGGTGTGCATGTTATTCCGGGAACATGCTACGAATGATAGCAAGATTTTAAGGATCTCCGCCTTTGCAGAGTTATAAGTCAGAAGGAAAGATTTCCACTAGGTGCATATTTAGCCGAAAAGGGCTAAGATTCCAAGAAACTTTGAACAGAGTATCGATAAATCTGTTGGCCTCAACTCAAATGTTTAGGCTTGCTTTGGCTGTAAAGACATTGTAAAAATTCAACAATGGCATCCCGATACATTTTGGAAAATTAAACTGCTGTCTCTGGTGCAAGTAAATATTCTTGGTGGGATACTGTTTGGCTACAAGCAAGAGAAACTGTGGAGCAGGCATGGAGGGGGAGGGAAGAAATTGCTTCTGCTTTGGGGAACAAAGCCATGTGACACAGGAGAAAGGTCAGCTGCAGGATGACCCTGGACATTCCTCATTTGGTTAGAAGTGAAGAGGCCCCAAAGTCCCCTCTGGAGAGGGGTCTGGCTCCAAAAGAAAAGTAAATACAGCCTACCCAGGAGGCTCAGCCCCGGGGCAGAACAAATGCATGTCTTTGTGCTAACAAGTCCCCACTGGCATCTGGCTTTACTTTGCATAGAATTCTCAGCTGTGTGACAAGAGAAAGTGACAATCTGAGGATTCATCAAGGGAAGCAGAGCAGGCAACGTACAGCATTTTTGCCACCAACGAGCAATAAGGACTAACCCAGGGTCACAAGGGCAGAGGGGGCATCTGCAGCAAGGGTCAGCGCCTGTCAGCCTAGGAGTCAGTCACCACAGAAGACAGGCTGCAGTTTAGAGCTGGCTCAAAGTAGGAGCCAAGTTAGGACAGAGCATGTCTGGAAGTGATAGCATAACTCTTTCATGTCAGCACTCTGGAGGCAGGACAAGTTCTTGGCCAGCCTTGACCACATCATGAGACCCTGCCCCAAAATCGCAACCAACCAATAAACAAAACGAAACTAAACCCCCTTTTTATTTCACATTTTGGGTTAGGGGGCAGGATTTATTTAGGGAATCCCAAATGGGAAGCCACACCAGGAATTCATTTATGTATAAAATATGTTTTGCAAGGTTGAGATCAATGGTGGATGTCAAAGCTAGTTCTCTTACCTGCAGGAACCTATACTCTAGAGGTATGTTCTTAGTCCTCGGGTCGAGGATAGCAGCCAAGGATAGCAATGAATGCTGTCCCACGCAAAAATCAGAAGCATAAAGCATTGTGAGTTCTCTGATGTGGACTTTTATAAACGGCAGCATCCTGTCATGACATCAAAGGTTGAACAAGCCTGGGGTGAAGTATGGAGAGGCAATAGCAGGCAGGTTCTCTCCACCAAGCATTCCCAGGCCTTTCTATTACTAGGTCCCTTTGGAGGGAATATACCTGTACAGTGGTGGGCAGTGTGGCTAGTCATGGTCCTTAGCGCAGTACTGGAATGAAGAGATGTTGGTATTCGGTCCAGACCAAATCAGCCATCCTGTGCATCTCAGAGGAGTCCCAGAGCCCCTCCAAATAACATTAAGGCACTTCCCATTCATTATTTCCCAACTCGCCTCTTGGGGCTGGCCCTGAATATTGTTTCATAAATAACTGAACAGGGCTCCAGAGTTAGGCAGATGTGCACAGCGCTGGTTGATGACGAGGGACTTTGGCTGTGCTAAATGGTTCTGGGATGCTGACTCTGAGCAGAGGGGTGGCTCAGTGGAGAAAACAACTGAGTGGCTGGTGTCCCCACCTGGATCCCCAGATCACAGTGGGGATGCTGAAAGAGCATTTGTTTCCAATTGTTCTTAGCCACTAATTTGGCTCCAGGGTATAACACCAATCTGAGAACAAACGGAGTAGGAAAACCAACCCTTTCCTAAGGAGACCCAATTTTGCCATAAACGGAGGTGGGGGTGGGCGGTGTTTCTGGGTTCACAGCACAAGCCACTGGGCACTGTGGCGGACTCATCAGGCACTGAAGCAGGACCTCCTGCACTGAGGCAAGATGGCATCTCTGCCCTATAGCTCCTAGTCACCCCAGCTGCAGTGCCATCTGCTGAGCCTCACCTGCTCATTGTTCCTCTGAGGCACCCCCAGCAGAGGACAGATTATTCTGATGGCAGGAGATGGAATATGGTCCCTTGCTAGCAGTAACTACCCAGAACAATCTCTCCTGTGCCGCTGACTGCCTCCACCTGGCATCTGCCTGCCAAAGAGCTTGCAGGTGGCAGAGGGTACAGGTGCTGGCTGGGGGACTCCGCCCACACATGGAACAGTCTAAGGGCCCTGTGGGGGCAGGACTGTTAGGGTGCAGAAAGGTTGGCCATAGCTAACCTCTGGAGAAGACACGGTGAAGCTCTTGTACGTGGCAAACCGAAGAGCTAGCATCTTCCAGAGGGGAAGAGGTGGTGAGTGAGGGCAGGGCCCCAAAGCAGCTGCCTTCGTGTGTGCAAAACTGCCAGCAAACAAGAGGCCCTTCTCATGGTTAAATTGCCTTCCTACGTCTTAAAGGATCTAAATCAGAGGGCTTTCAGGGTGACCCTCTCGTAGGCAAAACAGCAGACAGGATGCCTTTTCCAGTGCACGGCGCTTTTACTCCCAACTTCCCAGCAGATGTGTCATGGTTTCTATTGACAAAAATGCCAGCCTTGCTAGCCGATGATTTAGCTGTTCAATAATTTCATAAATCCGACCTTGAGTAAAAGTACAGGAAAGGGAACAATTTTTAAAAAGCCTCTGGGCAGTCAAAATACGTGTCACAAAACCGTGTTTGTGAACCTTATTCAGAGGGGATGCTTGGAGCTTTTTCTTGTGGCTCCTTCCCCTGTGTTTTGCACACATTTCTAACAGGCTAACAGGTTAGGTCTTGGCTGTTTTGACATCATAAAAGAGGAAAGTAGGCTTTCCCAAAAGGCAAAGTTTAGGGTCTGGAGGGCCACAGAGAGGGCCAAGGGTCAAGCCCATGGGTCCTCCAGCAAGGTTTAGCCATGATCAGGCTAATTTGTTCAGCAATAGTGGGGAGGAGTAGGAGACCTGAGTTCCCACTCACAGTGTGTAACACACCCTCTGTGTTAGCTGCCCAGAGTCTGGTCTTCTGGATGGCCCTTACGGAGTCCTTCTTCTGGGCTGCCTGTGTTTTCAGAAGTCACTTGGGTTTCTAATTGGTTGGTTCATTCATTCAACAGGCACTGATTCCGTCAAGGCCGGGCCACTCCAATGGGGAGGAAGAAAGGAAGGCAGGGAACACCTGTCACTCATGGGGTTCTCCAAGATGTATGCTAACGAGACATTAGGAAAGACAGCCAGGAAGCAGAGAGGCAAACAAGCTAAGCCATCACCTAACCCAGGCCCTAACATTGGAGAGAATTTTTGTGAGAAGAGGCAGTTATCCTTAAGAATTCAGCTGGAAGGGGTTGGGGATTTAGCTCAGTGGTAGAGCGCTTGCCTAGCAAGTGCAAGGCCCTGGGTTCGGTCCCCAGCTCCGAAAAAAAAAAAAAAAGAAGAAAAAAAAAAAGAATTCAGCTGGAAATGTCGCAATACGGAAAGTTTCAAACTATGCTTACCAAGAAACACAGGACAATACGGGCCTGAAGAGGGTGTGGAGACATCTTAGACAAAGGTGCAGAGTGAAAAAGCTGCAGAGTAAGGGTGAAAAATCAGAGCTGGGGAAAGTCAGAGAGATGAGGATGCTGGGTTGACTTCCCCATCTGCATGATGAGCATCTGGGATCCCTGAAGTGCTTCAGGCTCCCACATTAACTGGGCTGCCTCTCCCTGACCCCACATCTCTATACTTTTGATTTGTTTTGGAAGGCAGCATTTTCATTCATCCTTCCTCCTCTCCAGGTACCAATCAATCACCTCCAGTGGCTACCTACATCTCGGTAGGCCCCAGCTGCAGGTTACCAGCCCAGGAAGATTACCAGCCACTCCAAGCCTGCCCAGTCCCTCAGACAAGAGGTAGCACTGCCCCTCATTTGAGGACACAAAGTTTTTGCAGGTGGTGGGGGAGGGGATGAAATTTGAACAATCTGTCCTGAAGAATGCAGGTTAATAATTTATAGATTCATTAAAAAGAAAAAAAAAACCACCCGCTGAAACAAATTGCATACAAATTGTCTGACAGTCAGAGGAAATGTGCTGGTGTTGCTTAGTGAAGCAGAATAAATATATGCGGCCCATAATAATAAGTTACTTAAACTTGGGCCACTAAATGATTTATTAATTGTCCTCGAATCCTTTCTGGTTACAACCAAAACCAAAAGCGTGGTCATATTTTACATCTACTCATATACTGCGAACACTGAAGATCACAGCTGCCTACAGCTGTCCATCCCATGTTTCCTCCTAGCCCCACCTTTACAGATGGACCTACTGTCTCACCAAAGAAGGACATGTGCCCCAAATGCACAAGCATGTACTACATATTCTTGTCTATCTCTCTCTCTCTCCCCCATCAATGCTACAGTACTGCTGAGTGGACGTTTATCCTGGGAAATCAAGGCCACTAGCCACAGGTTCACAGCCCACAGGCCAGTTGGGCCTCTTCCCCACTCCTGGTCTGTAGGTACTCCCAGGGCTTCAGCTCCCTGAAGATCACAGCTGAAAGTCAACACCTCCTTAGGACTTAGATCTGAGAGGCTATTCTGGAAGGAGGGAGCTTCACTAGCAAGCTGGAGCCTAGGGCCCTGAGTGGCACAGAATCCGGCAGAACATCAGACTTTGGAGGAATATCCCCTCAGCTGAAACACTGCCTCTGTGAATCGAGAAACAGGGTGTGGTCGGGACCAGTTCTGGAACAACTGGGGGAAAAAATGGCAGAGCTGGTGATTCTCCAAAGGTGACTGCCCAAGTGACAGAAAGTTGCCCCTGTCCCCAACAGGCTTCTTTGCTGTCTTCCCACCTCAGACTGGGGCTGAGACTCATCTCTAACTCCATGCTCTCTCACCCCACACCCCACACAGGGGCTTTTGCTCCCCACATGAAGAATTCCCCCAATCTCTCCCCTACATTTCCATAGCTGCTGTATAGATTTGAGCCTAGAGACTGGAAATCAGCAGTTCCTGATAGCATTCAGCCCCACTTGTTTTGTGGGGTTTGTAATGAGGGGGTTTGTGCTGTTCCAAACTCCACAGTATAACACAGAACACATGGTGATGCCCACCTCTCACTTCTATGTCTCATCATCAAACAAATATAAATATGGATTCTTGCTTTCCATGCTCTGGGCACACACACCCTTTGGCACTTTTTGTGGGCTCTGCTTTTGCTCAGAATATATTTCGGAGGTCCATCCATATCAACACCAAGAGCTTCCTCATATCAAAGACATACTATTAAGACATTCCATGATTTAAATGGTCTTCAGTGAATGGATGTTTGAGTTCTTCCCAAGTATTTGTTATCACAGATAATGCTGCGAAGAACATACCTATTCAGATGCCACTTAACATATATGTATGTTCATATATGTACTCATGCATCAGCTGTCAATCTAAGTTGTCATTCCTCAGGAACCATCCGGCTTTTGAGACAGGGTGTCTTACTGGCCTGTAACTCACTGATTACGCTAAGCTAGCCAACAGGTGAGCCTCTGACATCTGCCCGGTTCCTTCTCCCTAGTGCTGGAATTCCAGCCATCTGCCACTATAGCTGGATATAAGAGTTATTTGAAAAGAGGGAATCTTGATTGACAAAATAAATGCCTCCATAAGATCCAGCTGCAAGGCATTTTCTTAATTAGTGATCAACGGGGAAGGGCCCATTGTGGGAGGTGCCACCCCTGGACTGGGGTCCTGGGTTCTATAAAAGAGCAGGCTGAGCATGCCATGGGAGCAAGTCAGTAAGCAGGGCCCCTGCATATCCACTTCCTGCCTCCAGGTTTCGGTCCTGTTTGAGTTCCTGTCCTGATTTCCTCCAGTGATGAGATGAACAGTGATGTGGAAGTGTAAGTCCAATAAACCCTTTCCTCCCCCAGTTGCCTTGGTCATGGTGTTTTTCATCATAGCAATAGTAGCCCTAACTGGGACATGCTGCCACATCCAACTTTTTTTTTTAAACATGGTTTCTGGGAATCAAACTCATATGCTCACACTTGCAAAGCACACATTAATCAACTGAACTATACCTCCAGCCCCTTTCTGTTTTTTCAGTTGTTGTTATTGCTGCTGCTGTTTGTTTGGTTTGGGTTGGTTTTTGTTTTTGTTTTCAGATGAGATCTCATGTATCCCAGGCTGGCCTCCAGCTTCCTGTGTCACCCAGACTCTGTCCAAATCCTCCCGCTTCAGCCTCACGCGTCCTTGAACTCCAGACGTGAGCCCCCATCATACAGGTTCATAACCATGACGGGGACATAAAGACTTGTGAAGAAATCTCTTCACAGCTTAATATTTGTCTCTTGACATTGTTTATAATTTTTTCCAGTGGTTTTTTGATTTTGTGTTTTTCTTAATTTTGTAATTTAAAATACCAAAAGAAGAGAAACAAGAAACTACCCTCCTGTTTTCTTCGGCCTCCACGACTTCCCACAATTGTGTAGCTCCCTTCCATACGCCTTTCAGTCACCAGGATGGATAACAGTGTGGTGTTTGGGATTTCTGCCACCATCCTGTGACCCAGAGGAAAGCTAGATAGAAACCACCTCACACTGAGACTATGACAAGGAAATCACGGTGTTTCTGTTTGGTTGTTAAGCCCGTGAACGTCACTATATAAAATAAAATAAAATATATATATATACACATATACATATATATACAATAAACATATACACACATATATACATGTACACGCACACACATATATAGATATATATCTACATATATACACACATAGCCATAAGGGGTTGGATTTATTTCTGTTGGCTACAAATACCCTTCCAACAGAGGCATGCCTCAAATGTCCTTGGAAAGGTCTGAACTCTTCTAACCTACATGTCTACCTGCTGTTCAGGAAAGTGTTCTGAATACCCTGGCAATGTCACCCACTCTTTAAATATGTTCACTAGTTTCTTCATTACCTGCAAAATGAAACCCAAGTGCATCAGCACCCAATCCATCTCTGTCTCCTCCTTTCTTCTTGACTCATACAGCCACGATGTGGCTCAGCCTTTCCCTTCTCCTTGATAACTCACCTCCCACCTCTGCCACCATCTCTCCTGATAACCTGTGCTGACATCACTTCCTGCAAACAAATTTTAAACTAAGTCCTTTTCCTTTCCCCATTGTGACTATGCATGGCCTTCTCCATGGGTCTGAGCCCATGCCTACTCACCCTGCTCCCTACCACCCCACCACTCCAGGAGATGCTGAAAGCGGAGGTGAGGTCAGCACATCTGCTTCCTCTGCACTCCACCCAGGGCCCTGCAGAAGCAGGTGCTCCGTGCTGTAAGCACACTGAGATCCCATTCCCATCCGTTACCACAGATGACCTTCAGTCCTCTGTAGCCCAACTATTCAGAGAGACGCTGAAAAGATGGGCCCTTCAAATGGACCTACTGGAAGGAAGGGAGTGAGCCATCTAATCACAGTCACCAGATAAAAACAGTCTGCCTTAAGTGTAACACTAGACCAAGGAGTATCCCCCAAGGGCCCATATGTTAATAAACTTTGGTCAACATGATGGTGCTACAGAAGCCAATGGGGCCTGGGGAAGGTCTTCAGGCTACTGAGTAACAGTTCTCAAAGGGGATGGCACAACCGCAGCCCAGCCCTCTCTTCTTTAATCTCCAAGTCACGAGATGAGTGGCTTCGCATAGCCTTTGCTGCCATGCAATGTGCTGTCACCAAAGGCCTAAAAGCAATGTGTCAGATGTTCTTTAAATTGATTGTCTTGGGTACTATCATACTGAAGAAAGCTGATCCACACATGAGCTGACGCCAGAGTCATGGAGGCTGTAGCTGACCGTCTAGTGCAGCCTAAAACCAGACCTGGGAGTTCAGCTCCTATCCACCTAATAGCTGTGTGTGAACTCCGACAAATTATAGGACTTCTCTGTGCATCCACTTCCTTATTTGTGAAAAAGCTGTCAGCAGGCTGTTGCTAAAGTGAGAGCACAGGGCTTCACCAGTGACGGTTAAATGAGGCAAAGTTGACCACTCTTTCCTAGGGTGGGCCTCCCTTCTAGCTCAAACAGCAACATGAGACTATAGAGCAGAATACATTCCCAGCAGCAACCATGCAGAGACAGCCAATGCTGCCTAGCACTCTGTGCACCAACCTGGGCTGGGTGGTGTATAGCTACAACTGTGTACACTTCTGACAGTGACGTCCCTGCATGGAGGGCTTTGTAGTCTAAGTGAGGGTAGAGGAACTCGGTAGCTCACCACTGTGTCTGGACTAGTAGAAGAGTCAGGATTCGAACCCAGCTCTCCCAGGCTCTCATGCCCAAGTTCCTCTCTGTTTCCTACTCTATCTAATCTGTGTGGACTAAGCACTGTGCTGCAAAACTGACTTGTGTCATGGCAGACAAAAGACCAGGGTGATGAGGGATAGGAGTAGCAGGGGAGTAAGCCCCAGGGTGGGAAAGTGAGCAGAGAAGTTTCTAGAAAGATTTCTCTGGTGTCTGGTAGCATGAGGCTCATTGGTGAAGCTTGAGTTTTGAGTGTATGAGATATGAGTTTTAATCCCCAGCACTGCAAAAAAAGAAAGAAAGAAAGAAAGAAAGAAAGAAAGAAAGAGAAAAAGAAAAATAGTAAGTGCACTGTTGCTTGAGTGTGCAAACGTGTACATGCCTTTCAGTGTATGACTTCATGGCTTTGTGTGTTCGTGTTGCTCTGTATCTGGGCACTAGTGTATGTAATTTATAAGAGTGTGTGTGCATGTATGTATTATGTATGTATATGTGTATTGTGTTATATGGGTGGATATGTCTATATATACACATGTGTATATTATATATGTATGTACACATATGCACATTATGTATATATGTGTATAGGTATGTGTATTATGCATGTTTATGTGTATATGTACAGGCATGTCTATGTATGTATGTGTGTATGTTTGCATATGTATATGTGCATGTCTGAGTACTATGTGTTACTATATGTGTATGTATGTGTAGTGTACTTGTGTATATGTGTGAATGGGTGTCTGTATATGTATGTATGTGTGTGTGAGTGTGTGTGAGTGTGTGTGTGTGTGTGTGTGTGTGTGTGTTTTGGGGTAGGGGAACCCTCCCATAGTTTAATCCTTCCTCACTCTCCTACATCCCAGCCAGCCAAGTCTGAACATGCCCCATGTGATCTCTCCATGTGGTCAGCAGAGGATGCCTCATTTATTAACAATGCTTCCCTGTTGCCCATAACTCAGACCAGCCAATCAGGCTCTGGAGGGACGGCAGAGGGAAGAGGGAGGGGTCTTTGCTGATTCAATCAAGCTTCCAAAGACAGGCTCCCACTGGGGTCAAAATGAGATTCATGTGCTGCTCAGTTCTTAAGGCTGTCCAGAGCACTGTGGACACAAGCCTGTCCCTAACAATTCATCTGGATGAAGAGAAACAACATTGCTGGCTGCCAGCAACAAAAGGAGTTGGAGGAGAGACTAGGGAGGAGTGGATAAGCTTGTTTCCCAGCCTTGCTGTCCCCAGACAACTGCTCAGGCCCCTCCCTTTCTCCTAGCAAAGCAGCCGGGGTTAATATCTACTTCTCACTCTTCTGCAGAGACAAGAGTGGCTTGCCCATCCTGCATAGTTATGGTAAGAGATTAGGTATCAGAGAAGGATAGTTCTTGCCCACAGTGACACAGCATGGTAAAAGCCGACAGAATCAAAACCACAGATCAGCTCGTGGTCCTAGCGTTATCCCTTCTGCCCACCCAGAATTCCCAGGAGACAGCAGCCACAACCAGGATGTTCCTCCTGGGTGAGAGAAAAAGAGGCAACCTTTTGGGGGCCTGGCTGATTCTTTCACTAGCTCCAGGGAGAAAACATCCTTGATTTTATTTAACACCATCGCAGCAGCTGGGAAGAACCTCCTTTAATACATCCATCCAACCTCCAAAACACCCCAGAGACAGGCAATGCAGGGATCCACTGAAGTTGACTATTTCTCCCACCATGCCAGCTTCTTTGAAGTTGAAAAAACAACAACAATAGGCAGGGTGCTGGGTGTCATCCATGACCACCCAGTCCTGGAGAGAAGAAAAAGAAATCACCTTCCAAGCTTGCCCCCGACCCCTCCGATGGACACGTCTACGCTCTGGTCTACAGGATACCGGGAGATAACTGTGCTCACTCAGGATTGGTCCTGTCTTTCTGAATGAACCTGGGCACGTACGTAGTATCCATTTTATAGGTGAGAACACCAAGGCTGGAAGGGATCCTGGGGTTAGTGGAGCCACAGAACTGCATAATACACAGTGCTCTATTAGCCACGCCTCCTAACTCAAAATCCAAGCGCTTGCCCCGTGGCCCCAGCTCGCTCTTATTCGCTCTAGCCTTGATTAGAAAACCAGCGGTTCTTGTGCACCCCATCCCCAGCCCTTCTTCCTGCTGGGAAGAAAACAGCCCTCTCGGAGCAAGCCGATATTTGGACAATCTGGGGGCCTCCAGACTCCTCCGGAAGACTCGGCCTTCCCCTCCCAGGACCTAGCAGCGCTGCCAAAACAAGTGGAGAAAGCTTCCAACAAAAGTTTGTTTTCATGGAGATTTTATTTCCTTCGCCACGGAGGCTCTCCCACCACAGATTTCTCTTTGTTGGCGCTTGCATTCAGAAGTCACCAGATACACAGCCCCTGACCCCGTGGCCCTTGCGGATCACTCGCCTTTATCTCTCCTCCCAGGCCCACAAGCTGCTCAGCTCATTCCCCCACTCAAAAGACCCTTTGAGCTGCTCGGCAGAGAGAAGGCTCTCAGAGTAGGCAAAAGCTTGTGTGGGACCAGACCCTCCACACCAGGGTTGGGAGAAGACAGGAATAGCCAGAGGAAGGGGTGGGAATGGAATGGCTCTGCCCAGTGTAGTCATGGAGTGGGAGGCTGACCGCACTCTTATCCAAGACTGAAAGCAAGAACACTAAGTGTTTCCAGGGGCAGGAGGAAGATCTCTGCGTCCGTCCTCAGAGGGTGGGCTTAACACACATGGAGGTGGGTTTAGCCCAGGCTAAAAACCTGTGCCCATTGGTCAGCCTTTTCCTCACAGCCCCTTCCTTTCAGGACTGCTGTAGTCCACACCACTGAGTTGCGGCTGGTTTGGCTAAGCACACAATTCAGGCTCTAGAGCAGCCCTCTGGTACTCGTACTGAACAGGGAGAACCAGGGAGGAAGAGCCTAAATGAGAGCCTTGGAAAGGGAACTTCTCAAAGGAACACACAGTGAGTGAGCAGTCACACGATAGGTCTAAGAGGTGGGTGACTGTGAGCCAGGGCCACTGGTGGGATCAAGCACAGTTACTCCTGGAAGCTAAGCTAGGTCCTCACAGGAGGGCACAACATGGGCTGATCAGACCTGGGTGAGATTCTCCACCATCCAATCCACTAGCTTGGTGATCTTCTGCAGGGATAGAAGCCCTCTGGGTCTCATCTCACCATCTGCTCAGACTACCATTTCCAGACTGGTGTGGAGAAGGTACCAGAAGACAAGAAGGAGCCAGGAATGAGGTGGGTGGCCAGGTCCCAGGCTTCTAACTCCTGCAAGGACTAAGCTTGTTTGGCACCAGAGTACCTGTCTCTATTTCCCCACAAACGGTTTCAAGATTTTCCTTCAGGGTATTCTACCAAACCCTCTCTTACATCGAATTTAGCCAGATATCAGAACTTTAAATCTTTTCACATTTTCTGGGTGTTGGTATATTTGTATTCATGTTTGTGTACCTGCACACATATGCATACGCATATGCACATGCATGGGCAGAGGGTATGTACTCTTGTGTGCTCGACCATGCAGAGGCCGGAGGACAGCCTTGGGTGTCATCCTTCAGGCACAGTCTAACTTGTGTTTTGAGACAGGGTCTCTCATTGATCTTTGGTTCGCCAGGTAGATTAGACTGCTTGGAGGAATAGCTGGAAAGTGAGCCCCAGGGATCCCGCCTGTGGGATTTATAAGCACCCACCACTACATCCAACTTTTCTATGTGGGTTCTGGTCCTCAAGCTTAAGTGGCAAACATTTTACCAACTAGGCGATCCCCTAGTTCAAATGTCTACATTTTGAGGATTCCCTATCACCACCACCACCACCACCACCACCACCACCACCACCACCACCACCACCACTACCACCACCACCATCATCAGTGGTGTTGGTGATTTTTTCCCAACAGGGTTTTCTGTGTAGACCTGGCTATCCTGGACCTTGACCTGTAAGCAAGGCTGACTTCTGCCTGCCTTTGCCTCCCAAGTGCTGGGATTGAAGGCACATGTCCCCATGTTTGGCTCTTAAGGATTCATTTGAACTCATTCTGAAGAGACAGCAGCCACTCTCAGTTGACAAAGCATTTTATAAAAGCTAACGTCTCACTTGTTCTTCAAGTGGCCTTGCTCTAAGTTAGCAGATGAGAAAACTGAGAAGCACAGATCTGAGGTGTCTTTTCCAAAGTCACTGAACAGATGGGAGTGAGGAGAAGACCAAGGTCAGATAACCTCGCATCTGCTGCATGTGGGAGCCCCATGATGCCCTGTAAAGGACAGGAGGGCTGCCAGTGAGGAGTCCCGGGACTCAACACATGAGGTCGCAAAGGATGATGGCCTTTGGAAGACAGGAGAGAACAAAACATTAGAGCTTGCCCCATGTCTTCACAGTTAGACTATGAGTTTGGGGATCACTGTTCCGTTACACTTTTGACTGGAGGAAGGGAGGGAACCCTGTGCCTGACTGATGAAAGCAAGAGACGACACTGGGGGAGAAACAGAATCTACTCAAGTCTCATTTGCAGGCTCTCATGAGCCAAGTCAAAGGAATCATAGAGGTCTGCATCCTGTGCCAATGTGTGCCAAACTTCTTCATGTTTAGATCATTAATTAGCCATCGTCCTTCAGGTTCTCCATCACAAAGAAACAGACAAGGATGGGGTAGAAACTGGGAAGGCCCCTAAGCCTGGCACAAATACAGCCTAACAAGAAGACCTTCAATTTGAGAGCTTATTCTCTGGACCATGGTTCCTCTACACACACACACACACACACACACACACACACACACACACACACACACACTATTCATCAGCCCAGGAATACGAAGATGGTGATCTCCCTCCTTCTTCCCACCCCATTGGATACTTAAAAATGTTAAGTTGCTCTAGAAATGTACTTCTATGCTTCTGACCAATGTTGTCCTTCCTGGATCAAGCCAAGTACAGTGCCAGTTGTATGCAAAAGGAGCTGTTCAGAAGGGAGATGAGAAACAAAAGAACCATAGGGTGACTCCTAAGGGCACCCCTGCCAAGAAATGCCAGGATCTCAAACCCACGACCAGCTCCAGAGAGAAGGCTCCCCTGGGCTTCCTGTTCCCAGACTGGATGGGCTTTCTGCTCAGTCTCTGCAAAGGAGCTCTTTCAAAGGGGAGATGAGGAATTCCCCTGAGCCCGGGGAAGCTGAATCTGTATTGTGAAGTGATTTCAGTCTCCTCTTGCTTTCAAATGTACTTAATCAACATGAATAGGAATGCAAGGGCTGGAGCTCCTACAGGTAGGACGAATAGAGAAGAATAATGCTCATAAATCATTTAGCATGCCACCCAAACAGGCCTGTATTTTTTTTTCTTAAAGGAAAAGGCAATAGCTACGAAATAGAGTGAAAGGAAACAATATACACTGTGATTTGTCAGGTAGAGTGTGTCTCCCAGTCATGAGTGCCATTTTCACTTGCAATCTGACCTCCAGAATGGACTCTAGCTTGGCTTCCCCCTTCCTCTTTTAGAAAGCTCAGATCAGCAGAGTGGGCACAGGGGCAGGACAGTTGATGGGAACAGCTGCATTCTCATCTACTCCTTCAGCTCCACTCAGGGAGATTTAGAAGTGTCTATGTTGGCCTCTAAAAGAGGCCTGCAGAATGATGCCTTGCCAGCCACTCTTACCTTAGCCTGTGTAAGCAATTATTACTACTTGGCCTTTTTTTTTCTTTTTTTCAGAGCTGGGGACCAAACCCAGGGCCTAGCAAGCGCTCTACCACTGAGCTAAATCCCCAACCCCACTACTTGGCCTTTTATGGCACAGATGTACTGAGTCTTCCCTGACAAGATATAAGCTTCGTGTGGGCTCAGTATTTGAACCTTTTGTTGGCTATTATAATCCCAGGACCTGTAATGGTGCTTGATGAATAGTAGGTAGCCATCAAATACTTGCTGAATGAATGAACAAGTAAACAAAAATGGCTCCTTCCTTCTCAAGCAGGGAACATTCTAGATGGCAAAAGCCTGTCCACTTCAAAAAGAGGAGATACAGTTAAGATCTAGGTAGGACTCTATTGCTTGTCTCTGATTCTATTCCTTTGACCTAGAGTAAACTCTTCTGGCTCACTAGCTTTACCTCCTTCATAAAGAATGGGTATTGGGGCTGGAGAGATGGCTCAGTGGTTAAGAGCCCTGACTGCTCTTCCAGAGGTCCTGAGTTCAATTCCCAGCAACCACATGGTGGCTTACAACCATCTGTAAAGAGATCTGATGCCCTTTTCTGGTGTGTCTGAAGACAGCTACAGTGTACTTATATATAATAAATTAATAAATCTTAAAAAAAAAAGAATGGGTATCAGCTCTTTTGTTTAATGGCACTTCCTAGCTGTCAGCCAGGTCAAGAGGAAACCGAATATCTCCTTCCCAGCCATTGGATGTCAGAAACTCACAGAAGTAGACCATGAATGAAAGCGTCCTGCTTCCCTCGTGCATGGTCATAGACGTAGTTGTTGATGCTCTGGGTGAAGAGGTGGTTCAATCAGTCGTGGGAATAACAGACCAGGTTTCCTCAGGAAAAAAAAAGTGACAAACACTGATGCATTGCTCCAAAGAAACAAAGCACAAAGAAAAATAAGGTTGAGGCTGTTGCAGAAGATGCTAAACTTTTGGCCAAGAAAATGAAGGAAGCCCAAGAAAAAGGCCAGGGACAGATTGCCAAGAGGTGTAGGCTGCTCTCACTAAGAGCTTCTATTTCTGAGTCAAGTCAAAAAATAAGTTTAAGAGTAAAAAACAAATGATCAGACCTTGAAAATTAACAAAACAAAACCCCCAACAAAACAGAATGTCTATTGACAAAGGAGAAAAGGATTGCAGAGAGTCAGGAAAGCTAATGGGTTGGCCCAGACTGATGGGTACTGTCTCCTTCATTTCTTACCGCAAATTCTGAAGTTCATATCATAATCCCTATCTTACAAGTAAGGAAGCCAAGACTCATAAATACAAAGTGAGTTGTTCATACTTGCATGCCCTAAAAATCACTAGAAAGTTTAATTCAGATCCTAAGACCTCTTCTCTGCAACACGATGGCCACACACTCATGAGTATTCTTTACCTGATTATCCAGGAGAAAATACAGACTGTGCCTAGAGAAGTCTCAGATTCTGAACTCTGCCCTTTTCTAAGAAGGTGATGGGGTGACCAACTCATCCTGGTTTGCCTGGGGGCTTTCTGAGTTTTTACCACTAAAGTCTCCTGTCCTAGGAAAGCCCTCCATCTCAAACAAAGAGGAGCAGGTGACAGTCCTAGGTGGAATGCAGACATTGCTGGAGACTCTGTGTGAGGACCCCTGGGAACCCAGGCTGTTCATCTTCCCTCGGGTGGCAGTGTGGCTATGGTAGATGCCATCTCTGAGATATAAGTCTGAGCTCTTTCTGGTGCAGACAGAGAAGCCTGAGAGGAGTTCCTGTCTTCCTGTGCCTTGAATGTAAACGTTGGCCTTAGAACAAGAGCAGTGTGGGCTCCTTCCCTAAGGGCAAGATGACCTCCCAAGCAAGGAGGGCCGATTCCTGGAATTCCATCAGTGTGGCTTTGGTTTTAGCCAGATCACCTCTGACACAAAGGAGTAAAATCCAAGACTGTCAGTAAGTTACTCAGAAGTTCCACGGGGCTTCAAGGATGAACCCTCCAAGACTCCCAGATCAAAGGATTCAGAGGAAAGGACTGACTCTAGCAGAAGACACCCCTCCACTGGTTGGTTAGTGATTGGCAGATGTTTAGTACAGAGCTACCCAGGGTCCTCTCTCCTGCCATTACACCTGGCCTTGCTTCACCTGACATTCCAGTCAGTATTGCCACTCTGAGTAGCCACCAGGGGTCTGGGCTAGGATAAAAGCAAGGACAGCCCAGAACTTCAGCAGAGACTAAATGGAGATAAAAGTAAGGATAAAGAAAGAGACTAGGGTGGGTCCTGAGGGCCACATGAGATGGGGCTCCCTCCCACTACATGTTTTCTAAGTTCAGGGACTTGGGGGTGGGGAACCCCTTTGCTCCCTAGCCATTTTACAACAACAAAGTCAGCTCCAACCTATGACTTTTGTGTAGAGCTATAAGGACCTGGAGCCCACTTGTGCTCTCTGGGCTCAAGTCCCTTCCCACTCACCACTGTTTGGCTTGCTCCTTGCAAATGTCCCTCAAATGCCTCAGCTGAGTGTTTTGGGTGTCCAGTGGTTCGGTGATATTTAACTTTTCCTGTTGTTGTTGTTTTTTTTTTTCTTTCTTTCTTCCTCAACATGCTGCACCTTTAAACTTTCTTCCCTTCTCTTTCTCAAGGCCAACACCTGGACTCTGCCCTTCTAGCCTATGGCGCTCACCAACACCGTGTGTGTGTGTGTGTGTGTGTGTGTGTGTGTGTGTGTGTGTGTGTGTGTGTGTGTGTGTTCATCACTTTACTCAGGCTACCTGACTCGATCTATAACATACATTCTCCCAAACCCACAGGGATGATAGCAAAGTAGAAGCAACATTAACTCAGAAGGCAGAACCCCACTTGTGACAGCCCTTGGCCTTTTCTTTATCTGTAAAGCGGGTGTGATAGACTCTGCCTGGACTCCCTTAACTACTTAGATTAGAGAACAGGAAGCGCTAAAATGAACATATAGACTTACTTAATTTTAAAACCGTCTTTCCAGCCATTCATGTTTGGATCCCTCTCATCTCCTTTCTTGTCTTTCACAGATAAGCTGCTGAAAGGGTGACTTTGCTCACAACTCTACCCTCACACCTCTTTCTCTTTTGACCACCTGAAAGCTGGCTGATGACCCCATCCCTCCAGTGGTTTGAAGAGCTGAATCTTCCACGAGGAGGAGCCCATCGAAGCAGTGCTTCTTGACGTTCAGAGACAAATGAGTGAGGCTGGTTCTAAAGCGGCAGGTCTGAGTGAGACAGGAATCCTGCATCCTTAACAAGAAGGTTCTAAAGAAACACAGACGGCCAGAGGACAACCTCATCTGTCAGTCCTTACCTTCTTCCACCTTCTATGAGACACTGTCCCTTGTTCTTCCCTATTTACTCCAGGCTAGTCCAGCTCCTGCCTCCCTTCTCACAGGAGGAGCAATGGGGTTAACAACGGAGGGAGGCTTCCACATCTAACTTCACACAGGTCCTTGGTTACAAAGTGGTGGTTACTTTCTGTTGCTATGATGAAACACCATGCATGACCAAAGGTGACTTATTTTGGCCTATGGTTCCAGAGGGAGAGTCTATCATGGCAAGGGAGGTACAGCAGCCGGAAGCCAGGAAAGGAAGCTGAGCGATGACATCTCAACAGCAAACACAAAGCAGAGAACATGAACTCCCCAAGTCTACCCCAGAATGTCCTTCCTCCAGCAAGGCTATACCTCCTGAAGATTCCATACCCTCCACAAACAGTTCCACCAACGGGGGACCAAGTACATGAGCCTAGGGGGGCACATTTCACATTCAAACCATCCTGGGACCCAAGCTTGGGCTTTCATGCTTACAACTCGCCAGCCCTTGAGACTTTGCCTTGTTCATCTGGTTTTTTCGGAGTATGGTGGTCTGTCTGGAACACAGGACATGGTCCCTAAGTATGTGCCTGGCTAATACGTACCCCACCCACTTCAGCACACTCCAACCATCCCTGCCAAGCCCTTTCCTGAACCCTAGTCATGTTACACCACTGCAGCGCACAGCATCTTCCTTTTCTGGAATTCCCTCAACACGCAGAATCTGTGGCTCTCATTTAGTAATTAATTAATTTTGTTCCTCTGTGTGACATCCCCTGCATTATAATCCTCATTATTATTTAACTTTATATTATTACTTTTCACAAACTGCTCCCCCAATTAGAGGGAGAATGCCTTCACAGACGGAAGTCAGGGGCTAGGTTTCAGTTGTATTTTATCTTCCTTAAGTGTCTTGAACATATTGGGCATCTAATAAACTTGTGATGATTTAATTACATGTAGTAAGGGGAGGCCAGCATTGAGTGGTGGCCCATATGTCAGGGCAGCCCATGGGTGGGAAAAGGAGGTGAAAGTCCCAGATTTAAAGCAGGGACTGCTTAGAGATATAAAGTACATTAGGATCAGAAAAGCATAACTCAGTGCAAAGCCCATCCACTCTCCCTCCCCAGGCAAGAGTCGTGATCGCTTTGGGATGTATTACTACTTGTATGTAATAAAAATGTGGAGTTGCAAGTCTAGATTCAGAAACAGGAGTCACAGTGCATGACAGTATGACTAAACCCGACAAAATCAATCTCTCTCTCTCTCTCTCTCTCTCTCTCTCTCTCTCTCTCTCTCTCTCTCTCTCCTCTCTTCTCTTTCTCTCCTCTCTCCTTTCTCTCCTCTCTCTCTCCTCTCTCTTTCCTCTCTCTCTCTCTCTCTCTCTCTCTCTCTCTCTCTCTCTCTCTCTCTCTCTCTGCTGTCCATCAAGAAGCCACCTGATTGGCTGCCTAACACCTGAAGGCCAGATGTACAAAGACAACAGTGGAAAGAGAAGGGAGGCCTGGTTCACATTGGACATTCAGGGATATCCCTCCAAAACTTCTTCAGGAGGGACTGTATGTCCCAAACATACTTGCTAAGTACCAACAACATCTAAAAGGAATAACAGATATAGCATAATGCAAACATAAATGGCAACTTCAGGCATGGTGACTGTCCTGTCTAGTTTTTACACCAATTTGGCATAAGCTAGAGTCATCTGAGAAGAGGGAACTCCAACCTAGAAACTGCCTCCATAAGGCGGAAGGTAAGCCTATAGGGCATTTTCTTAATTAATAATTGACGGAGAAGGGGTTGGGAATTTAGCTCAGTGGTAGAGCGCTTGCTTAGCAAGCACAAGGCTCTGGGTTCGGTCCCCAGCTCCGAGGAAAAAAATTATTGACGGAGAAGAGCCCAGGTAATAGTGGGTGAGACCACCCCTGGACTGCTGGTCCTGATATCTATAAGAAAACAAGCTGACCCAAAGAAGCTAAATAACAAGGAGGGACCAATGGGGGATACTTGAATCTCATTAAAAAGGGGAAATATATTAGACATGGGAGGATGGAGGAAGGGGACTGGCAGTGGGATGGGAACAGGAGGGATGACGTGAGGGGAGGATGGGGGAAGAAAGTACTGGGAGAGATGACTGGGTTAAGGAGAAGGCATCTCTGGGACTAGCTAGAAACCTAGGCCAGTAGAAACTCGCAGGAATCTATGAGGATGACCCTAGCTAAGACTCATAGAAATGTGAGATAAGGTGGCCATCTTCTGTAACCAGGCAAGACTTCCAATGGCAGGATTGGGACACCAACCCAGCCACAAAACCTATGTCCCACAATTTATCCTGCCTAAAAGAGGTACAAGGGTAAAAGACGGAGCAGTAATTGAGGGAAAGACCAACTAATGACTGGCTCGGCTTGAGACCCATGCCAGGAGGAAGAGCCCACCCCTGGCACTATTAATAACATTCTGCTATTCAGATAGGAGCCTAGCATAACTATCATCAGAGAGGCTTCACCTAGCAACTAAAGGAAACAGGCGCAGAGATCCACAGTCAAACATTAACTTGGGGAATCCTGTGGAAGAGGGGAAGGAAGGATTGAAGGAGGGGTCAAAGACACCACAAGAAAACCTACAGAATTGACTAACCTGGGGCCATAGAGTCTCAAAGAGACTGAACTGCCCACCAGCGAGCATGGTCCTAGGACCTCCGCACATGTGTGACAGTTGTGCAGCTGGGTCTTCATGTCTAACTCCTAAAGCAGGAGCAGGGCTGTCTCTGACTACATGCCTTTGGATCCCTTTCCCCTAACTGGGATGCCTTGTCTAGCCTCAACAGGAGAAGATGTGCCTAGTCTTACTGCAACTTGATATGCCAAGGCTGGTTGATATCCAATGGGAGGCCTCCCTTTTCTGGGAAGGGGAAGAGGGGTGGACATGAGAGGAGTGGATGAGAGAGGGATTGACTGGGAGGAGAAGAGGGAGGGGAAGCTGTGATAGGAATATAAAGTAAATAAATAGCTTAATAGAAAAGGAGGGAAGGAAGGATGAGAGAGAGAAAGAGAAAGAGAGAGAGAAAGAGAAAGAGAAAGAGAGAGAGAGAGAGAGAGAGAGAGAGAGAGAGAGAGAGAGAGCAGGCCCAGCAGTCCATGGGAGCCAGTCAGCAGGCAGAACTCCTCCTTGATCTCTGTATCAGCTCCTGCCTCCAAGTTTCTGCCCTGTTTGAGTTCCCACTCTGCCTGCCTTCAGTGACGAACTGTGATACGGAAATGTAAGTGAAATAAACCCTTTCCTCCTCAAGCTACTTTTGGTCATGGTGTTTTATCACAACTATAGAAACCCTACAACAATGGTGAACACCTGTAATAAATGAATCCCTGTCACAAAAGCCCTGTCTTTGGCCGTGAGATGTCTCAGCAGATAAGAAAAGCACTTCCCGGGCTGGAGAGATGGCTCAGTGTTTAAGAGCACCGACTGCTCTTCCTGAGGTCCTGAGTTCAAATCCCAGCAACCACATGGTGGCTCACAACCATCTGTAATGAGATCCAATGCCCTCTTCTGGTGTGTCTGAAGACAGCTACAGTATACTCATATAAAATGGGAATAATAAAGTTAAGCATACCTTTTAAGAAAGAAAGAAAGAAAGAAAGAAAGAAAGAAAGAAAGAAAGAAAGAAAGGAAGGAAAGAAGGAAAGGCAGGCAGGCACTTCCCAAGAAGTCTGATGACCTGAGGTTGATCCCTGGGACCCACATGGTGGAAGGAGAGAACTGACTCCTCTAAACTGTCCTCTGACCTTCGCATATGTATAATAGCATGCAAGCACTCACATATGTAGCTGAACTTCCCTACGTTATGGGTTCTTTCTTCCATACTTCTCTATCCTTTTTCTTCCACCCTTCCAACCCCTAACACTAGATAAGAGAGAAAAAGGAATAGAGAGAAAAGGAAAGGAAACAACTGCATCATTAGAGTACTTCCTGTTGTTGAGGGGTTTCAAGATCTTTGGGGCAGGTTTGATCTTTGCCACCTGGATATCTAATTTCTTCTTCTTGTTTCTTCTTTGTGTACAGCTACTTCACAAACTGCAACCAAAAGCAACCAACAGCCAAACAAACAACAGTCAACCAACCAACCAACCGACCAACCAACCAATCAACCAACCGACCAACCAACCAACCAACCAATGACTACCAACCAACAGCCCACCATGTTTCTCAGGACCCTAGCATTTATATACCTTCTGAAAAGACCCCAGATTTCCAAATGTCACACAATCACAGAAACTATCTGCAGCTGGCAAAATCACACCCCTGCTAAAGCACGAGGCAAATCACAGTCAGCTGCTGTGGACAATCTGAAGCAGTCCCCTATCCCAAACCTGGGATTGAAACAAAACCAAATTCTTATAATCACTCTGTGTTTTTTAAAGAAACCAACATTCCAGAATTCTCACTGCACACATACTTCAACACAAATGCACAAACAAATAAATGTCCTTTAAAGGAAATAGGGCTGAGGATGCAAGTCATCGGTAGTAGGGCACATGACCTAGACATAGCATCATTTTTTTAAAAAAGTCAGAAATTCAGACTTGAAAACGTATCACAACTTAAATATGCTCTGGTATCTTCTGACTTGCTTCTTTTGGTGAATGGGTGATCAACATGTAACCAACAGTCTCTGCACCTGACATTATGCTATGTTTGGGGCTAGGCAAGCACAAAGGAGCAGCACCTACCTTTGAAGGATTAGCAACTATATGTGCTAGGCACCTAGAGGCATCTGTGCCACTTGGAGTCAGGATTTCTGTGCCACTCAGACCTGCCTGCCGCTTTAGCATCCATTCCACTTTAACAGGTGACTCATTCATATGTTAACATCAGGAAAGACTGCTTTGGTGAGCGCCTCTTCCCTGAAGATCCAACTCCCCAAAGTGAAGCATGCCTACTTCCTTGGCCATCATGCCATAAGCCACACATACCCTTTTCAGAAAGGACTAGCACTTTTCCTTATCCCTGGCATCCTTCCCCACTGATTGTGTCTGGGCTTCCAGGGACTCTGAAGAGAAAACTTCTCCATTAGCTGACTTCTCTCCTTGCTCTCTGGCCCTCTGAGAAAGACAGTCACAGAAGCTCTAAGCAAAAGGTAGTATGGATTGTTTTCCCTCCAGAACCTATAACTCCCTCAACCCTGACCCCAGCCTCCTGGGAAGAGGGAAATACTCAAATGTTTTGGGCAAATGCAACTTGGTTACAAAAGGTTGATTCAAGATCACTCTGGAGAAGCCACAGTTTCCACAGTCCCAGGTTTTATTCATTGCTTTTAGAGACTGAGTACTCATGGATGGGTACCCATGAGTCAGCCTCATAGCACACATGTGGAGTTGAACAGTTTGATGACCAGTCTTGCAGAAGCCTGCCTTTACTATTACTTTATCTGTAACCCAAGCTGGCCTGGATCTTGACATATAGACCAGGCTGCCCCTGAACTTGCAGCAGTATCCTGGCTCTGCCTTCCAAGTACTAGAATTGCAAACATAAATCTAGCTTAATCATATTCTCAAGGACCCGAGGAGGGACGGGAAGGGAAGAGCAACTGGGGTTATGGTTTGAAAACATGAGCCTTTCTCAGTGACTGAGAAGGAAGGTGTCTCCCCAAGGAATAAAGGTGAAAGCTTAATGTAGTCCTGACAGAATATTCTACAAGGTCTGCCCATTGCCTGGTCTCTGTGGCCTCCCCATTTCCCTACAGTAGACCTGAACGCCTCATGGAAGAAGTTGAATCTAGAGAATAGAGGTGAGTGAGATTCAAGGCCCAGGCCCTCCATGTCTTATCCAGCTCTGAGGATTTTTCTGGACAGTATATTTACAGGGCTGGAGTCATGGTTACCAGATATCAGAGCATTCCAGCTAGGACTGAAAATGAAGATCACAGAAGAAAAATTTTACCACAGTGAGATTCCATTACAAGGGACATATATTTACAGACTTCAAATATTTTACTTCATAATAAAAGAGATTTTTAACTCCCCAAACACCTGGCAGCTGAGAGTGAGGAGGGGGCAGGAATATGAGATATGAATTCACCTGTTTCCAAAAGGGTTTTCTAAAACTCAGTGCTTTAAAACATTTTTTTTATTTAAACAGCACCATCCAGAGATCTTTTCAAAGATCTCTGTGGAATGGAAGTGTACATGAGCATGTCTGCCCTAGGGGGCTTGCTGCCCCACTCCACAAACTCGTCCTCCCCAGAACCCTCCTTCGGCCCCGTGCCTTCACTCCAGCCTGTAGCTGGGTAGAGCGCAGTTACAGAAAGCCATTGGTGTCCCCTGGAGGTGACTGGGCATGCGATCGGTCTCTAGCTAGTGCCAGAGAGTGTGGGTGGTAAGGATGGCTCTGGGCTGCAGTGTGCACTTCTCCTTCTGTGGTTCACCTGAAGATGACTTTGTCCTCTCAGGAGATAACATATCCTCTTCTACGTGGCGGTGCAGGTACCTCATCCGAGGAGGTTATAGGGGGTGCAGGCTCAGAGAGGAAAGGTGGAAGGGACCCGGAGACTAGCAGCCACTTGCCCCACTGTCTGCATCTAATGTTTCCCCAGGACCCCACGATACCACAGTTAACGCTCTAGAGGGATTGGAGGGCACGGAGGGTCACAGCTGCAGCTGGGCTAGCCCCAGCCTCCGCCACATCTAGGGTGAGATGAGGGGGGAGCTCTCATGGGGACGCCATTCAGACTCTGTCTTTTGGGGGGAAAAGAGCCAAAGAAAAACATGTATTTATAACATGAACTTCCCTCCTCTCCTTTCCCTCAGCTAACTGATTAATTAAAAGAATACAAAGGCAGTCTTGTTGGGAGCCCCAGCCCCATGGACCCTCTGTGTTTTCTTTAAGCTGGCCTAGCAAACAGGAAACAAAAGGCTTAATTCTGTCTGGTTTCATGAAGGAGGCTGTATGTCACAGCCAGAGGCTGGGGCTCTGCCAGACCCCGCAGGGCAGCCACAAGGCTGCTTGAGACCCCCCAGCCCCCCAGCCGAGTCCACCACCTCCCAAACATACAGTCTTCCCTGACCCTTGGCTCAAACTAATCTAGGCTAGCTCTTGGGGAAATGCCTACACAGCAGGAGGAACAGAAAGGAAGTGGAGAGTGTCCAAGAGGCGACTCTGAAAGAAAAAGTTGTGAGGAAGTGAGGTGGAAGAATTTGATACGCCCCCACTCACCCACCCCACCCCGGTCATTTCCAGTAGGAGACAGGGAAGGGACTAAGTAAAAGGCATGATGTTGACACAGGACAAACAACATCCATTTTCTAGCTGAGGTACTGCATCCTGTGATCTGTTGGGCCTCTTAGTCTGGTAGTTAGACAAGTAGTATAATCTCACTTCACAGGTAGAGGCTACACCCCAGGGAGGGATTGGAGATAAAAAGGTATCAAGCACCAAGGGGCTTTCCTATCCCATCCCTGTAGTCAGTCTCTCTCTCTCTCTCTCTCTCTCTCTCTCTCTCTCTCTCTCTCTCTCTCTCTCTCTCCCTCTCCCTCTCCCTCTCCCTCTCCCTCTCCCTCTCCCTCTCCCTCTCCCTCTCCCTCTCCCTCTCCCTCCCTCCCTTCCCTCCCCCTCTTTCAGGATTTGCTGTCTCTTCTGTGACCATTCTCCATTGGTATTTTCCATACCCTCTTGGAATCTCCAGTATGCTACAGGTAGGGTAATTGCCTTTGCCCCCATGTGATAGTTTGTTTATGCTCCTCCCAGGGGGTGGAGTAGGTGTGTCACTGTGGTTGTGGGCTTTAAGACCCTCATCCTAGCTGCCTGGAAGCCAGTATTCTGCTAGCAGCCTTCAGGTGAAGATGTAGAACTCTCAGCTCCTCCTGCACCATGTCTGCCTGGATGCTGCCATGTTCCCACCTTGGTGATACTGGACTGAACCTCTGAACCTGTAAGCCAGCTCCTATTACATGTTATCCTTATAAGCGTTGCCTTGGTCATGGTGTCTGTTCACAGCAGTAAAACCCTAACTAAGACACCCCCATCACCAGCAACTGGAGAATTTCAGCTTCGTTCACTATAGCCTAGAAGGGCCAAGAGCTCCTCTGGCCAATCAATGACCCTGACTGGCAATAGCAACTATGCCCCATTTGGGTGTCCCTAGCATACCTCTCCAGCTCCAAACAAAATTCCTCAGTGACAGGGAAACCCCCCACTTCCCCCTCTAGGGTATCAGGGACAGAATCAAATGGAAGCCTGTGTTTAGTTCCAGTCTAAGCTCTCAGATCATAAAGGGTTCATAGAAACCAAGACCCCTGGGACATTGGTGAGATCAGGTGAGGAATGACGTCAGAGAAAAAGTGATTCCTTTTTTCAGAGAAAAGACAGTAAGTTTGGATTGAGGCAGCTTAGTGGATCTATCTCTGTTGTGCTTTGTGTCTAGACAGATCAGGTTCCCAGCTGATGGTTCTGTGGAACCTTTGGGATATAGGTCCTAAGGGAAGGGTGTGGGCCACGAGAGGCAACCACGTAAAGGATATAACCCACCCTCTTCCCCAGAACCACTCTTAGCTTCCTGATTTATCAAGATAAACAGATGCCACAGACCAAGTTCTTGCCACCACACACTGAGCCATTCCTGCCTGCCTTCCTATCCTGCCATGGCACCTGTATGCCTGTTAAGCATTTTCCATCAGACGATTTGTCAAAGTGACGAGAGAAAGTAGACGAAACTTTACTGAATCCATGGATGGGCTCGTGCTCTAAGCTCTGTAGAGACAGTCCTATGTGAAAAAGACAAGCTGCTGTTTATCAGAGCATGCACATTTTAGACGAAGATCTCCCTTTGAAAGAGATGCAAAAAAGAACGGGCAAACAAGTGCCCTGCCTGAAGCATCCATTCATCCGCTCCTCTGTTCCTTATCAGCAGTACTGATCCTGTAGCGATGCTCAGGGGGACACTGATCTTGACTATATGAACCATGCCTAAAGAGCAAGCTAGATGTTAAACTCCAGTAACACACACACACACACACACACACACACACACACAGGCACACATACACACACACACACACAGGCACACAGAAGCACACACACACACAATATGGCCATAAGTCACGATGGCCTCAGTGAAGACACAGGGCATGGAAGATGTTCTGGCTTGAGTGTAAAAGAAGTAAGGACAAGAGGGGTAGCCAGGGAGATGATGAGAGGCATGGGCTAAGGGCTAAGGGTTCCATCACAGACAGGTGTCAGGTCAAGACTTCCAGTTGACAAGACTTCAAGTTGACAAACTTCAAGTTGACCGGACTAACTGTTGAGCTAAGTGGAAATGAGAGGAAGGGTCAAAGATGACGCCCACCAGGCATTGGTTCTAACAACCTGGGATATTTGGTGAGGTGAGGCAGAGGAGAGAGACCACAGAGAGGAGAGAAAGTTGGCCTGATCTTTCTCATTACCTCTCTCACCTCTTTTGCTTTATGTCCTCATATGACCAATGGCCATGATATTGAAGAATGAAATGCCTCTGGGCATTTGAGTTGCCACCAGAAGTCAAAATGCCAGCTGCCGGGTCTGATGCACACTCTGTGATAGTGCAAGGTGCTCTACATACGACCACACATACGACCTTAAGAAGCATCTTATTCACTGTCCTATAGATGGGGGATCACAGAAAAGGGGTAAGCGACCTGTCTCTGCTTCCACGGCAGGGGTTCCAAAGCTGGGTGTGTAAGTCAGAGATAGTCTTGTCACAAGCTAGGTGCTCAGCCCACAGGTAGATAGATGATGCTTCTGTTCTTCCAGGCCATAAGAGCCAGGAGAGACCATATAATAATCTCTTTTTATTATTTTGTGCATATGGGTGTTTCGCCTGCCTATATGTACCACATTCATGACAAATGCCTGCAGAATCAAAAAGAACATTGGATGCCCTGTAACTGGAATCACAGACAGTTGAGAGCCACCATGTGGGTTGTGGGAATTGAACCTGGGTCTTCTGAAAGAATAGTGGGTACCCTTATCCACTAAGTCCTCTCTCCAGTCTCAATGCTATAACAAAGTCTTAAACAGACCAGGAGCCCAGCGTTGCTACGCAGAAATAAAATTAGCTTTTGCTTGTAGAGTCCTTTTCTTCCTTTCCTCTTTTAACTTCTTTCTTTCTTTCCTCCTCCCCTGTGTCTCTCAAGGTGTAGGAAACCAGACTCAGGTTTTTGCACTTCCTACAAATTCTCTACCACTGGGCTGTATTTTGAGCCTGACACATTGCTTTCTTTTGCAATCACTGATTTGACTTCCTAATTTAATTGGACGGTAAATTTAATTTGCCTTAGTGAGTGTGAGGAGTGGGGGCTGGCAGGGGCAGCGAGACGGAGTGAACGTGAAAACAAAGCTTGGAGAAACCTATATTAAACTCTGCCAGGAGTTCTCCAGTGTCTTCAGAACACTCTGGAAGCTGTCTGGGCTGGTTTAGAACTGTTCCATCGGTCCCTAGAAAGACTCCAAGGAACCAGCATGATCAGCTGAGCAGAAATACACATCAAGTTATTGCCTTAAACTGGAGTGAGGGTACAGGGGGCAGGGGGCTTGGGGGACAGGCAGTCAGCTAGACAACCAACCAGGAGAAGAAGAAAGGGAAGAGAAAAGAGAAGAGGAAAAGGAGGACGAGGGAGACGGGGAAAGAGTTGAAAGAAGATAGGGATGTGGAGAAGAGGAGGGAGGTGGACCTTCAGTTGGCAAACCGCAGCTGAGGTAGCCTACTTCTGTGTGAAGGGCAGGTACAGCTTGGTCAGGGAAGGGTTGTGAAGCAGAATGATTTCACCAGTATGCCACACTCCAGCTGCCCAGCAGAGCTTTGAAAGACAACTTAGAACTTCAAGGAAGACAAAGGCTAGAGCCTGTCCTCTAGGCAACTCTGGATGTCCAGAGAAACGAGAGTTGAAAGGAGATTTGGGGGCCTAACCCTTGCCTTAAAGGACCTGGTAGGGAGGCTCTAAGATCCTGTGAGCAGTCAGGGGGAACCAGAGGCTGTCTCTTGGCTTGCCACTCATCCATCCAGATAGCCCAGGCAACCATTACATAAATCTGAAGGTCACCGTATCTATAATCAATTGAGAGATGTCAGTTCCCTCCCATCTGAGAGGTAATGAGCAACACAAGGACCACGGTGTCCCCAAGCATTATCATTCAACTGTTTCAAAGCCCCACTTTCCTTGGTAAGACAGGTCTTGGAGACAAGGACCTTCAGTGCAGTGGGCAGACATCTACTGATTGTATGAGACCTGGCTAGTAAGACTGAAAAGCTGAATTCCTAATGTGAGTTCATTTGAATTTATTTAAATCTGTATTTAATAGCCACAGTGCACTTGGGGGAGGATACAATCAAATAATCTCAGGGACATACCTTCTCCATAGTGAGATACTAAGAGCTAATCTCAAAGTCATGGTTAGGGCAGGGGCACTCCCTGCTAAGTAGGAGAAGTGTCTTTCTTTTTTTTTTTTTTTTAGGTTTACTTATTAATTTTATGTATGTGAGTACACTGTCACTACCTTCAGACACACGAGAAGAGGGCATCAGATCCCATTCAGATGATTGTGAGCCACCATGTGGTTGCTGGGAATTGAACTCAGGACCTCTGGAAGAGCAGTCAGTGTTCATAACCACTGAGCCATCTCCCCAGCCCGAGAAGTGTCTTTTTTATGCTCACTAGAGATCAGGGCTACTCCAGTGAAGTCCTTACAGGCCAGCTACATCTCTGGTCCAAGAGCTAGAATTGTGGGGAAGAAACATATATGGATGGGGTTTTAGCTGTGCTCCGATACAGCGCCTTTCTCTTGTGCTGATAAGGAAATTCAGGTCCAGAGAGGTGAGGCAGATTGTCCAAGCTCACAGGAAAAAGTGTAAAAGTTTGACCCAGGCAAGACTTCACTGGCTTTCAGATCCTCTTCCTCTGAGCAGCGTGGATGTCAGCCCCTGACAGCTCCTCTCCTGCTCTCCCTCAGGATGAAAGCTTGATTAGAAATACAGACTGGCCTCTCAGGACGATGCTTGGGAGATCCTTTCTACCACCAGGCTGGAATTCAGGGAGAGAAGAATAAGCTCCTTGGTAGAGGGCCTCTTGCCTCAGTAACCTCCCAGAGTACGGTACTCAAGCAACAGGAGCCAACTGAGCGCTTAGACCAATCTCCTACATACCGTGTTCAGTAGAATGAGTAGATGACAGAACAGAGGACAATATCAAGGCTGGTTGTGGGGTCCACGTAGGGATACATGGGCTCAGAGAAACTGACCTCTTCTGGGCTAAGAGTCTGGAGGAAACTCTAGCCAATATACACCAGCACATGCTGTCATGGGAAAGTCACCCCTTCAAGGACCCCGGTCAGATACCTATACCTAACACTGAGAGACAAAGCTAAGTCTTGGTAAACCATGGTCTCTTCAGCTTCTTATATAGAGTTAGTACCTTGCCCAAGTAGTGGTAGGATCTAGAAAAGTGATTCTCAACATGTGGGTTGAGACTCCTTGGGGGGTGTTGAATGACCCTTTCACAGGGGCTGCCAAAGATCATGGGAAAACACAGATATTTATATTACAGTTCATAACAGTGGTAAAATTACAGTTATGAAGTAACAGCAAAAGTAACCTAATGGCTGGGGTCACCATAACATGAGGAAATGTACTAAAGGGTCATATAGCATTAGGAAAGTTGAAAACCACTGGCCTAGAAGCTTTCATCCAGAAGAGGGGGCCCAGCATTCTGAACCTGACCTACTTACTATATCTTAAGAATTCTCAGGAGGACGTGCGGCAGCCAGAGCACCGTCAGCCAAGGGAAGCTTCGTGCCAAATCTCTTGAGAGAATTTTATCAGAGTGCCCAAATGACCCAAACACATTCAGAACCTTGGGACCCAGAATCAATTCTGGATTTTGGAGAGAGTATCAAGTGCCACTTGCTACCAAGAGGAATCTTTTATTGGGTGTTTCCAGATGAGGCTCTTACCTACAAAAACTTGCCTTTCATTGTTGTGAAGAGTATGTCAACCTACTGAACTGTCTGCTCTCAGACATCTCTAAACTAGACTTCTATCTAGTGCCTGGTGCCCTGATCTAGGTCTCACCATCTGAGGTGGATAGAATGTGTCTGCCTGTGGTGGTCCATGCTAATGGACAAATTGGCAAAGCCTAGCTTCTCCTGGGCATGCCTGTGGAGGATTATCTTGGTTACACTGATTGAGGTAGGAGGACCCACCCACTGAGGGATAAAATGGCTCCTTGGGAAGAAGAACCTGGACTGTATGAGAGGATAAAGGACAGGCTGAATAGCAGCGCACATGCGTGCTTTGTTCTCTTCTCCTGTCAGCTTATGGTGACCTGATGTTCCCCAGTGCTCATGACATCACCTCCCTGTAATATTGGGATGCATCCTAGAACTGTGAGCTGAACAAGCCCTTTCTCCCTTGAGCTGTTTTTGTTGGGGCGTTTTTATCACAGCACCAGGGAAGTAGCTTAGAGGGTCTCACAAAGCTCTTGTGTTGGGAACTTAGCCCTGATGCACCGTTGAGAGGTGGGAGCTTTCAGAGGTAACAAGGTCAGGAGGTGAGTGCATTAATGCCGGGGCCCAGGAGTGACCTACTGATGAAGGATGAGTTCTGCTCCCTTCTTACTCTTCTGGATCTATCATCTCTCCTTCTGCCAGGAGATGATACAAGAAGGCCCTTGGCTTTCCCAGCCTCTGCAAGTAAAACAAATAAATCTCTATTCTTTGGAGGTTTCTCTGTCTCAAGGACAAAACAGGATGTATTAGGAAAACTTTCCCTTCACTGCCAAGTCCTTTCCCTTCTTCCTGCCTCCCAGCTCTCCCACATCCGAATCATCTTCGTCTTTAAAACAAAAAATTAATTTTATAATCTCACTCACTTGCCACTGTGCATTACAGGTAGACATGAAAACGGTGTCTTAAGCCAGTGGCTGAGGAAACAGAGGCACTGAGGTGGGAATGTGCTTCAGTGCAGGTCAGCACAGACTCTAGTTTTGATTCTGCCTTCTCCTGGCTGGGTGTCAGTGAACAAGCTCTGTGGTCCCCCTGAACATCATTTTACATCTCAATGTAAATTTAGGGGTGGTGAAATGAAAACAGTTTCCTGTGCAGTGATTAAACGCTCAGGCTGAGAACCAAACTCTCTGGCTGTTAATCCCATCTCCCCACATTACTAGCTGTGTGATGTTGGACACGTGCCTTAACTTCCCCACGCCTTGCTTTCCTCCTTTACCAGAGTGCTCTGAGGATGGGATTTGTGGAAGGAAGGCAGAACAGTGTTTGGCATATCCAGTGCTGAATCCATGCTAGTGATTATGACTGGTAGGGTTTGTGGTGAGAACTTAATTACCTGGGAGCCTACGCTGCACCGACGCGGCCGGCTGGCATGTTGTAGATGCTCAGTAAATGACGGTGTCTTTCCCTTCCCGAGAAGTGCACTGAACGAGTCTGCTTTAAACTCTTAGAGCTTCGCATTAGTGGCAAAATATCCAAGTGGGAGCATTCCAACACAAACAGTTAAGAAGAGGGAGATGATGCCTCAGAGACTTTGAAGCAAGACTGGGACTGGAGTTCTCTGTACTGAGGGGGCTCGCCAGAACCCCAGGAGGAGCTGAATGTCCCCTACTATTAGCCGGGGTAGTCACAGCCTGTGCGCACAAGGACCAAGTCCCCCTGTGTTAAAGAACCTGTCATTATAATAAAGACCCTCATGTGGGGACAGAGCCAGGACTGGGAGCTATGAGCCCCACTGTTTAGGACTCTCCCACAACCCATCAAACACTAAGACTCACATGAAACCCAGAGAAGGAAAACTGAGTGGCTTTCAGGTGGGAGGCATCTGCAAAGACCAAGAGAGAATTATTGCTCCCAAAAAGGAACAGGGACTGGAACTGGCTGGGGTGGAGAAGGGCTATCAATGGACCCTCATGAGGAAATCGAAAATCTCTGGGCACAGAGGACACTGGTGGAAAAGCAGGAGCCGCGAGTAGAGTTCTGACTCCAGCCTGTGTTACACAAGAGCTCCCAGCTCAGGGCTCACCAGAGACTAGGGAGGCAAGGCTCATGCAAAGGCATGAGATTGGACTTCGGAAAGCCCTGAGACATCACATTGCTCTTGGCTGTTCTCCTTCCTAGGGGGCCCTGCCAGCAGTTGAGAGCTTGGAATAGCTTCCAGCCAGCCCTTGGATATTGCTTATGAAAGGGCTTTACAGTCATTAGCATACTTGAAACTCAAAGTGCTCTGGTGAGAACTGTATAACCTCCTGCAAGAGGAGAAACTGAGGCTTTGGAAGTTCCTTGGCTTGCCCAAGGTAGTACATGTGCTCCATTTAAGCTCTAAATTCTAATTCCCTGATCTGAACTTCTGCCCACCACCATGGCCTCTCATGAAGCCCCTCATCTGTCAGGCTGTACAGGTTAGGTTTCTGTTTTTGTTTTTTTTTTAAATATTTTATTTATTTATTATATATGAGTACACTGTAGCTGTCTTCAGACACACCAGAAGAAGGCATCAGATCCCATTATAGATGGTTGTGAGCCACCATGTGGTTGCTGGGATTTGAACTCAGGACCTCAGGAAGAGCAGTCGGTGCTCTTAACCGCTGAGCCATGTCTCCAGCCCCCTGTTTTTGTTTTATATACACATGCATATACACTTACACATGCACATGCATATACATACATATGCACATGCGGACACACACACACACACACACGCGCGGGCGCGCGCGCACATGTATATATCTCAGAGCAGCAGGAACACTGCCACCCCTAGACAGGTGGTCCTGGGCTGTATAAAAAAGACAAGCCGAGTGAGCCAGGGAAAGCAAGCCAGTAAGCAGTGTGCCTCCCTGGTTCTGCTTCAGCTCCTGGCCTCCAGGTTCCTGCCCTCACCTCTCTCCATGGAGCACCGAAAGCTCCAAGATGGAAACAAAGCCTTTCCTCCCCAAGATGCTTTCAGTCGAGGCGTGTGTCAAAGCAACCATCAGCAAACTAGGACACAGATTAAGAGCTCGAGGCCTCGGCTTGCACAGTTCCTAGGTGCATCCCCCTCCTTGCACAGAGACTTCCTCCTCGGGCTTCAGCGGTGGAGATGCAGGGAGGAGTCCAGGTTGTTGGAACCACAGGATAAAGCAGCTGAGTCTCTTGTAAAGAGGAAGAGCTGGTGGTATATTATGCACACATTTGTGAGTTATAAGCATTGCACAGAGAGAAGGAGGCACATAAATTAAAGTGGCCAACTTGTATGCGCACATGCACACTGGCACGGACAGAAGGCTGGCTTTAAATGGGAAAAATTAGCAGCTTGAAACAGTAAAAATCCTCAACTTTGCCTCAGAAAGATGCAGGGCAACTTCACAAGAGTTTTATGTGGCCCATAAATTAGGGCTGAGAAAGGGCCTCTGAAAGCATTCCTCGGCAAGACAGGGGCTTTCCGCCCGCAGATATGCCGTGTGGCAGCATTACAAATGTCCCAAGCAGTTTATATACAACAGCACAGCATGAGTTTGCTGGGGGATATTGGAGCTGGTAATTGCTATTCTAAAACTGGCCTTGTAAGCTTGAAGAAATGTTTTGAGGGGGGAAAAGAGCCAATTTAAGAGCTTTATAAAGCCATAAATGCCTTCTGAACAAACCAAATGTAATCTATCTAGAGAGACAGGCCATCCCTCAAACCCAATGGCAGACCCTGCAATGTTGCCCAGAAGAGAGAAGATAGCCTAATGGTACCAACTCAGCTGGAGCTTCACCTGCATGGAGGAGGCAGGGAGCTGGCTCACATGACTTGGGACTGTCATCGGGTTACCTGAGGCAATCTGCCCCTCACAGCCCTTGGCCCACTGACAGTTCTCGGTGAATTCCCTGCCAGTGCCTGCTCTTCTTTCCCCTAAGCAAGCAAGATCAAACCCCATCAAGCTGGCTGACTGTGGCCTCCTCTGTCCTTCCAGTTATCCTTCCCTTCCCATGGCCCTTGGAGATAGGGAGGCAGAAGACCCAGCAAACAGGGCAGGGAGTCCTTCACTTGGCCTCAGTCCTTATCTAGAAAGTGGGCCAACATTTGCCTTCCAAGGCTACGGAAGGGCACGAGAAAGGCGCATACATGAGCGCCTGCCACTCAGCACTCCATAAAGGAAGACCGTATTCTTTTATTGTTATTATGTAGAAGGGACCAGGTGCCCCAGCATTACTTTAGTGAGCTCCCACCTTCTCTAGATGTGACTCCTGCCAAGATACCAAGCATTGGCAGCATTTATGTCCCCCTAAACCTCCGACAGTACACAAGACAGACACAAGCCCAGCTTTTCCTAGGAAATGATCCCAGCGCCTGTTTCCTGACTAAACTGGTCCTTACCTCCCCAAGGTACCATCAGACACATATTTCAGCCACCATACCCACAACTGAGCACACAGCACTGCCTCCCTGGCACCGCTGTGCCAGGGCCGTGAGTCCTCGGCCAACCCCATGGTCACTGAGAGCCTTTTCATGTCAGTGAGATGCGTGAGTTTCTCCAGGTTCCTGATAGAAAAGCCCAGACGCAGACAGATGGGTCAGCCACCATCTGCCCTCATCCACACACACACCCCCCACACACACACACACCAGGTTCCCTGAGTCTCCTCACTGTGCCCTCCGGTGCCTCTGTAATCCACTCTCTTTTCCAAAGTCGATATTTCATAGCAGAAAACAAAAGCCATATAATGCGCGATTACCCACCCTCTATTGTGTTTTCACAGCTCCATTGACAGCACAGAGCACCACACAGGAGCCGTAGGAAGGGATTCCAGATCAAGCTCCCAGTGAAATGTGGTTTGGGTTAGATGTATTTTTGTAGTTTCTGCAACACCTTATTAAAATTGAAAGCTATATATAACGGCATTACCGGCGATGCTTTTCAATACTGCCAGGGTTGGGTTTTCACGCGGCCCAAAGCACATGTGACCGGCTGCCTGAAAGCAGACATTCCCATGCCTCTCCTGGACCTCAGGAGTGGCTCACCAGCATCCCACTCCCCTAACATCCATCCCACCACAACTTCTGAACCCGAGAGCACAGGGAGGGGTCTTGCCCCTCATAGGTGCTCATAGGAGGTACCTTTACTCCTTGAGCCCCAAATTCTGCCACTCTCTTCCTTGATCCCTCCCTCTCCTCCAACTCTCTCACCTTTTTAATTTTTTTTTTTTTTTGGTTCTTTTTTTCGGAGCTGGGGACCGAACCCAGGGCCTTGTGCTTCCTAGGTAAGCGCTCTACCACTGAGCTAAATCCCCAGCCCCACCTTTTTAATTTTTAACTTGCTTGTTTTGTTTTCATTTAGAAATTAGCATACAAAGTAATGACTTTCATCATGGTATCTTCACATTATGCACATCGTGTACTTTGCTCACATGTACCTCCACCACCTTCTTTCGTGGACCCTTCACTAATTCTCTTCCTTCTTTAAAATAAGCCCCTTTCCACCTTGATGTCTCATGCATACACAGTGTGTGTGTGTGTGTGTGTGTGTGTGTGTGTGTGTGTGTGCGCGCGCGCGCGTGTGCATGTGCGAGAGAGAGAGAGAGAGAGAGAGAGAGAGAGAGAGAGAGAGCATATTTTTGAGCTCTAGACCATAGGAATTATCTTGTACTCATTGCAGCTACCCCCCAAATTCTACCAGTTTTCTAGCATTAGGATTTTCCTGATGCCACAGCCCACTCCTGGTTTGTTCCCTCTTTTGCCCCAATCTCTACATTTCTACTCATCCTTAAGTTAAAAAAAGAAAATGAGCACAGAGCCTGGTGATCGGAAAGCACCTGACTTGATCTCAATCTGTGTCTGAAGCCTGGCCCTGCCGTTTGAATGAGTTAGACCTCTGAGCAATTCTCTTGGTTTTGTCTTCCTCTCTCTCTCTTCCATTGCTACAAAACACAGTCTAAACTATGCGACGAGGAGGGTCCTAACCAGCTGAGATTTCTGAATGGATATTTATTGTTTATTTTACACTTAGTAGGCACTTGATGTTACCATGGGGATGTAAGGATGGGGAAGAGGCAGCTCCTGTCCTCAAGGAACCTGCAATTTTATGGAGAACAACAGATACACGAAAGCAAACTGACAGCAAAGCCTTCTAGCTCTGGTTCAACACAGCAATCTACGAAAAAGCCATGAGGCAGTACGTGATTAGATGCCAAATGGATTGTGCAGGCAATAATTGCTCTGGGTTGAGGAGTTCAGAGGACAAGAGTGCTGAGGGGTGGGCTAGTCAAAAGCACGGCACTCACAAGGTCGGAATGGATGCTGGCCTTTCAGCATGAAGACCTCGACTCGAGTCTGTGGGGATGGCCCAGGCAAGTGGACCTTGGTGAACAAGTATTCGTAGGTGACTATCACCGGGCAGAAGCAGGGCACCGAACAGTGACTGATTAGAGAGAAAAAAAAGCAACACGTTCACCACAACAGAAGCCAGGCTGTTGGCGAGGGTTCTGAGTGTCAGGCTGCAATGTCTCCTGTAAGCAGCAAGGATCCAGCGAAGTGAGCTGTGAAGAGCTGTATTTTGAGAGAATCAATCAGGCAATGATTTGCAGAGTGGATCGGAAGTGGGACGCAGGTGAAGTGATCTGGCAGGAGGTGACGGTGTGGGACTAGGGTGGCAGCGGTAAGAATGCAGTGACATGCCAGGCACGGACAGAGGGCAGCCTTGGTCTCTGAGAGATTAAAACCTGGCTGACCATTTAGTGTCTGAACTTGGACACTTTTCAGAGTGGAAGGGGAGCTATTAACAACCACTGTGGGACAACAGGCTTAAACCAGGACCCTCTGGGGCAAATGACCATCCTAAGAGAAAGGGGGGCAAGGAGAGAAGAGTCTCCAGGATTTCAAGCCTGGAGGTCTGGTGAAAATACTGCATTTGGCAAGGAGGTTCAGGTGGGAGGACGGTGGAGGGAAGTGGATCCAAACACAGAAGAGAGGCTATGGGAGGGGTTTGCTCCCTTCCGTTGCCAGACAGACTCTGGTTTCTTTGAAGAGAACTCTGTCTCATCTAGATGATTGCAAAGATATTCGTTAAGCTGAACTGAGATGACAAAGAGAGGCCGGGTGTAATCTAAAAGGGGTTGTTGGGAGAATTGCCTACAGCCACCTACACTCCCGTTTGTTCACCTCTACCTGCTCGGAATTTCAATTGGTGGTCCTCCTTCATAGGATTGACCGGTGGCCATCTGTAGCCCAGGGAACCCTCATGGGGACTTGACAGCATTCAGGAGACAGAGGCAGGCAGGTCTCTGGATTCAAGGCAAGCCTGGTCTACAGAGCGAGTTCCAGGACACCTTAGGGGCTACACAGAGAAACCCTGTCAGAGAGAGAGAGAGAGAGAGAGAGAGAGAGAGAGAGAGAGAGAGAGAGAGAGAGAGAGAGAACGAGAACATGGTGTCAGAATGGTCAGTGAGACAAAATAGTTTCACTAAAGAGGAGTGGGGATTCAGGACACCCGTGTCCCTTCCTAAGACTACAGTGCAGAGAAGGTCAGGAAGAAAAGAAAGTCAACCTTCAAAAAGAAGCCACAAGAACATCAACAATCTTCTCCTGCTCAGAGATGATCTAGACTTTTATAGACAGGCATCTTCCAATCATACCACCCACAGGAACATCTGTGTCCCGCCCAGGCAGAGGATGAGCACCCAGCCTCAGGACTCAGAAGACTCGAGAGCAGTTGTACAGGCTGCCAACCCTTGGGACTCCAGCTGGGACTCTGTTCCAGGTTCATGCTCCCATGTCTTCAAAAACAAGAACCCAGAAAGGGCATGCAGTCCCCTGGCTAAAGGCTGCCACGCTGCCAGAATAGAATCTCACACGGCTTTCCTGACCCAGAAATTTGAGGCAGAAACTAGCCATTGGCTATGAATTATCCAAGCACCTGTGGCTGCAGTTACTTGATGAAGCCGATTCCACGGGGAGTGTAGATTACTCCCGAGTTAACAGTACAGGGCCTTGGGGTAAGGACAAAGTTGCCCGGCCCAGGAGCTTCTCATTACAAGGAAAGACATTTGCTTCCCATCCCCCACAGGAACTCTGTCTTTGAATCTTTCGAGAGCATCAACTCGGTAAGACCCTAGCTTATCTGGCCTCAGCAACAGCAAGGCATAAAAGTGAGCTGTGGTTGGCAGGGACTGTCACTCTTTCCGCCATTGCAGACCCAGGTGAGCTCTTGTCAGTTATGACTCCAGACACGATCAGATCTATCAGAACGGGCTGAGGGATAGCAGTGTGTTTGAGAAAGCCTTCTCCAGTTCTGCAAACCCAGGGGACATTCTGTGCACCCCACAAAGTAAAGCTGCCCCCTCTATCCTCGAGAATTAGCAAACGAAGATCAAGTCAAACTACAAACCAAGGAAGTCAGCAATTCCATTGAACTTACCAACCGTGAGTGTCACCTCATTTCTTAACATTCATTTCCTCCTCTGAAGGTGGGGGGGTGGCAAAAATAAGAAGTCTGTTTCTGAGGACTGTTTGTTGGGGCACTTGAGGTAATAAAAGTGCTTGCAACATAGTAGGAGCTTAACAAATGTTGGGATTTTAGTTCAGCAGACGTTTTAATAATTTGGTGAATGCCACTGTGAAATGGTTATTTTCTAATTAAAAGGCATTTTCTCTGAACAAGACTCCAAATAAGATCCTGTGTCAGAAGAAACCATGAGTTGGGTAACAAAAGCAAAGGAGCATGCCCAGCCCTGGGAGTGACAATCGTTGGGTACAGACAGCTACCACCAGACTCGGTGATGGGGGACGGAAAGTCTGTCCTCCATCACCTAAAGAAGGAATGAAATAAGATGGCCACTGTCCCCTCTGCTAGTCAATCCTGGCTTCAAGTTCTGGCAAGAAAAAAAATTAAAAAGAATTCAAAATAGGTAGAAAAAAAGGGAACATTTCTATTATTAGATGCTGCGATTCTACATAGAAAAAAGTCCCAAAGAATTCACAAGAAAGCTACTAAGGTGAATAAACAGATTCAGTAAGCTTGCAAGGCGTGAGGTCACACAGGAATATAAGACATGGAAGAAAGACATCGGACGATGGAGATACCACCCGTGTTCATGGATCAGCAGAGTTAATATTGCGGAAATGAACACATTACCAAAAGCAGCTACAGAGTCGATGTAGTCTCCACCCAAACCCCAACACATTTTCTACACAAGCAGAAGAAGCAACCCTAAAATGCACACAAATATACAAAAGACTCCGAACATTCAAAGCACTTCTGAGCCAAAAGGGCAATACTAGAGGCATCACAGTACTGATTTTAAATTATGTTATGCACCCATAATGGCATAAAAAACAGACACACAGCAATGGGAAAGAATAGAAGACCAAGGAATAAAAATCGCACATGTACAGCTAATTGATTATGACCAAGGTGCAATAAACATAAAAAATATATATGTGTTGGAGAAAAGACAGCCTCTTCAGCGAACAGTTCTGGGAAAACTGGATATCCCATGGAGAAGACTGACATAGGATTATCTCTTATCCTTTAAAAAAAATCTATTCAAGAGCTGGAGAAATGGTCGGAGGTTAAGAGCACTGACTACTCTTCCAGAGGTCCTGAGTTCAATTCCCAGCAACCACATGGTGGCTCACAACCATCTGTAATGGGGTCTGATGATTTCTTCTGTATGAAGACAGGTACAGTGCTCTCATATAAATAAGATAAGGAAATCCTTTTAAAAATTCTATTCAAAAATAGACCAAAGACTTCAATAATCAGCTGGAGCTTTGAGTCTATTAGGGAAAAGCATTTCAGGATATGGGTATTGACAGCTCCAGTAGGTCTGCAAAGGCAAGAAATGACAAATGGAATTCCATGCAATTAAAAGGTGTTTACACGGGCTGGAGAGATGGCTCAGCGGTTAAGAGCACCCGACTGCTCTTCTAGAGGTCCTGAGTTCAATTCCCAGCAACCACATGGTGGCTCACAACCATCTGTAAAGAGATCCGATGCCCTCTTCTGGTGTATCTGAAGACAGCTACAGTGTACTTATATATAATAAATGAATAAATCTTTAAAAAAAAAGGTGTTTACACAATAACAACAATCCCATTTCCAACGTAAAGAGAGAGTCTGCACAATGGAAAAAAAAATCTTTTCCAACTGTTCCTCTAGTAGGGATTAATATCCAGCATAAATAAAGAACCCATAAAATTAAACACCAGATGAACAAATTATTCACTTAATAAGTGGGCAAAAATAATTGGACAGTTTTCAAAAGAAGTGTAAATGGTCACTAATTGTATGGGGAAAATGCAAAACCCTGCCAGGTGGTGGTGGCACATTTTTAATCCCAGCATGTGGGCGGCAAAGACAAGCAGATCTCTGAGATCGAGGCCATTCTGTTCTACATAAAGACAGCCAGGTCTACACATAGAAACCATGTCTCAAACAAACAACAACAAAAAACTAAAACAAGGAAATTCGAATCAAAACAATATTGAGGGTCCATCTCGCCTCAGCTGGAGTGGCTCTTGTAGAGAACAAGAATGAAGAACTGGTAAAGATGGGGAAAGAGCACAGGGAGGGGTGAGAAGCTGATACACAGTGAGTGAACATTTGCCTTAGTCTAGCCACATAGAAATCAACATGAAAGTTACTCAAAACACCACAGATGGAATGCCTATGCCATCCAGATGCACCCTGCTGGCTACACACCTAAAGGAATCAATGTCAGAATACAATAGAGACACCTGCACGCCCATGTTATTGGGACACTATGTACAGTAGCCAAGTTGTGGGATCAGCCTATATACCCATCAACAGATAAACCATGAAGACAATAAGACACGCACACTTAGCAGAGTTTAACTCAACCATAAAGAAGAATGGAATCCTGTCATTAGCAAATGGATGGTGCTGAAGATCTTTGTGTTAAGCCACAAACTCAGAAAGACAAATGCCGCATGGTTTGTCTCATAGGCAGCATCTAGATCTTTTTTTAAAGACACAAAAATAGAAGGGCTGTGGTGGAAAAGAAAAGGAAGCAAAGGGAGGGGAAGGGCTTGTGGGTGAAGGGATGGGTTTGGTCAAAGTATATTATACAAGCATGTGAAAATGTCACGACACCTATTTTTGTGCAGTCAATATATAGTAATAAAAATTTTCTAATATCACATGCAAATTGGTTGTGTTTCTATATGCTAGCAGGGAACAATCTAAAAGGAAAATTAAGAAAGCAATTTAATTTAAAATAGAACGTAAAAGAATAAACTGTCTAGAAGTAAATTTGGAGGAGGTGAAAGACTTGTATACCCAATGCTTAGAAATACTGCTGAGATTAGGAGGATGTAAATGCATGGGATAAGATAAGAAACCTTAATATTGCTAAGACATCAATGTGGCCCTTAAGGAACCTATAGGTGGGAAACGCTGTTCAAATTCCAACAGCGGGGGATTGGAGAGATGCCTTGGTGGTACAATGTTTGCTGTGCAAGCATGAGGATCTTAGTTTGGACACCCAGCACTGACACAAAAACTAGGCATAGTAGTGTCTATTTGTAAACCCAGCACAGGGGAAGGGAGAGACAGAGAGATCCCTATAGCTCCCTAGTCAGCCAATCTAACCAACTGGTGAGTGCCAGTTTAGTGAGCGACCCTGCCTCAAAACACAAGTTTTAGAGGAAGATATGTTATGACAACCTCTGTACATGCACACACTATGCATATCTCACACACACACACACACTCATGTATGCACACACACACATACACATACACACACACTTTTTGTTGTTGTCTAAAAAAGTCAACAGCAACTGAGTCTCAGCCTTCGAGCAAAGATCAAGTGTAAAATTCCAACGGGCTTTTACTCAAAAATGCAAAACACAATCCTCAAATTCAAATGAAATTGCAAAATGCCCCTAAGAGCCAAAACGACCCAAAAAAGGAAGAACGAATTTGGAAATCTTAAACTTCCAAACTTCAGACTTTACCACTAATCCACAGTAGTCAAAACAAGGTGCTGCTGACATATGGATGGACAGGCAGGCTGTAGAATAGGAGCCAGACTCCAAAGAGAAGCCCACAATCTACGGCCAATTGGTGTTTGGCAATTCACAAGCCCATTCAATAGAACAGGCTCTTCAATAAACAGGGCTGAAGTAGTTGAATGTTCATGGCTAAAGAATGAAGTTGGATCCTACCACTTCATACTACACATAACACGCTGAGAGAGAGAGAGAGAGAGAGAGAGAGAGAGAGAGAGAGAGAGAGAGAGAGATTTAACTCTAAACGAATCAATAAACTAAAGAGTTAAAACCATGCAATTTTCAGGTCTTAGATTTGGCAACAATTCTCAAATAAAACCTAAAAGCAACTACAGTCAAACGCAACCTAAAGAAAATATGTTAGTCCTCATTAAATTTTAAGAAAATGAAAAGACGGCCTACAGAATGGGAGGACATAGTCACAGATCGTATATCTAGAGAGGGTTTAATATCCATATATATAAAGAACATCTACAACCTGACCACAAAAGCCAAATTACTCAAGTTTGAAATGGGCAAAGACTTGAAGAGGCATTTCTCCAAAAATGTAATCAAATGGCCAATAAGCACCCAGAAAGACCCTCAGCACTCACTGAGGAAGTGGAACTATTGGAACCCTCATGCAGTATAAGTGAGCACCCAAAGTAGTGCAGCTACTGTGGGAAATGTGTTTGGTGTTTGGTGTCTTGACTATGGCCCAGCAGCCCCAACCCTAAACGTAAATCTAAAAGAAGTGAAAGCAGACTTAAACAGAAACATGTACCCCATTGTACATTACGGCATTATTCCCGGAAGATAAAACAACCCAAGCATTTGTACACAAATGGGTGGCTAATGATAGATGGGTTATACACACAATGTCTGTTGAGAGCGTCAAATCCACAGAGACAGGAAGCAGATTAGTTAGGGGTGGGGATGTAACTCTGTGGTAGAACTCACACAGAGTGACAGGGGACTGGGGAAGGGCAGAATGTGAGGTCACTGTTATAATGACTACAACGTATCTAGCTTTGTAAATATAATTGATGCCACTGTATTGCACAGTTCAAATTAGTGAAGTAGAAAATGTTATGTTACAAACTGCAATTGTATACATACTTAAATGTATACATACTTTTCACAAGAAAGGAACTAGGGGAAAGGCTAACTATTGAATTTTATATTTGAGGCTAAGTTGAACCCAGAGAATGAATCAAGTCAAATAGCAGAGTTCTTACCAGTTCAAACCGGTAGTGCAAAGCACGTGGCTTTTGCAACTCTCCACGGAGATTGAGACAGCAGACTAAGACATTGCTCTGAACACAGGGACCAGGGAAATGAACTAACTCCGAAAAGAAAGCCCAGAGATGGCCACACTGGGCTGGCACATGCCTTTAATCCTGACATTAAGGAAGTATAGGCAAGCAGCAGCTTTCTGTGACTTCTAGGCCATCCAGGGTCACCCTTTCTTTAAAAAAGTAAATAGGGAAAGAAAGAAAGAAAGAAAGAAAGAAAGAAAGAAAGAAAGAAAGAAAGAAAGAAAGAAAGGAAGGAAGGAAGGAAGGAAGAAAGAGAGAGAGAAAGAGAGAGAGAGAAAGAGAGAAAGAAAGAGAGAAAGAAAGAAAGAAAGAGAAAGAGAAAGATTATATATAGAGACAGAGACAGAGAGAAACAGAGATAGAGAGAGAAAGAGAAAGAGAGACAGAGACAGAGACAGAGAATTGATGCAGAAGAGAGGGTGGGAGGGAGGAAGGAATGAAGCTGGGACCAATGTCCCCTAAGCACAGCTCACCTATTGGGGAGAAGTGATCCACAGAAAGGCAAAAATGGCAGAGGTGGCTGGCTGCAGATTTTAGCAAGGATCACTAGTAAAATACCAGCAGTCTCCTGTTGGGAAACATCTGGGTTTCAGATACAACCATCACGTGCCCTGTCCCTTGAAGAACCTTCCCATACAGCGATCCAAGTAGTGGGAGATCCTGAGGGTTGACTGCCATTGGAGCCTTAGCTGATCCAGGTCTTCCTCAGAGTACCAGACTTTGACTGGGGGCCCCTCCCCCGCGGCCCCACTTGTCCCCACTCCACATTTCCCACACCCCAACACGGGCAAACTCAATGGATCCCAAATAGTAAGGAAGCCTTCTATCTTCCAGAAGGCCAAAGGAAAAACCCTATTTAAGGCCCCAGGAGACCCTAGGTTAGAGACAAGAATTCTCTCTGTGTCTCTGTCTCTGTCTCTCTCTCTCTCTTTCTCCCTCCTTCTCTCCTTCCCTCCCTCCCCCACCCCTCTCCTCATAAATCTAAGTAAGTGTCCTTGCGTAGCTCCTCCCAGGAGCTTCTGTCAGGCTGGGTCACAGCTGAGAGCAGGACTAAGGCCATATGGAGAAGCTAGAAGCTGCACCCTCATTCCAGCCTCTCAGACAATGAGGTTGCTACCCTGTCTACCTGCCCCTCTCCCCATTGTGAATCAAAGCAATATCCCGATGGCTCAGCCTGTTACTTATGACATCCACCAGATACCAGGCATTCACCTGCCTCAGGACATAAACAGCACCACAGTACAGCTACCACAGCCCCCATTTGTACAATGAGGAGGCACTTGACCATGGTCAAGCTGACCATATACATAGGCAGGGACTGGACCTCTGGTCTGTTTCCTTCCACTGACTTCTGCTGTCATGGGGTGGGGGAGTGTGAAAATCTGAGCAATCACATGACGTCACCCCATCCTGACTATCAGGTGACCAACGACTCTTGGCCAATGCAATGCACAAGGAGGGATGAGTTATCATCCCCTATAAACTCACTGGAGATGCTGATGGTTCGTTCGTTTTACTTCCTGATACTGGGGAGTAAACTAGTCTGAACTGGTGGCCAAAGCAGCATATCCCAACATTTCCAAAGATGGCCCCCAAGGGTCTCACAGGAAACAGCAGCACCTTGGAATGAAGCAGTAGCCAGAGGAGTGAGGCAATGTGACTGAGAAGTCAAGGAAGCCAAGCTGACCCTCATTACCTGTGTTGCAGAAAAGGCAGAGCTTTGAGGAGTCCTACAGCAAATTCTGTGAGCCCATATATTCATGAGCTCTGTGCTGTGTGACCCTTCACAAGCTCCTTAACCTCTCTGGACCTCCTTTTGCTAGGTTGTTAAAAGGGAGAGTCGCTCAGTGACTGGAGATTTAGTGCCTTCCAATTCTGATAGTCCCTGAGTTCATTTCAGATCCTGAGTTTGTTTTTTTGGTTTTTTTGGTTTTTTTTTTTTTAATTCTTGGAACTTAACGCAACAACCAGTTCCATTCATTCATTCACTCACTCACCCACTCATTCATTCATTCATCTATCCACAAGCATCGTTTAAAGTTTTACTACAGTTATGTACTCTTCTGGGTCCCAACAGAGAAGAGAGAGGGGGTGGGGAAGGAGACGAGGGAAAGAAAATGGGTGTGGTTCAATGGTTAGAGTGCCTGCGTGGCATGAATAAAGCCCTGGGTTTGTTCCCCAGCCCTCTATAAGTCAGGCATGATGATACAAGCCTTGGGGACCAGAAGTTAGTTCAAGGTCATTCTCAACCAGATACTGAGTTTGGGGTTGGGGAGCAGGGCAGGGATGGGAGAAAGAGATTCCGGTTTGGCTAGAACCTTTGGAGAGGATGACAGTTGGGGGTAAGCCTAGACAAGGCACGTGAGGACCACACAGATACGGAGGGGAAGCATGCCCGGGCTTCTGGAGCAGCGCACAGCGCACATAAAGGCCCTGTGGCCGGAGCATGTGTGACTTGTTTCAGTTACAGCAGGGAGGCCTAAGAGGTTCGGGGAGATGAGATAGAAGAGCATGATAGAGGTGGCGGGGACCGGATCACGACCCGGGAGTAAAGTCATCGCCTTTCATTCAGTGACGAGCTTGAACCTTCGAGGTTTTACATAAATGAGCTGGACACTGCTTGTCTGAGCCACGGCACACTTGTTCACTGGGAGCCCCTCCTGCCATGACGGACCAGCAAGCCAGCTGTGGACTTTGCTGTCTTGATTCCATTTAGAAAGACGAGCCGGGGCAGTCGGCACCTCCTTCCCTGCCCAGGCTTGGGTCAGTGCTTAGCCTGGTCACCACTCCCAGTTCTTGGTCTGGACTCTATCTCTCCTGAAGCTACAGGGGCCAGACTAGGTTTCTCTCCCAAGTTTTTCCAGAGCCTCTGATCCTCCAGACCTGTCCCTGTCCCCAGGTTCCAGTTGCCTACCAGCCCTTCTTCCTCCCCAGGCGCCTTTGGACCCACCGTCCCATGCCTAAACACAATTCCCATCCATCTTTATCCTCATACCCCATCTCCCTGCAAGTCTCCATGCCTTATAATGTCTTCCTGGACACTGACCCCCAACTTCAGGGGCTTCTAGTGTCTTGTGTCTGTGTGGAGTTTTAGTTTGTTTTGGATGGTTGGCTGGTTTGGGCTTTTTTTGTTGTTGTTGTTTGTTTTAAGACAGTGGCTCATGTAACCTAGGCTGACCTTAAACTCCTGAGTCTTCACCTCCCAAGTGCTGAGATTACAGGACTGAACAACTATGTGCGCACTCTCTCTGTCTCTCTCTGTCTCTCTGTCTCTCTCTGTCTCTCTCTCTCTTTGTGTGTGTGTGTGTGTGTGTGTGTGTGTGTGTGAGAGAGAGAGAGAGAGAGAGAGAGAGAGAGAGAGAGAGAGCATGCATACACACACTCACATGTTCTCAAGCATGTTTGCATGTGTTGTATTTGTTTGGGGGCAGTGCGCATACACACAGATTAGAGGTCAATGTCACAGGTCAGAGGTCAGTGTCAGGTGTCTTCCTTTATCACTTCTCTGTCTCCTATTTTGAGCCCAGGTCTCTCAGTGGACCTAGCTCTCATTGTTTCAGTGATCTGCCTGTCTCGGCTCCCTCAGTCCTAAAGATACAGACGTGCCACCACACCTGATGTGCTGGCTTCAATGAGCATGTCCCCGGTAGGCTTATACATTTGACTGCTTTACTTGATCCTTCGTTGGTAGACCTGTGGAGGAAGGATCAGGAGGTGTGTCACCGGAAGCTGACTTTGAGGTTTCAAAAGACTCCCATCATTCCTGGTGTCTCAGGATGTGAGCTGTCAGTCACTGCCCCACTTAGTTCCGTGGCTGCCTGCTGCCACGCTCCTTGCCACACTGCTCATGGATTCCAACCCTCTGGAACTTAGAGCCCCAAATTAAACTTTTTATTTTTTTAAGTTGCCATGGTCATGGTGATAAGTCACAGCAATAGAAAAGTAAATAGGGCGGGGTTGGGGATTTAGCTCAGTGGTAGAGCGCTTGCCTAGGAAGCGCAAGGCCCTGGGTTCGGTCCCCAGCTCCGGAAAAAAAAAAAAAAAAGAAAGAAAAGTAAATAGGGCACCAAGCTTTTTAACATCAGGATTTGGACTACATCTACTGATGCCCTAACCCAGGCACTAAAACACCACTGGGAACACAGTCGGGATACCCCAAAAATATCTGGAGAGTAATTGCTTGAAACCCTGAAAGAACGAAGGTATGCCCGGGAACAGTGGCGTGTGACCAGAGCTGAGGGTGATGGGGCTAGTGAGCTTTTGTGTCATTTTATGATGGTGGATGCCATCTGAATTGAGAGTGGCTGTCACATTTCAGTGACCAGAGAACCGAGGCCCAGGGTTAGCCAGTGGTTTCCCCAATTCGAACTTCAGCAGTCAGCAGAATGAGTAAGAACAGCCCCTCTGTGGCTGGTGTGGACAGGGATGGGCTTTTGGTCACCGCTGCCACATTCACACGGCTGTTTGTGAAGTTAGAAATCATGGTGATTCCGAGTGTGGCAACTCTGGGTACCCAAGGTGCTTAAGACCCAACTGAGGCTGCAGAAAGAACAGGGAGCGGGTGCCTGCAATGTGCTCATGAAAGCTCCCCCCTGGGATGGGGGGAAGGGGGCAGTCGATGCTCTAGTGACTGAGGCATAGGCCACCTTGTGACACTGCAGTGTTTGGCCCAGGCAGGAGCAGACCCCTCAATGGCTCTGATTTTCCCTATGGACCCTAAATGTCTTCCTCTCCACAAAGCCTTAGGAATGAAAGGGAAGCCCAGGTCTAGTCCCCTGCTGTGACCCTCATATCTGAATGAGGTACTTGGTAAAAGCCTACTGCATAAACAATGCCAGCCAGCTGGGAAGAAACAGAGGCCTGCTTTCAGCTGATGAGCATGGCACAGCACGTGAGCTCCCTCAAGGACAGTGTGCAAGCACATAGTAGGTAGGCACACCGTTCTGCCCACGTGACTCCCCCCCCAAGTCTGAAAACCTGCCAGATGCTCCGGAATCCCCGAGGGGACCATTCCTGCCCCAGTAGTGGGGAAGCCGTGAAAAGTCATCCCGCCAGCTTTCAATCACATCAACATGGTTGTCATCACGCTGTGAGCCAGCGTGAGGGGGAGAGTGTGTTTGTGTGTGTGCGCTCTGTTTTAAACTAATAAGAAACATATAGTCTGTGCCAACCGGTTTGCTCCCCCCCCTCCTCATATTACATGGGAGGCACTGTGTAGGCGCTGCTTCTTGTGTTTATACAGCATGTGTAACACATCCACATACGTTAACTTTCATGATCTTTCCCTACTGCCTTGCGGGGAAGTATCATTACCCACTAGCTGACTGGCAAGGAAAACGAAGCTAAATTTCACTGTCACACAGTGAGCACATGACTGGGCCAAAGGCCCCAGCCTGGGTGGCTGGCTTCTTCACCAGCTGCGTCACCCTTATCACATCACAGCCAGAGCCTAGAACTCACCCTGCATCATACTCGAGGACCCCGAGACCATGCCATTCTGGGTACTCTAGACTAGCCAAACGGCAGTCAAGAGAATCCTGTGAGCATGCTACCCATAGGATGCCCTATCCCTCACCCTACAGTGTGTGTGCGGGTCCTGTGGGCACGCCACTGCACATGGGTAAGCAACTCCCCGACGGCTCCCCGCCACAGAACTCACTGGGCCCAGGCATTGGAGATAGAATCATGTCCCATCTCCTGAGTCTCACGCTAGTTCTCCAGTTCTCTAAGTCTCACTTTCTTTCTTGGGTCTTTGATGGCCGCTCAGTGTAGGGAGAGGACTCCCAGCCAGGAGCTGGGCAGTCATAACACTGGAAGGGAGCCTCCCTGATTTGAAGAAGCTCTCTTCTCCCAACCCTGAGAGTGGCATAGCCAGGGAGGGGCAGAAGTGTCCATCCACACTGCTTAGGACCACAGGAGCAGCAGCCTTCTCTTCCCACACCACCCAGCTCTCATGCCTGGCTTCTGTACCTGTGTCTTCCTCCAAGGCTGGAGAGCTCAGCAGTACCCTCCATGGGTGCTCTCCCAACCCCTGAATCCAAGCAAGAGCATGCCTTTACATGTATGTAACGGAAAGTGGCCAGACTCACAACCTATGGGCTAAATGGCCACAGCACCAGGCATCTCAATCATCAACGAAACTTGTGGTGCTTGGCAGGCCAGTGCACATGCTACAGCCTGGACGGTGGGCAGCATCCTCATCCTCCTTTAGAAAACCCTGGAAGAAGATCCATTTAACTTCCTTTCCTACAAAATGATCAGGCCTACACTCCGAGAGGCCAAGAGACCGCAATCACACATTTGCTCAGTTTGCCCTGTTAATGTGGTCTAAGGAAGTGAGGCTCACACGCTCATTGCCCATGGATAGTGGCCTGGGCTACATCTGTTGGGTGACCAACAGAGCCTCTGGGAGAACGCAGACAGGAGAGTAAGCCATTATCAAGCATCCTGAGCCTACAGCATCCTCTGGCTTTGTCTGTCCCTGCTCTTGGACTTGGAGCTAAGATCAGAATGTGGGAGGATGAAGGAGCGGCTTCCAGAGGGGAGGAAGCCTGCAGACCTCAGATCTGGGCAGAGAGGGTAGCACTTAGCAGCACTAGAGAAGGCTTGAGGGCAGATCTACGGAGTGGACCAGCTTGGAAAGGAGGGAGCCTGTGCCTAGTAAGGAATTAGACCTGTTACAAATGATTAACTGCACTTAGACTTCTCTCAGGACTGATGTCTGTCAGGCAGGTCAGCCAAGGATCTAGTACTGAGCCTTCAAGGGCTTTTTAGTCACACATACACACACACCACATGCACCAGCACACACACATGCCACACCACACACCATACGCACAGACACACACCATCACCACCACCACCACCACAAACACCACACACCACACACCACACACACACACACACACACACACCACCACCACCACCACCATAAACACCACACACCACACACACACCACACACACCACACACACACACACCACCACCATAAACACCACACACTCACACACACACCACACACACACCACCACCACCACCATAAACACCACACACTCACACACACACACACACCACCACCATAAACACCACACACCACACACTCACACACACACATACACACACACACACACACACACACACACACACACACACACACACGCACACGCGTACCCCAGCCAGCTCCCCTCAGTCACTTTTCACTGTCTTGTTCATCCCTCCTCACCTCTGTGTTTAACATTGCCTATTTCTGCTGCTCAGCCTAACCCTGTCTGGCCTGGGGCTTATAGAAGTTAAATATACAGATTTAGATGTACCTCCAGGTTCTGGCTTCCATGACAGCCAGTAGCTCTCCTCAGCATTTGTCAGACAAAAGGCTGGTGATGGGGGAGGTGAATTGAGCTGGTTTTCTGTTTAAAAAGGAAATTCTCAAGAGAGACACAGGTAAAGCCCGGCGAGACAGCTGCAGGAGCTCAGCAAGGGGCTGAGTCCCCACAAAGGAAAAGGACAGCAGCAGTCAAGGAAACCTGGGCGGTCTTAAGGGGTGTGTCTTGTCACGGCCAGGGGGGCACATAGCCACACTGGCTGCTCTGAACTTCAGGATCTGTGTGTAAAATGACTTAATGATATCCATTTGACTTGCTTCAGAAAGTTCAGAGGATGGAGTGGGGGATTTTTTTCTTTTTTCTTCCTTTCTTTTTCTTTTTTTTTTGGAGGGGAGGGGGGTTCAAGACAGGGTTTCTTTGGTAAGCATCGGCTATCCTGGAACTCTCTTTGTAGACCAAACAACTGGCCTCGAACTCACAGAGATCCACCTGTCTCTGCCTCCGAGTGCTGGGATCAAAAAGTGTATGTCATTGAAGCTGGCAGAACCATTTTCTTTAGGGAGAAAACTACCTTTCTCAGAGACCAATGTGCCACAGCTGGATATCTTTCCTAGGGTTTTCACAGTCCTCCAACCCCTGGTGGCCATATTCTCATTTTTACCTCACACATAAGAAAACCAAGGCTCAGAGAAGTTAAAAGATGTGCCAAGGACACACAGCTCAGTGGCGGTGGAATCAGAGACAGACTCCAGATGCAAACATCAAAGCCTTTCTCCCAGCTGTCTCTGCAGAAGAAGGAAATGCTGCTTTTAAAGACAGTGCCTCACGTTGAAAACACTACTCCCATGGGGCCCAGAAAGGCCACTGGGAACATCAGATCCAACCCTCTGTACACACGGCCCTTCATTCCCCGGGGACGGTCATTTTGCTGTTGTTGCATGTATGTGTGTTGTTGGAACTTTCTGCTTGGGTTTGTGCCATGTCGATAATTTCCTGTTCATGAAGCCATCTACGTCGGAGGAAAGATAGACTCAGGGAACCTAGAGCGGAAGGAGACGTCTGGGAGCAAGTCAAAGCTCCTGGTTGGTTACCAGACACTATTAACATCCAGAGAGGGCAAGCCACCTGTCAAATGTCACACCGCCAGTCAAAGACTCTGAAATGGAGCCCACTGTCTGTCACCGCTACACCTGCTCCCTGTTCTCTCCCTCATTCTAACACACTGACTGTTCTGCTTCATGGTCCAGAACATGGTCAGGCTAGGGCTGGGCCTGGAGTGCTACTTTTTTCTGCTTGGGTTGTAAGGAGGATGTGCATTTTATGCACTAGTAGGTTAAGCTGCACTGCACCCAGTGAGAAGTCAGACCAAGGAGTCCCCTCAGAATCTACCGTGCATAGAAGGGGACGGCTACTTCTGGTCACCTGAGACAGACAGAGGGACTGAGTAATTCTTTCTAATCCAGGCTGTCCCCACCCCACCCCACCCCCAGTCACCCTGACAGTCTAGCTGAGAACGGAGCACTGTGACCTGGGGAGTGTCGGGTTTCACCCCTCCCCCTCCAGCCCTCCCTACACAGCTAAGAATCTCCTCTCGGTTTGCCTCCTCAGAGAAGGGGCTGGTTGAGGCCACTCTGCCCTAATTACTTCACCTTCTGGGGCCCACTCTTGCCTCCTCTGGTTAACAACTGGTGGGCACTTGGTCTCTCCCATGTCTGTGTATTCTCTCCCTAATGCGTTTGTGTCCCCCTGACTCCCAGCTGCCCTGGAGCTTATATATCTATTTTCCTTCCCAGACTCCCAACAAGGAGCTGAGTGCCCAGCTTGACCATGTTCCAGTGACCTGCAAAGTGGCCCATGCCTTGTCCCAGAGAAGAGAAAAGGAAAAGGAAGAAATTGAAAAAAAAATTGATTCTTCTTCTGAAGGAATGTGGGATTGAAGAACTGGGACTGGACCATTCTTTTGTGCCTGGCACAATCTTGGGCAGTTACATGGGCCCCCTCCTCCACCCCACCAGCTATGCTCCATCAGGCCCCAGGTTACAGGAGAAGACACGGAATCAAAGATTCTAAACAAGAGTTTTAAAACCCATTCAGGCCCCGCACATGAAGGCTCCTCCCAAGGCCAAGTGGAGAACGGCTGGGTTTCTGAGCCTGAGATTGGAGACCTCGTGCACTAAACACAATCACCAGCTCTTAATGAAGTGAAGGATTGAAAGGCTCCTTGGTGTTCTGACTTACACCTTCTGTGGCCCCTTTCTGGCCCATCTGCATCTGCCCCTCTCCCAGCACAACCTCCCTTTGTTCCCCCTACCTAGAATGAGCCGGACAGAAACTGGCCACAATCCTACGAGGCAGTGAACAGTTACATCTCCCCCTCCCCATCCCACTCCCCCCAACCCTGTCTGAAGCCTCCAGAATCTGCCCAGGGCCCCAGGGCCAGCTGTTTTTCTCCACATTCCAGCCAAAAATAATACAAGAACCAGGCTGTTTGGTGGAGACTTAATCTAATCTTCATTGCTTCAGTTTTAAAATATCCTGCCTGGTTTAGGGTTTCTTCTTACACACGGGGATGTGTTTTTAGTGAGATAGGTCCTAACAGCAACGGCCCTTCTTGTAATTAGAAACCCAGGCAGGCAAGGAAGACCTAGGGATAGGTACCTAGTCCAAGTCAAACATATACCCCCCTTTCCTACTTCCATAGAGCACTGTGAACTGCACTGTGCTAGGGCTTGGTGTTCCCTCACGCCAGGGGTTTCTAGATGAGGTCTGGGAGAAGGACTCGGCCTTCAACTGCCACAGCTTCTGTCTGTATCTTGGGTCCTCATCCCCCACCCCCACCCCCACCCCCATCCCCATCATCTCACTCTCAATCAAAATGGAGACCAAAATGTGACCTGAAACCAGACCAGCTGGCAAGAGTGTGTGGAGGAAAAGCTCACCCCCAAGGAACTTTCAGTAGAGTAGGAGAGAATTAAAAAAGGTCGTCCCTTCTACTGAAGCCACGTCATATCAGGGCCCACTCGATTTTAAACTCAGAACTGAAGGAGTCCACAAGCAAGTGTGAGCTTTTGAAGAAGTGGTGGGTGTAACTTCTCTGTTTTGATCTGCCAGAATGGAGACTGCTAAGTGAGGGCCAGGCTGTGGCATCAGCACCCATCCCTCCCCCACACCCCAGCAGGACCAGATGTTACACACCAATCAGAACTGGGCCCTTACTTCCCTGTAGTATTAAAAAAAATAGAACCTGTATTTCTGATATGTCCCATTCTGTGTACATCGGAGGCATGAAGGGTATTCCAGAGGGAAACCGCTGGGGGAAGAAGCGGGCTGATTTCCCTCATTCAGCCATGACACCCCTTCTTGGCAAAGCGGGTGGTATATAAAATCACAGTAGAGTTTTCAGACTCAAAGATGTGAGGCAGGAGTTGTGCCCTTTCACAAAAGTCTAGAAACTCGTCACACATTGTGAGGACAGGCTATGGAGACAGGCAAGGGAAGAAGCACATTTGGAAGAACACGACCTTGCTGCTGGGAATCCTCCGTCTCCGTATTCCTTACTATTTACAGTGAGCCCTGTGCTTGCCTCGTGCCCATCCTTCACTCCTTGAAGCCTAAAAGGGGACAGCATGTGCTACATTCCACTCAACAGATGAAGAAACCAAGGTCTGGCAGCTGGGGGACCCGCTGGAGCCACAGAGCCAGGCCCTCACATTCCAACCCAAATACTAGCTCAGCATGCTGGCCCGCCAGCCCTGATTACCATCCGACACTTCCTTCCTGTCTTCCTCCCTACCGTCAGGTATTACATTTAATTAAATTAGCAGAGCCCCCGTTGCAACCACCCTGGCCGGCCAGGATGCCTGGGTAGAGCCCACAGTGCAGCTCCTCCCTCTAAATTCTGCTTCTCAATATAATTCAATTTTCAATAAGTCACGGGCCTCTATATGAAGTGTCTTATACAAGGCGTGGTGTATTGGTTAGATTCGAGGCTCGTGGAGGCTCATGATGACTTCCTTTTCCATACTGCTTCTTCTGCCTCTCCTCCATGTAGCCTTTCAGCTTCTGTATCCTGGGGTCTGCATTTTATTTGATCCAGTCACTTTGCCTCCCTTGCATGCTGCCACCTCGGACAATTGCCATATATATATGTGTGTGTATATGTATGTATATATCATATTATATAATATATATTATAGACCCAGTGCACAGCAGAGGATAAAGGAAAACTCATAACAGCAAAACTCACTCGCCCCCAACTAATTCTAAAATGTGCTCTATATTAAGTAAATCAGGAACAAAAGTCCAAAACTGGAAGTCGCATTTCTGAAAGGTGAGATGGGGGTGTAAATAAATACCAAGGAAATTTTGCAACATGTTGGGAGCCTATAAATTTTATTGGTTGTTTCTTTAATAAAAAAAAACAGCATTATTAAGCTTCTAACATTTAAAAATCTAATTTGCCCCGCTCTGTGGCTGTTTATATTGCCCAATGTGTTCAGTAAGGGCAAAGAAATCAGGCTGATCTTGATGGCTCGCTCTGCTTCAGTTCCTAAGTGGAGCTAATGGAGACCCCCCTTTTCAACCCAGCCTTCTGCTTTCTAGGCATGCCTTGGTCTCTAATGAGTTACAGCCCAGGGTTGAGGATGGGCATGGCAGAAAGAAATTTAACACACACTCTGGTGTACCTATAAACTTTAAGGCCAAGAGAGGGAAAGTATGTTTCCAGTTAAGTTAGAACTCCATGAATTCAGGATTCTCCACTCACAAGACAGTAATTCTCCTTATTTCATCACTAACTTACTTCAAATGTGTTTATGCAATTTATTGCTACTGAACTTCCAGGCAACTGGTGTAGAGTTAATGAAACCCAGCTTGGAGAAGCTTTGAGCTTTGAACAAGTAACCACAGTTTAAATGGTTATGACATGCGGTCAAAGCCACAGGCAGGCCCCACTGCAGTTTCTGTGTTAGTCAAAATCCTTGTCATCTCACCTTTTGTGCCAAATAGATTGAAAGGGGGGGTGGGGGAACCCTCTGAAAAACAGCCTGCCTTGTTCTTCCTCGGGTTCCCAGCCTTTTAAACCGATCCATCTTGCCGATTGCAAGGCAAGGCCCCTCCCCCAGGGCACAAGTAAATATTTTAGTCTGAATTAGTTACCGCGTTAGAAATCCTGAAACCCAGTTTGTGTTGTTGAATTGGGGAGGGTCAGGCTTTATGTAAAGCAGTGTGGGAGGGGACTCCCGGGGAGGCACTGAGCAACCTTTAAAGATGGCTTGCTTCTGTAAAAGCCCAGGGGCAACTGAAGGATGCACGGATAGAACTGTGGATGGGGGAGAAGTTAACTTATCTTTCTGAATTGCGCGAACACTGTCTTTTATTAATCCTCATTTTCAAGTGGTGTTCCCCCCCGCAACCCCAGCTCTGTTCATGTGGGAACCCCAGCAAGCTCCTTCTTTCTAAATGGGCCCATTTTGGAAGAGTAAAGGGGAGGTACTAGATTTGTCGCTGCCGCACAATAAAAAGGCCCTTTTGAAAGCCGCACTTTCATTAACTTAAAGCAATCTATAGACTTAAAAGCACAGAGCAGTAAACTCCTAGAAAGGATCATAAAACAGCCAGTCTCGAGTTGGGTACACTTCGCTGCGATTTGCACGAGGCATTTTACTGTGGTTGTTGCTAGGCCCATCTCCCTCGAGTAACCTCCTGGCCCTCATTCCCTGCAGATCCTCTTTCTCTAGGTTTTCATGCCTTTCGATCTCACAAAAGGGAGGCGGTGACCAGGGAGTCTCGGTGGGGTCACGGTTCCCTCCCCCGCTCAGCTCTGGGCTGGAGAAGAGCGCGCAGGAATTCCAAGTCTGGAAAACAACAGCTCCGTAGTGGTAGCGGTCGCCGCCCCCCCCCCCCCCCGGCCGCGGTGGCCATTCTTGGGTCCTGCGGCTTCAGTGCCCCAAAGGGCTGGCTGGCTTTCTCAATCCACTATGCGAGCGTGCACAGAGAAAATCAACTCCCACCACACACACACACACACACACACACACACACACACACCCACCTACCTCCATCCTTCAATGCACTCTTTATCTAAATGGCCAGAGTGTAACACTCTCCAACCCTCCCCCCAACCGCTCTTCCCCTCTTTAGGACCCCTCCACATTCCACCCACTGTTGAGCTAGGCCCGAGCTTTGAGGGAGCAGTTTGAGTATGAAATATGAGCCCCCAAATAAGAGGCACCCCACACCTACCCACAGGCATATAGACACACGCATACATTTGCACCAAGCTCCAGGGGCCACGGGAAGGTTAGAAGGCAAAGTGAGAGGGGGCAAAGGGACAAGAGTTTGGGATAACACCATGTTGCTTTTGAACACCATCATTTCTCAGATTTGGGTGGGTGTGTGTGTGTGTGTGTGTGTGTGTGTGTGTGTGTGTGTGTGTTTTGGGGGGCGGATGTTTAAATCTACTTAAGCTTGGTTAACTTGGATTCTACCAGTTGAAGAGTATTTGAATTCCAGAAAGCCAATAGCATGGAGAAGTCCCAAGATAACATGTCTTGGGTAAGGGTAAGGAAACCCCGAACTTCCTCCTCCCTCTAGGGCAAAACCTTGCCCGTATGGGCCGGCCTGTGCGCTCTCCGACGTTGCCCGGGATGAAGCAAGCATCGCTTGCGGATAAACAGGCGACAGGTCCGAAGAGGACTCCCGAGTTCGGGAGTATCTTTCCCTCGGGGCAGCCACGATTCCTCAAGCCCCAGCGGCACCTCTCTATTAGCGGCTCCTTTGCCTGCGTCGCCGACCGCTGTCCCGGCGGGCCACCAGCAACCACCCGGCCACGCTGAGGCCGCAGACCGCAAGTGACTCCCGGAGCCTGCTGAGTCTGCAGGGTCAGGTCCTCGGGCCCCATTCGGACCCGGATGATGCTACCCGGTCACTTCTTACTGAATCTCCCTATATTTGTCTACCTCCCAGAGTCTTTCTCCTAGCATTCAGCCCTGTGCACCGAGATCCACTCATCCTCAAGATTCTCTTTAGGGAGAGAAGCCGCAGACATTCGGGGCTCGCTCACCGTGGCTGGGATAAACTACTTTTCTTGCCTACGTAAAAGCTTTCCCTCACGCATGCTGTCAGGACCCGGACGCGCAATTCTCCCCACATTTCAATAGCCTGATCCGGAGTCTCAGTTCTAAAAAAACGTCACCCACTCCGGAGTCAAGCCTCGGATGTAACCGGGGCCCCGGCGCCTACCTCCAGCCCTCTGTCTTTGCTGGTGTGTAAACTACACAGCCGCCCTTCAGTCCCAATTCTGAAGACAGCCTGATTCCTGCAACCCAAACTCTAGCCTGCTCCGAAGCCCAGCCCTCCTTTAAGGGCTGATCCGCATCCCCCTCCCATTCCCAACCCGCGTCTTCCGACCGCGCGGGAACCCCGGCTGCCCTGTGAAGGACTCTCCTGACAGCGCGGCCCACTGCGCTCGTTTCTTCCATGGCTTTGGGAGCCAGCCTAACCCGAAAGAAACAGAAACTTCGCGCGGCACATTCAGGACCCTGACCCATCCCCTTCGGCTTTCTGCTCGGGGCGCTTCCCGTGCCCACCCCCCTTTTACGAATTTATCTTCTAGCTCTTCGCCGAGAACCCCTCCCCGCCCCAGAGAACCAACAATACGCAGAAAGCCGGTTACCCTACAAATTCTCCTCCTACTCCTAGTTAGAGTCCCTGAGCGTCGCCCCTCGGGTTCTGGTTTCTCTGACTGACACCCCACCCCCCATACACACACGCATGTCCCCCTGTCCCCACTGATCCTCTTGTAAACCTCTACTCTCCCTGCCTCCCCGGGCCCGGCAGGACGCAGCAGTCACTGCTTGACTCCAGCCACCCGGCCCCAGGCTAGGGTTGCTCCCGCTTCCAACCACTCGAAGGCAGCTGACACCAAGAAAGCGCCAGCCACAGGACTCCTAGAGCCCGGGAAAGGAGAACCCGAAGCCCGCCCGCAGTTCCCAGCCTCGCCCCCACAGAGCGCCCAGCCAAGAGCCGCCTGCACCGGGACTCCGGCCGATGCGCTCGCCCCGGGGCTTGAGTCCCGGGCAGCTCCAGGCGCACAGCTCCCAGCCCGCCCGCTACAGGCCCTCGGGCCGCTGCACTCTGAGTCCTCTGCCCAGCTGCTCGCAACCGCAGACAATGCACGCCCGGCCCGGGGCCCGAGGGGAGCGGGGCGAGGCGGCGGCAGCGCGACGGGCACGGAGCTGCGCACCGGCCGGGTCCGGGAGCGGGTGGGCCGCGCGCTCCTCGCCGGCTCCTCGCCCGGCCTCGCCTCCCCTCGCGCGGCTTCGCTCCGCGCTCTCCCGGCGCTTCCCCAGCTTCTCTCTGCACGCTCCCGCCGTCCCTCTCTGCTCCCTGCCTCCCTCCTCCCTGCTGCCTCCCTCTCTCTCCTCCCTGCTGCCTCCCTCTCTCCCTCTCTCCTCCTTGCCCTGTCGCAATGAATAATACTCTGGCTTGGGGACTGGAATAAAACACACGCGCTCTGAGGCAGCCGCCCGCAGCAGCAGCCGCCGCCGCTGCGCCGCCGCCGCCGCCTGCAAAAGCGTCTCTGACATGGAAATGAATGACAGCTTACCTGATGCCAATCTTCATCAGACTGACACCGGCGTGACAACACAGCCTATACTTCCCAGCACTGCTCGGGACGTCAGCGGCACAGGGACCCGCCCCCCGGACTCCCTCCCCCCCTCCCCGCGCGCGCACACCTCCCCTCTCCCCACTCCCCCTTTCCCCCCCTCCTCCATCGCCCCCACCCACTCCTGGCCCCGGCCGCTTCCCAGGCGAGGAGCTGCTAGAGTGTCTCCCTCTACTGGAGACTCGGCTCAGACATCAGGCCTGCTCGCTGCTGCAGGCGTCCAGACCTGGGGTTGCCTGACAGAGGTAGTCCAGTGGACCCCAGAAATTCAGGCGCACCCCTACGCCGTGTCCTCCTTAGCGACGAACTGGTGCAGAGTTCCAAGACACCAGATACTGAAGAGATTGAGAGGAGGTGAAATTTTCTGTGGACCTCAAGAGAACCCCAAGAAAATAAGAATCTTCAAACGGGCAGGAAACATTCCCTCCCTCATACCCCCACCCCATTCCTGCCCGGCTGGCCTCATTTTTATGATTGCATTTGAATAATTCTCATTACCTTGGCCCCAGCAAAGGTGCTCAGGTGGTTAGTTATCCCTGGTCTCAAGAGCTTTTTTTTTTCCTGCTGTAGGCTTCCTCTGACACTTGGTTCATCTGAGGGGTGATGGGGTGGTTCAGGGGCGAGATAACAAGGGAAAGGGCCTTATCGGAAGCTATCCCTTGGCAAATGTCAGGCAAGCGCCTGGAAGCCACTGCTGTTTCACTCTTAAAACTGCTTAGCCAGCCAGTGGGTTCCTGGGGCTGGAGAACGGTAACGTTAGGGGCAGTACTGTCTCAGCCTGGGCTTGCTGGGGTGGTCCAGACACCATAACAGGCTTCTCACCCAAGTCACTTCTACAGTTGAGAGCCAAAGCAAGCCAGTGCAGTCATGCACGTCTCCATTTAGTCAACCAAGATGACTCTCCTACTAAGGGCCAAGTATAGACTCAGCCACCCAGAATACAGACTGGCTGAGCTCCTAGACAGAGGATCAGAGAATCCGTTCTGCCCCTCTTTGAGGAGCTGTTTCAGTCACAGGTGGGTGGCAAGGGATCCTATGACCCTCGCACCGGGCAAGGAGCCTGGATGAATTCTAGACAAAGTCACTGATAGAAGCAAGGAAAGCTAAGAGGGAAACTAGACAGCCAGCTTCCCAGAAAAGAATCTAGCCGGAGAAGATGGAAGCTGCTCTTTCCAAGCCTCTGGGTCATTCCTTCCCTGCCTCAGATTCTGGCAAAAATGAGAACTATTGGATCCAAAGGCTCAACTAAGTCTGCATCACATTCCAGATGTGTTCTTTATCCAGGACTGACCAGCAACGTCACGTTTACCTGCAATGTTCCTGGGGGCAAGAGGGAACCTTTCCCCTATAGATTCACAACTACAGATGGGATTGAAACACCTTCCCACAGAATCCCCAAAGACTTTCGCTAGGTAGAGTTATGTCACCCCAACCTCTGATCTGTGGTCAAAGACTATGGCTGCTGATAGCATAATTGCTAGTATACATTTCACATTGTCTAATAAGATAATAATAATGAATCCACTTGCCCTTTTTATGTAGTAGAGACAGCAGATTCACTAACCCAGAGGCTGGAGGTCAGCCTGCCATAAGTCTCAGGGTGAAATGTGCTGCTTAGATCGTGAGAGGAGAGATCCCTTTGGCCCTGCCCAGGACCTTTGGGGAAAGGATTGCTGTGAGTTGTGAGTGCCAGTAGGAGTCAGACAGTGCCTCAGGCTGGAGCCGTCAGAGAAGTGCCAGTGAGCATACTGTGGACAAAGGCCATATGCTACTCATTCACACTTATCACAATCCTCACTTTCTAAACTCCAGTTCTGACGTCAACTTGTTCTTTAAGACATCAGACCTATGGACGTCAACCATTGACTTGGAGTCTTTTCAAATAATACATTCGCCAGTAATGCCCTTTTCATTCTTTAAAATGCACACTAACTTTTAGTCACTACAGTTTGCCTTGATGGTTCTTGTAGCTTAGCAAAAGCTTAAAAACAAAAGAGATGGTCTAACATGTAACCATCCTTTTTATAATTGTTGGCAAGAAATGTTTCACCCATGCCCACTAGAAGGTACTGGTAAGGGTAGCAGAGAGTCAGAGGCCCACATTACAGCTCCCTTCCTCAAGCCACCTTAATTCTTGTAAAGGGAGACAAACTTAATATATAAAGGGGGGAGGGGGCCATCCAGGACTCGAGCTGATGACCCAGCTAGTGAACAATTAATAAAAATTTGTCAATAGGTCAAAACTCCTGGTTTCCACATCTAAATCCTGGGTCTGTCCATGAAGAGATAGAATAGACATTACGTTTGTAGAATTTGTTCCAGATGTACAGTTCATAAGTAAGGATTTCTTCCTCATCACACATTCACTTGCCATATAATTCAACAATGCGCTGGTGTAACCAAGCAGGTCCCTGCAGATCCTAGCGGTCCCTACAAGCACATGCACACACACACACTCACACATACACACACGCACACATGCATGCTGGAATTCTTGGGATTCTCCTGGGTCTTCTTTTTGTTCCACTTGTTTTTATTTGTCTGTTCTTCAGATGAACAGTTCGCACCAGATCGTACCTCTACGCTCCAGACGTGCTCAGACAGTGGCCCAGCTGAATCCTGCCTGTGCCATCCTATGAGTTAAAATTTAGGATCTGCCTGGTGGTGGTAGGGCACACCTTCCATCCCAGCACTTGCGAGGCAGAGGCAGGCAGATCTCTCAAGTTCGAGGTCAGCCTGGTCTACAGAGCAAGTTCCAGAACAGCCAGGGCTACACAGAGAAACCCTATTTAGGAAAACAAAAGCCCCACCCACCCACCCACCCAAATTAGGGCCTGTCTTCTGTATGCATCTGCCTGGGCTGCCATGACAAAATAGATATTTGTTTCCACACAGTTTGGGAAACTGAAAGTTCAGGATCAGAGGTGACTTGCTTTCTGCTGAGGCTTCTCCTCTTGGCTTTCAAATGCCACCTCTTCTCTGTGTCCTCATATGGCCTGTCCCCTGTGCATAAGACAGAAAGAGTCGACTCCAATGTCTCTTCCTTCCAAGAGGCCCCATTCCAATTGGATCCCAGCCCCAACTTTATGGCTTCATTTAACCTTAATTAAAGGACCTATCTTCAAACACAGTCACATTGAGAGTTGGGACTTGAACATACGAGTGGGTGAGGGGGGATAGAGAAGTCATTCCACCACACTGCAACCTACCAACTCTTTCTTTTCTCAACTTAATTGTTTTTAATGAACCTTGATAGAATGTGATGGGAGACAATATCTCACTTTGTCTTAGGATCCCGAAAGCCTGGCACCGCGCCCAGTCTAGTAAACATATCAAAGAAATGCATAGGGAACTGAACTGAGTGGGATGAGACGTATTTCTCCATCACAGCTCCAGGTGAAGGACTTATCACCAGTCACCTGGGTTTTTTTTTTCTTTCCTAAATTGTCTAAGGGCCTCCAATTTCTACCCCTACAGTCAATTTCTTCCTAAAATGAAACTTGGATCACATTTTGGTTTCCCCTCAAAGTGTCACCGTGATTATCTGCCACCTAAGAGACTTGGCCTACAGGTTGGTTGAACTTTTTCATTTGCATGTATACATATACAGTGATAGAACATTAATTGACCACAAAAAAAAAATGAAATGCTATCACTTGTGGTACTATGGATGACCTGAAGGACGTCACATTAAGTAAAATAAACTAGCCACAGAAAGACATACCCCAGTGCTTTTATATCTGGAAGCTAAAAACGTTGATGTCAAGTAAGTACTGAGCTGATCGTGTGGTGATGTTGAAATATCATGCTAGGATTCATAAATATGCACCGTCACTGTATGTCTTATATACAGTGTGTATAAGATATCATGTCTACGTAGTGTCTTAGAGTTTTACTGCTGTGAAGACACACCATGACCACAGCAACTCTCATAAAGGAGACTATTTCATTGGTGCTGGCTTACAGTTTCCGAGGGTTTAGTTTAGTATCATCATGGTGAGAAGAAGCGTGGTGGCTTGCAGGCAAACATGATCCTGGAGAAGAACTGAGAGTTTTACATCTCGGTCTGACGGGCAGCAGACGGAGACTGTGTGTATCACACTGGGCATAGCTTGAGCATGTATAACCTCAAAGCCCATCTCCACAGTGACACACTTCCCCCAACAAGGCCACATCTCCTAATCACGCCCCTCCCTATGACCAAGTATTCAAATGTAAAAGTCTATGGGGGGGTTGGGGATTTAGCTCAGTGGTAGAGCGCTTGCCTAGGAAGCGTAAGGCCCTGGGTTCGGTCCCCAGTTCCGAAAAAAAGAACCAAAAAAAAAAAGTCTATGGGGGGCCATACCTACTCAAACCACCACACATGAGAAATGCTTTTTTACGCATTTGCTGAGCTAAGGGTCAGGGATGTAACTCTCGGTTGGTAAAGTACTTGCCTGGCACGCAGGAGGTCTTGTATTCGCTCCTTGGTACCACGTAAGCCAGGTATTGTGGCTCATAGCTCATGCCGATAATCTCAGCACTTGGGAGGTAGAGAATCAGAAAGTCAAGGTGACTTTCAATTACGTAGCAAGTTTGAGACCAACATGTAGTAGAGGAGAGCCTGCTTGGAAAACCAACCAAACAACAGCAAAATCCCCACAAAGTTTATTAGGCTATGTAATAAAAAGAGGGCCATTTGTGGCTATGTTATCAAGCGTGGACTTCAGGGGACTGGAGAGATGGCTCAGCGGTTAAGAGCACTGACTGCTCTTCCAGAGGTCCTGAGTTCAAATCCCAGTAACCACATGGTGGCTCACAACCACCTGTAATGAGATTGGATGCCCTCTTCTGGAGTGTCTGAAGACAGCTACAGTGTACTGATATATAATAAATAAAATAAATAAATCTTTAGAAAAGAGTGGACTTCAAATTCCTCCTCTTTTTCTCTTTCTCCTCTTCCTCCTCTTTCTCCACTTCTCTCCCCTACCCCTCCTCCCCCATTTCTTCCTTTCCCTCCTTTCTCCCCCTCCCCTTCCTATTCTGTGCCCTCTTTCATAATCTATTCATTTTCTCTCCCTCCCCACGCCACCACCACTGGGTCACAGTGTGTGGATCTCTTGCACCAGAACATCTGGAACAACTCGATTGAAGGTTCCAGGTCCACTTCAAGAGAAAGGAGTCCTGGAAAGGGCCCTGGAATCTATGCTTTAGGGACCACTGTGGTAGGAACAGCCACCATTCCTGGCACTGCTAGGCACCCCACCATTGCTCTCCTGCATTTGCTTCGGTTATTTCTCCACTCATTACCAAATTCTGTCTTTAAGTCTTAGCCAAAGCATCATCTCTTTGCAGCATGGCCTTGGGTCTTGTACCAGCTCTTGGGTCTGCAGGACCTGGCTCAGATCTCCAGCCTATCACAAAGTAAGGAGCCATCTGGGGTGTCGCTGGTGCTGTCTGAGTCTGCGTTTCTGCCTATGTGAAATGAAGGTGGCAATGGAAGCCAACTCATGGGACCACTGGGGATTAAGTAGATGAATATAAAGCGCTTAGCACGGTCCCTGGCACATGGGAAGCTGCTCAATAAGTGGCAGCCATTAGCTTTAATAGCCCAGCCCTCCGGCTGCCACAGCACTTTGCCTGGGCCTTTATTGGAAGGCTTGTTTAATTGGCCTGAGGAAGAGAGACACCGTATACTAAGAATGCTGGGGCAGGACCTAAGGGCCATAACACAGATAGTGGAAGTGGAAGGAGGGAAGGAAGGGAGGGAGGGAGGGAGGGAGGGAGGAAGGAAGGAAGGAAGGAAGGAAGGAAGAAAGAAAGAAAGAAAGAAAGAAAGAAAGAAAGAAAGAAAGAAAGAAAGAAAGAAAGGAAAGAAGGAAGGAAGGAAGGAAGGAAGGAAGGAAGGAAGGAAGGAAGGAAGGAAGGAGAACCTTGGCTGCCATGGCCTCCTTTCTGACCTTGGACCCAGGTAGGGCTGCAGTGCTAGATCAGTCAGGGTCAAGTAAGAAAGGTCGTTCCTGTTGAAGCACAATGGGACTGAGTTCTTTGAGAAGAAACTGTACAATGCAAAATTCAGGTCATGGTAAGTCTCCTGAAATGTGGGGCTGCCAAATTCTGGTTGGAATCCAAGCCCCTGGTCCAGTTGGATTCCTCACGCTTCCTCTCCCTTCCCTTCCCTTCCCTTCCCTTCCCTTCCCTTCCCTTCCCTTCCCTTCCCTTCCCTTCCCTTCCTCCCATCTTCTTCCTCCTGACCCTGGGAATGCATCTTTCCTGAGCCTATCCCCACCTCTGAGGCTGGGGGACAAAACATGACATCTGGGACTGAGATTACAGAATAATCCACAGGCAAAGCTCCCTCTTCTTCCTGTCTCCTTCTCAGCATCCCCCAATCCCCAGCTCCACACAAAGGTTCCAGTACACTCTCCATTCATTCTCCCTCCCTCCTCCCGCTCCCTCCCTCCCTCCCTCCCTCCCCCTTCCTCCTTCTTTCCTGCCCAAGTGGTCTTCCTTGCCCAACCCTCAGTGCCAAATGAGAGGCCCTAAGACAGTGGTTCTCAACCTTCCTGATGCTGCGACCCTTTAATACAGTTGCTCATGCTGTGGTGACCCCCAACCATAAAATTATTTTTTGCTGCTACTTCATAACTGTAATTTTGCCACTGTTATGGGCTGTAATGCAAATCTTTTGGAGAAAGAGGTTTGAGAAAGAGGTGAGGACCCACAGGTTGGGAACCACTGCTCTAAGGGTTTTGAGTGATTCTTCAACTAGTGGGAACTAGGTCTAGCAATTCGAAAGAATAGAGAAAGAGTGGGATAGGGACAAAACATTTCAATTCTAAAGAGGAAAAAAAAAGAGTGCATCATGATGATTTTAAAATGGAGTCATTTCTTGGAAATGGTACCTCAAGACTGTGGCCACATAAACTTGAGACAGGATAACGCAGACTTGCGCTATGCAGTAAGGAAGGCCTAGCACCTGAGCACTTGAGCCCTTGCCAGTTGAAATTGAGGTGGGCTGCCAGCCGAGTACACAGGGCAGATTAACAGAACTAGCATGCAGAGTGTAAAATGTTTCATTAAGAATTATTTTAGAGCCAGGCATGGTGGTGCAGGCTGGCAATATAAGTATTTGGGAAGGGGGTTGGGGGGACTATGACTCCACAGCAAACTCTGGGCATCAGAGCAAGATTTTATCCTTTGTCTCAAAAAAGCAAAGGTGAGCTTGGGGAAACCTTAGGTCTAAAAGCACACACACACACACACACACACACACACACACACACCCCAAACACACTACACACAACACACACACATACCAAACATACTACACACAACACACACATATACACACACATACATACACCAAACACACTACACACAACACACACACACATATACCAAACACACTACACACAACACACACACATATACACATACATACATACACCAAACACACTACACACAACACACACACACACACCAAACACACTACATACCACACACACACATACATACACACACACACCAAACACACCAAACACACCAAACACACTACACCACACACACACACACACACACCAAACACATCACACACACACACACACACACACACTTCTAGGGCTGGTAGTAGTGGGCTTGCATCAGTGAGGCCCTGAGTCCAATGCCACAGTGTATAATACTTTAAATACATGAAGTTAAGGCGGGGGGAGCTCATTCCATCTGTTTCTTTTACTTTTTAAATATAGCTATCAGAAATTTAAAATCACCATGTGTCTTCCAGACTATGTTTATTGAAGACCCCTTATTGGGGTTGTTGTTCTGTCCCAGTGTCAGCTGTGTTTCTTGCTGAAGCCTTTGTCATTTATCATTGTAGCATGTCACTCTGGCTCTATAGCTCTTCAATCTCTTGCTTCAAGCCCCACCTGACTATAGCAAGAAATGAGGGGTGTTGTTAAGATATCTATTGCCTTTTACAAGCTACAGAGAGAAAAACTCCATTTCTACCCAAACAGAGACTCCTCTTTTGTCCTAAGGGATCCACCTCTTCACCACCATCCTCAGTGTCACCCAGCCACCACTACCTGTCTCCTTAGCTCTACCTGTCTCCCTTACAACTTCCTCCTCCTCCTCCTCCTCCTCCTCCTCCTCCTCCTCCTCCTCCTCCTCCTCCTCTTCTTCTTCCTCTTCCTCCTCCTCCTCCTCCTCCTCCTCCTCACAGGACCACCCCCGCTTCCTTCTGCTTCTCTCTGGCCCTAGAGATGAACTCCATCTGCCACAGCTGTTGTCTTTGATGTTGCTTCCCACCATAAACCCCTCTGAACTGAGGATTGTGCACGGTTGGCTACAACCTCATCCTGGCAGCCAGAGCCTACAGCTACCAGACAATAGAATGGGGAGAAGCAACCTCTTCGAAGGCCATAGGTCACATTTTCCACAGGACCTGAGTCTGCCTTTTTGTGCTGTAAAGGAAGATCTATAAGGAGTGACCAAATAAAGGAGAAAGGTAGTCACGGCTCTCACCTAGCGCTGTGAACAGGGTTCATTTAGCAAGGAAGAACAAACCAGTGTAGCAACAGTAAAAACAGTTAGTGCCCATTGCCTATTTCTCACCTCCAAGACCCTGATTGCTCATCACCTCCCCACAGCACCCTAGTGAACCTGCTACTTGACACCAGATATGAACTCGGAAGCCACATTCGAGAACCACCGTCCTGTATTACCTGAACTCTTAGTCCTTATCAGCTCATTCATGGGCTGACCCAATCATTCAGCCAGCACATGTGGAAACCCCTATGCAATTTAGCAACTCCTCAGTTTCTAGTCAGCATCCAGGTTGGCCAGACAGGTGATAGACCCTGGGACCACATAGATGAAAATGTTGCAATTCCTGGAGTCACAGAAGACTAAAAGGTTTTAGGGGCTGAGAGAGAGGCAGAAGGCTCAAACTCTGTCTTTAGATCCCACTTACAATTCACAGCAGAGAAACTGAGGCCCAGTGAACAAGGCAAAAGGAGAATTTCAGGTCAGCTTGGATCCTTAACCCAAGTCAGGATTTGGTTCTGTGCCCCACCCATGCTAAAGACTTTGCAAATGCACTGTACCCTGCTTGGCTGCCCTGTCCCTCCAACTCAGTGGGGTTTCTTCTGCTTCATCTCTATTGGGTGCAATCACTAAGGCAGTAGCAATGCTCACACCCAAATCAAAACTCACCCTTTCTAAGACCTCTACTTAGTTCCCACAGCTTGCTTCGTTCATGTTCTACGATTACCTCCAATCCACACACAGACCCAGACATCATAAGGGGAAGGACTAGATACTTCTTTTCTATCTTGCTTTCTTCCTCCCATCTTTCAGCATTTGGCATTAATCCCAGCCTACATAAACTGATAAGTACATGCTATTAGGTTGACCTGTTATAAGTATGTCCATCTGTCTGCCTAGGTAGCACCCTGGACTAGTATTTACGGCTGTAGTGCTTCTGTGTACAAGCTTCAGAGTGAGGATGTGAATATGGCGGTGGTGGCTGCATTTTCCAGCTATTATGGTCGTGGAAGCTTAGTCACACATCAGCACGTCCGTCAATTTCCAGACATTTCTCATGATAATTTCCTGCCAAATCTTTTGAGTTGCGATTAAGAAAGTAGATAATTTGAAACATTTTCCTTTGCATGGTGAGACGGATTATAATCCTAATTTGATAAAAGCTCTTAATGACTCATTAGCCACCCTTGGCTTCACCGTGGGTCAACCAGCTTCTCAGAGCTGGAGGCAGCTGGCAACAGAAAACCGGTGCTCCATTCATTACATGTCACCACATCGGCAGCCCTAAAATAAAAGACACAACGAAACCCCAATTGTGCAGCAGCCCTGGACTCTGTTTTCCTTCAGCTCCCACCTTTCAACAAAGCCTCTTATTTCCAGGCAATGAAGATGCCCCATCAGGGCCTCTGGACTCCACCAGGAGACACAGAATGCCATCTCCACTGCACAGGCAATAGAGCTGTGGCCCCACCTACACTACAATCTGTCTCCTAGGTCATGCCACCTCTTTCCCGGACCCAAAAGGTGTGACTTCCTGGCAGATGTGGCAATTTAAAATTAATTGCTGGCCAAAGTCACATAACAGAGCCATTCTGTTTCAGCCTACCAGGGCTCTAAAAACACAGGAAGAGGTTGGAGATACCATTCCCTGACCTCCTGGGAGAGCAGCACTTCCTGCAGTCCTGAACTTAGATGATGAGACTGTCACAGAAGCCAAAGCCACAGTTTCCCTCAGGTCACCTACTAGAAACTGTAAGAACTCTGCCTCTCATGAAGCCCTGAAATGCCATGTGGATTCATGTGGACATGTGGGCAGTTTCAAGAACACACATAGGATATGCTTACTCCTCATACTTGACCATAGAGACTACATAGACATGGTAACACATTCAGTCAGTCATACTAATGCATAGACATCACATAAACACACACAGTCTCAGAGACACCCAGACATACTCATAACCATGCTGGCACATAAAAACACAGGCAAACACATACACAGCTGACAGTTACACAGACACATGGATACAGTCATTAACGGCATACAGGAAATACGTGCAAACAGATCCATACAGCCACACAGCATAGATGTGATCAATCACACAATCCTAAATATACTTTGTCATCCAGATACCCGTAATCTTACTGTCACACAGTCTTATGAACACACAGTCATGCAGACTGCCAAAGATATGCAATCACACAGCCACACCATGAGCACACAATCTCAAGTACATGGTCATACAGATTCCTAGTCACATGGGTGCAGGGTCACAGAGAAGGAAGCTTGCATAGTCACACAATCACAAGTACACACGGAGTCACAGAGACATAAAGTCACAGTGTCACAAGGACCCATAGTCACTTAGACACACAACCACAGGGTCACCCAGCTACAGAATCAATAATAACATGAGTGCATGGTCACATGAGTAAGTGAACATATAATCACACACAGACACATAGTCAGTCACACAGCTCCACAGTCACATGGCCACAAGGACACAGTCACAGGAATCCATACAGATAAACAGAACATATAGATTTACAGTCACATTGTCATAGACGCAGGGTGATGGAACATGTTGGAGCCTCTCTGACTGGGTTGGACCTTAATGACAGGTTGGGGGCAGGGGGAGGGAGAGCAAACGGTTGTCTTTGCTATGTGTCCCTTATGTGGCTGTTTGGTCCTGGATACTCTCTGGTGCCATGATGTGAAATCAGTATGGATCAGTTGGTAGTGAGCCTACATGGCCGGCCCAGGGTTACTGAATTCTTAGGTGCAGCAGTCTAGTGGTGGTGTCGGGGGATGCCTTCCCGAGTCAGAACCAAGGTCCTTGCTGACTTTCTCCAGTTCTGCTCCACCCGGTTCTAGCCTCACATCACAGGGTAAGCTTGGCCGAGATGAAGATCCTCTCTCTCGACAGCCATGCCTACATTTGATCAATGTGACAGATGCAGGGCCCCTGAGGCTTCTTCTCTGTCACCACCACTCCTTATCTTCCATTGAATCCAGGAAGACGTGGGCAGGGGAGTAATAGACGGTCCTGTCTTCTTGTTCCAGACTTGAAGCCAAAGGGGCAGAGAAAGTTTTATACATTAGAACCAACTCGGCTTCCATGATCTGTGCAACTCCCCAAGAGAAATGGAAGAGAAGGGGCCATAGAGCTGTCTGTGGGACACATTGTTTCATTTTGGGTCAGGCCAGAGAGACAAAAGGTTTGGTTTTGGGGAGTCAAACGCCTTTAAATCAGGCAAGTATGCTGGTAGACGCCTGCATGCCTGGGTACTGAGAGGGCAAGGCTGGCTTCACTTCCTGGAGGACAGTAGACAAGTCCATGCACCCCTTATCTCTGAGCCCCATTTCAACCACGTAAATGGGGGTAGGGGTGGGACTCACGTACTAAACAGCAATGTCAATGTCTACTGAGAAGGGAGAATCTTACCACAAATGGCTGACAAGTCAACTTTTCCTTCTCTGAAATAAAAGTAGTCAGGTTGGGGGACGTAGACAGTGTTGGGCGGGCTCCAGCCATCAGGCCATGATCAGGAAAAGCAAGACTCATGGATGCAGATGTTAACCGAGCATCCACTACATACGCAATATCATTCCTGATGCTGGGGCACAGGCATGGGACAACATAGCGTGCAGTCACGTGACCCTGTTCTGGAGGCACTCGCTGTCTGATGGGAGACACAGGGGACGGTTGCAGAAATCAACAGTGTTTGCATAATTATCCCTTTCACCATTTCCTTGATGAGCTCTAGAGACCGTGGTAGATCCGTCTGTGCCTTGGTGGCTCCGTTCCCTTTTCTCCCTTTGCCAGAATGGGAGCTACAAAATGAAGGGAAGAGAGCCTGTGGCCATGGTACAGCCAGCTGATGGTCATCTCACTTCTATCACATTTCAACATGAGAAGCTGAGGCTTGCGGGAGTGGGGGGAGGCGGGGCTTGTTCTTCTTTCCCAAGAAAGAAATGTGGGAGAACCAAGACTCAACCTCCCGCCACCATGGCTCCCAAACCCATCTTGTCCCCACACACTAACGAAGTTACAATTCTGTGTCTTCAACATCCGAAGCCATAGCTGACCGTAGAAACTGCTGCTGCTGTTGCTGCTGCTACAGCCCTGGGGAGAGGGGCTCAGAAGAGTGTAGGCTTGGTGCTGGGGAAGGGTGGGGAAAGCTTTGCCTAGGAAAAGCTTAAGGATGGAACAGATATTGTCCAAATGACAAGAGATGCATCCAGCCAGGTGGAAAGTCAAATAGCAGAAGGCGCAGAAACAGGACACTGCACTGTGGACCTCACTCAAGACCTTGCTTGTCAGACATAGAGACCGGGTAGGGAACAGGCATAAGGGCCTCTCTGCTAGAGCAGGTTGGTTCGTTTTTGTGGCTGTCGATTCCTTTCCTGAGACCGGAATGATCATTTCTGTGAGAGTAGGACTCGGTCTCCTTCACTAACCAGTAGAAGTCCAGCTCCCAGGGCAGTGCCCGATGCTGTAATAAATAAACAGAAGTAGACCAGCGAAAGAGGTATTCTGGGCATCTCTGACGACTTGGGAGTCTGGTAGAATTCCATGAAACTGGAAGCTCTTCCTGTTTGTCAGGAAAACCGGATGCCCAGCAGGTACTGAGGTGAGGCCAAAGGAGGTGAGAGCCCCAAGCAGTTGGGAGCCTGCCCTGCCAGTCAGTCTGTGCTGCTTCCCCTGAGCTGACATGTTCAGGCATCAGGGACACACAGCAGACACTGAGCCTGTCCTAGTCTTCAGCCCATGCTAAGGATGCAGTGAGTCCTTCTAGGGCAGGAGCCTGAAAACACCAATATTTTTTGAAGCCATGAAGAAGAGGAGCCTACCCAAAAAACTGAGGAAATTTATGGATGCTACGAGAGCAAAGACGACACTTGTTTCCCCACCAACCTTCCCTGGCCGTGTCCCCATCACCCAGGGAACCTGTGTATGCCCAGTCGAATGTCTAAAAAGGGACTAATCGGGGAAAAGAAAGGGGTGAGCAAGGAGACAGGGTGCTGGAGAAGGAGCTGAGAATCTTTCATCTTGATCGGAAGGCATCAGGAGAAAAACCTGGTCTAGCTTAATCGTCTGAGACCTCAAAGCCCAGCCCCTGGATCTGCACCTCCTCACCAAAGCTACACCTGCTCCAAGGCCTAATAGTTCCACTCCCTATGCATCTACGGGTGGCGATGTTATGCGAACCACTACACATAATCAAGTGTACTCGAGAGAAAGGCTTGCTTATCACTTGGTCCAGCTCCTCTTCAAGCCTCCAGAATCAGCCTATATTGCTTCCTTAGAATTCTCTCTCTCTTTTTTTCTTTTTGGTACTGAGGATTGAACCCAGGTCTTTGCACAGGCTAGCCGTGTGCTTTCCCACTGAGCCATGTTCATAGAGCACCCCATATTTTTTTAAAGATTTATTTTATTTTATTTTTATATATAAGTACACTGTCGCTGTCTTCAGACACACCAGAAGAGAGCATCAGATCCCATTACAGATGGTTGTGAGCCACCACGTGGTTGCTGGGATTTGAACTCAGGTCCTCCAGCCAAGCACCACATATTTTATTTAAAATCCTCAAGTATGGGAAAGGAAATCTGAAATAAGCAGGGAAAATGAAGATCTGGAGCAACAGAAGTATTTCAAGGAGTCAAAGATAAGATAGAATAAAAGAACTTCAAAAACATTTTATTTTTACCAAAAACAAAACAAACAAACAAACAAAAAAAACCCTGTAAGTATACCATGAATAACTTATAATGAAAAAGGAACTTTTTAATTTCAAAAAGTCTCTGTGGGCCCAGGTCCAATCATCTGTGTGGAAAACATAAAGATAATTTTTTAAAATAGAAATTAATAATACAGCTAAATTTATTTCTCAAAAAATTAAACATGGGGCCAACAAGCTGACTCAGCTGGAAAAACTGCCCCACACCCATGCACTCACACATACACAAACATACAAAAGTAAAGGTTTTCTTCAATATTGCCAGTGGTGTCTCATGTCTTTAATATCAGCACTTTGGAGGCAGAAGCAGGCAGATCTCCGAGTTTGAGGCCATCCTGGTCCACAGAGTGGTCTACAGGACAGCCAGGACTACACAGAGAAACCCTGATGTGAAAAACATAATGATAAATTAAATATAAATTCTAGAAGTTGAAGAAATCTTCCAAAGAGATGTTGGTCCCTAGGGAGTGGCACTATTAGGAGGTGCGGCCTTGGAACAGGTATGGCTTTGTTGGGGGAGGAGTGTGACTAGTGCCCTGGCTTTGGGGTCTCAGAAGGAATAAATAGGAAGAGTTGGATAAATGAGTACTAGGAGATAAAATATTCTGATTACCTCAGCACAAAAACCAAATAAAGATATAGACCAATGCCCACCACCACCATTATCATCTTCACAACATAAGAGATAAAAATAAATTTTTAAAATTTTCTATAAAAAAAAACCAGGAAAATAATCAGGTTAAAAACAAGGCAAAACGGGCTGGAGAGATGGCTCAGCGGTTAAGAGCACCCGACTGCTCTTCCAGAGGTCCTGAGTTCAATTCCCAGCAACCACATGGTGGCTCACAACCATCTGTAAAGAGATCCGATGCCCTCTTCTGGTGTATCTGAAGACAGCTACAGTGTACTTATATATAATAAATGAATAAATCTTTAAAAAAAAAAACAAGGCAAAACAAACAAAATCCAAACAAACAAGAATAAGAACAACCTTAAACTGAAAAAAGAAAAACAAACCAACATCACAAGACGTGAAAAGACAACACTAGAATATCCTCTCAGTTCTGAAAGAAAATCTTTTTTAATCTAAAATTCTGTATTTCAATAAATTATCAGCCACGTTTCAAAGGGTGTAGAGATATTTGTAAATATTCAACAGTCCAAGAAATTCACCCCTTGGCATTCTTTCTTAGGAAGTTTTTGGAGGGAGGGACATAGTAGAGTTAGGTAATAGCTCTGTGTGGAGTCCATGGCATCTGGGAAATAGGGTATCTGACACGAGAAGACAGAAAAGAACGCATTCAAAAGGCAGTAGACTGAGTCCTCCAGAGCAGAGTCACAGAGTCCTAGAGCAGCCCAGCCATGTGCATGGAGAAAGCATGAGGTTTTTACAAGGGTACCTGTAAGATATAGAGTGGAAGTGAAATCACTGAGCTCGACATATCTTAAAGAGTAAGTATTATACATTAAAAGTATGCTTGGAAATTAGGTCAATAAAAAGAGGCAATAATCAACTCAGGGTTGGGAGGGGAAAGAGTTATATAAAAACAAAAGACCCATGATTTCAAGGTACTACTTGGTTCAGCAGTAAATAAGATTCATTTACTAATTAATATGTAAACACACAATGAATGAACAACAACAAAAATTATGTTAGACAGAGGAAGTAAAGGTCAGGAGTAGAGTCAGGAAAGGGGAGAATAGAACAGAATTCTCATCTACCATGGCCATGTACAAGATACTCCAAGATATAGGAATGTGAGTACAGTTTTAGAAATATACCACATCAAGCAGTTGGTGCACAGCTTCAGCAATCTGGTGCCCTCTACTGGCCTCTGAAGGCATCTGCACACACATGGCAAGCACACCTACACATAAATAAAATAAAAATAAATCTTAAAAAAAATACAGGGGCTGGAGATATGGCTCAGAAGTTAAGAACACTAGCTGCTCTTCGAGAGGGCATGGGTTCAAATCCCAGAACTTATAATTCCAAGAGCAGTGAACATAAAATAAGAATAAATATATTTCTCAATATTTATTTCATGTATATGTGTACACTGTGGCTGTCCTCAGACACACCAGAAGTGGGCATCAGATCCCATTATGATGGCTGGGAGCCACCATGTGGATGCTGGGAATTGAACTCAGGACCTCTGGAAGAGCAGCCAGTGTTCTTAACTGCTGAGCCATCTCTCCAGCACCAATAAATCATTTTTTTTAAAAAGATTAACATTTAAATATGTTAAACAATTGCTGGGAGAGATAGATTGCTCAGAGGTTGAGAGCTCTGGTTCCTCTTCCAGAGGTCCTGAGTTCAATTCCCAGCAACCACATAGGGGCTCACAACCATCTGTAATGGGATCTGATGTTCTCTTCTAGCATGAAGGCATCCATGCAAATAGAACACTCATATACGTAAATAAATAAATCTCTAAAAATATGTGTACATAAATATATACATATGAATAACAGAAATGAGCTGTGTTTATGTGGCTGCCTTTGGGAACTTTAAAGGGCCAATAAGACAAACACTAATTTCTAAACTCTGTATTCATAGTCTCTGATTTAAATTAAACTTTTCTTCAAAGCTGATATTCCTCACACATACATGATCCACCTTAGCTCTTCATGATATGGGATCAAATGGTGATTTAAGATCAAAGCCTATAGGAAATAAATACTGTACATTTATTTCAGTGTTCGTTCATAGAGACCTTTTGGGGGACCTAACTCAGACTGGGTCATGGAGATGGCTCAGTGACAACCCCTATAAAAATGAAAATAGAAGTAAATTTGCAGTTATTCTCTGACCTCAACACACACACATACACACACATATATCATGCACATACATGTATTAAACATTTAATAATGAAGAAAAAAGATTCAAAGATTAAGAAGCTTGATTTTAAATCAGGCATGGAGGCTCACATCTGTAATTCCAACACTTGGATGATTGATAGAGGATAAGGAGTTTAAAGCCAGTCTGGGGTCTATAACAAGACAATCATAAAAGGATGTGAAGGAAGACTTATGCTGGGGATATAACTCACCATGTGGCCTCGCCTCAGGTTCGAGTTCCAGCACTACAGAGGAAGACAAGGAGGAGGAAGAAGAGGAAGGGGAAGAGGAGAAGGAGGAAGAGGAGGAAGCTGTAGCTGCCGACACCACCGTTTGATTTCATCCCACAGTGCAGATATTCCAGGCAATTCTCAAACTGTTCAATGAGGAAATTATGATGGTTGGTTTTAATGTCAACTTGCCACAAATTAGGATCACCTGAGAAAGGCCTTCAACTGATGAATTATGCTAGTTGCTTTGATGGATACGGGGAGCCCTACCTCAGGGGTAGGTGGCATCATCGGATAACAGTGCAGACAACAGGGCATGGCAGGAGGAGGATCGTGCCCACTTGATCACGTGGCTTCCCCTTTGCTGCTGAGTTGATTCATTGTGTCGCTGCTGCTGCTGCTGCTACTGCTGCTGCTGCTGCTGTTGCTGCTTCCTTTGCTGACAGCAAAACTAGTGTTTCCATCCTTGACTAAGGGCTGGCCACTCTCCAAGAACCTATCAGGTTTGCAGACCCCAGGGGCTGAGCAACTACTGGGTTTCCATCCTCTCGGGTATGAGACAACTTGTTACTGTTTTTTTTTTGTTTTTTTTGGTTTTTTTTTTTTTTGGTTCTTTTTTTTCCGGAGCTGGGGACCGAACCCAGGGCCTCACGCTTCCTAGGCAAGCGCTCTACCACTGAGCTAAATCCCCAACCCCGACTTGTTACTGTTTTAACATAGCTGGTTTAATAATATATATATATATACATATATATATGTGTGTTTGTGAATACAGATGCTTCGATAAACAAACACCCCAATACCCTACTTGGTGAACTTCTATCCAACCTTTAATGCTCAGCCATTGCCTCCTCCTGGAAGCTCTCCCAGAGGCCTTCTCCCCAGAGTTCTTGCTCCCAGTTTGGTCTGATCCTGTCCTGCACCCATGTTTCCGCTGTGCATGAATTGTCTCTCCAGCTACTTTGTGACCATTTATGTAGCCATCACCTCGTGAAACTTACCTTACAGGCTAAACAGTTGCAAAATTTCAGTGGCTGGTCCCACAAATGCTTGACTCTCTTTTTGCTTATTGCGACTATGCCTGTTCAATGTGGGAACTTGCCGGAAGCCTGGTGCTTCTCTGAACATGCCTCCCCCCTACCCCCAGCAAAACCCTTACCCCTGTCTCCTGACAAAGAAAAGAGAAAATTCAGGCCGAGCCATGAAATGTCCCTAAACGAATCTAATCAAAAGTGACACAGCATTGCTGCTGAGATTTCACTGGCCAAAGCAAGCCACCCACACAATGATGGCAATTATATTTGCACCCATGAATTAGTGCAATGGGCAGCAGTAGGAACTCAGTCCTAAACCCCTCCTCCCCTCCCTCAAGGCTGAGGGAACTTTGCAGGAGGGGCGAGAAGAATGCAAAGGCTGGAGGATGGGAAGAAATGCTGGGAAATGCTACTTTCTGGACATGACATGGCCCGTGCACACATAAACTCACCTGCACATAATCAAGCTAACAAGATCAGTCGATGCCCCAGCAGGCACCACTAATTGGACCCAGTGGGTTTTTGTTTTTTTTTTTTTAATGGAGAGGACATGAAGATTGGAGAGGGAAGTGTTGGGGAATTGAAAGGGAAATATGATCAAGGTATACATGTATGAAATTATCAAAGAATAATTAAAGGATTAAAAACAAATCCAGCACCGATGGAAGAGGCTCATGAGACCCATCCTTAGCCTAGGAGCTGCCACCGCTTGATGGCTGCTGGGGAGGCAGTCATTTTCTTTGGCTGTATGGCCACTGGTAGGTTGCTCAGGCTCCAGTGGATGGCTCCATACCCCTGCATGTTCCGACAGCAGGTTTTGGGGTCAGTGGGTTATAAAGAAAACAGGAGACGAGAAGTTGGAAGAGAAACGTGTTGGGGGCAGACTGGGTCGGGGGAGTTGAAGAGAATTTGGGAAGGATATAATCAAAATACATTGTATTCATATGTGGAATTCTCAAAGAACAACTAAGATTTGTATTTGATAATACACAGAGATGGGGGAGAGGGAGAAGGAGAGAGGAAGTAAAAAGAGAGGGGGAGAATAAATGTTGGGGAACAGTGAAATATCTCAGTGAGTAAAGAAACAACACCAAGCCTATTGACCCAAGATTGATCCCTCAAACCCACATAGCAAAAAGAGAAAACTAACTGGTACACACTGTATTCTGCCCTCCACAGTCACACTGTGGCATCACTACCAAATAAATTAGTAAGTAAATACGTAGGTGTACTTTAAAAATAAGGTGAAAGGTGACTGAGGAAGACACCTGACGAGGACCTCTGGCGCCCACACGGGCATGAGCAGAGGTATGCACGCATGCACAGACTCAAAGGAGCAAGTACACACATACTACATAAGCACACAGAGAAGTTGGGGGCCGACCTCAGGTACAGAATGAGGCCTGTTTGAAAAGACAGAGATTTAAGAGGGGTTAGGATCTATGTCAGAGGGCTTGGTCCCTGAGCTCACAGCATGAGGAAAATCACCACTTATCAATGAGGATTCCAGAGGGCCAGGTCAGCCCCTGAAGCCATTCCTTCTGAGCGTAACCCAACTGAGTGCAAAAAAATCACACATGCAAGGAACAAATTCTGTATTCCTACAGCACTCTGTGGGGAGAATCATAATAAGCCAAGTCAAATATGATTAACTTTTAATTTTGTGTGTGTGTGTGTGTGTGTGTATGTGTGTGTGTGTATGTGTGTGTGTATGTGCATGTGTGTATGTCGTATGTATATATATATGTGTGTGTTGTATGTATGTATGCATGCATGTGTATGTGTGTGCATGCATGTGAGTGCCTTCAGAGGTCAGAAGAGGGTGTTAGATCCACTAGAGCTAGAATTTACAGGGGGTGTGAGTCGTCTAATGTGAGTGCTGGGAATGGAATTCTGAGGTCCTCTGCAAGATCATCTTAGTCACCGAACCATGTCTCCAGCTCCAAGCCCATATATATATATATATATATATATATATATATATATATATATATATATATATATATATATATTAAATATAAGTACGCTGTAGCTATCTTCAGACACACCAGAAGAGGGCATCAGATCCCATTACAGATGCTTGTGAGCCACCATGTGGCTGCTGGGATTTGAACTCAGGACCTCTGGAAGACCAGTCAGTGCTCCTAACCACTGAACCATCTCTCCAGCCCCAATATATTTTTAAATGACTTAAAAGAGAGACTTTGAAAAGCTCCAAACATACAGCAACAGTAAGAAGGGAATGTAAATTACCCAGATTGATCAGTGCATATTGTATACACATATTGAGATGTCATGCTGTACCTCATAAATATGTACAATTATTATGTGTTAATCAAAAAATTAAAATCTTTAAGGAGATGGAAATGTTTGTCAGACTGATTTGTTCATCCCACACTGTATACATGTATTAAATTATCACACTGCACTCCATAAATTTGTATTACAATTAAAATAATAATTACGCTGTGTGTGTGTGTGTGTGTGTGTGTGTGTGTGTGTGTGTGTGTGTGTGTTCTGTACTTGTTCATCTGGGTGTATGGAGGCCGGAAGTCAACACTGAATTTCTTTCTCAATCACTCTCCATTTATTTACTTGTTTATTCATTCATTCATTCATTCAAGACAGGGTCTCTCATTGAACCTAGAGCTTATTGACTGGGCTAGGTTGGCTGGCCAATGAGCTTCCGGCATCCTCCTGTGTTACCGGACCCCCACTCCAGCCCTGAGGTAGAGACAAACACTGCACCTGGCTTTTACAGGAGTCCTGGGGTTCTCATGCCTGCATATCCGGCTTGTTACTGCCTGAGCCATCTCCCCAGTCAGGGATTACTTTTGTTTATTACTGTTCTTATCTTTAAACGGGGTCTCACTATGCAGCCCCAGCTGGCCTGGATCTTGTTATGTAGACCAAGCTGGCCTTCAACTCACAGAAATCCTCCTGCCTCTGCCTTTCAGGTTCTGGTATGTGCCATCATACTCAGCCAATAGTTACTTTTTAAAAGCCAGGGTATGAACTCCATGATCCCTTGGGTTCCTTCCAGCTCTAACCTCTCAGGAGCTGTTATAGGACCTCTACCCTGGACGTAGGGGTAGCAGTACCTACCTGCCCACCTGCCAGCTTTTCTTAGGCACAGCATCCAGGCCTATGACTTGGGATAAAAACCACTTCCCGAGTCACGTCACGTGCTACACGAATAAAAACCCATCCACATCAGTAAAATAAAGTGAAACTATTTCAAACACGACTAAGTTCACAACAGAGATGTTAAATGGCAAATGCATTTTCAAATGAGCCATTTCTGTTTTAAACACATCATTCCAGTCGCGGGGAATCTGCAGCTACACAAAAGCTACTTGTCATGTGAAATCCAGAGGGGTGACGGCACATCTGAATGTGTTAACCCTCAGTTCGGGTTCACAGCCTTTCTGCTCCAGAAACCTGCCTGCCAGCGGTCAGAGCAGGGGCCTCCTGTTTGCACTTTTGGGGACTCAGCATGTCACTCCCGATCAAGGTGCAATAGTTTGTCTTCCCCTCGTCTGTGTTCATAACTGGGCTTTAGTTTTTAAAGCTTAGGGTGGAGGCTAACTAAAAGGGTTAATCTTGTGGCTAACGGACCAGTGTCCTCAGAGAATTATTTAGCAGATGCTGGGTCCTGATCCCCCGGTGTTCTTATTGTCAGAAGGCAAAGGCTGAGGTAATCCTGAGCAGTTAGAGAAACCTTTTCCCTTACGTGCCACCCACGAGCCACGGACACCAGCTACAGTGTCCACACCACTGGACGACAACAGTGACCTGAGCTCAGTGTTTTTACACCACATTCTTTATATAAGCTAACCCTGTAACCACCACAGACGCTTAGAAATCGCTGTGGCTATCATCTCTGCTTCATTGATGAGGCTTTCAATTCCATGGTGGCAAATCGACCTGCCCTGGGTCACATATCAAGTAGCAGGAGCTGGCTTTGAACCCAGGCAGTCCGGCTCCACAATGTATCCTAAGAATCCCTTACTATGCAGTCCGAGAGCAGGAAGCTGCTTCGTGACTTGGGTTCATTCCCGAACACAGACTTAGTCTGCGGCCCACCACCAATCCGTGCTTAAAGAAACTTCTCGCCCCGCACTCACACCAGCCTGAGAGACAGTGATGTCCACCCTGTAACCGTGGGTGCCATAAACAAGATCAATGTGGCTTCGGCACAGTAGGAAGGCTAATGTCCTGTCTGCCTCCATCCAGGTTCTGACTGGGTGCCCTCCTGCCTGGTAGGGGAGGGAGGGGTACAAGGAAAGATAACCTACTTTAAGGACAACAGGGTCCTGCTTCTCATGGTCGCTCCATCCTTAGGCGAGGCTCTTTCCCGGAAAGTCTGATCGATACAGCCCCATCCCACATCCCCACCTTTTCTGCATCTCTGTCTGTAACTGCTATCGATTACAGCCAAGCAGGGAAGCAAATGCCAAAATATATCCATCAGCCCCGTCACCAAGGTGGCAAAGAGACTTATTAAGGCCACTGCACCTTCTTCTGCTTTCCTGCCTGCCCTAGCTTCCTCCCCCCAGCGGCCATTTCTTTTGGAAGACCTCCAAAAACTTTGCAGACATGATCTGACGGCTGGTGGAATTTCCTCTACTTGGGGAAAATTTAAACCCAGAGAAGGAGCAAGAACAAGTCCCCCAGTGAGAAGATGAAAACCAGGTGTGTGAAAATGTGTGCCGTGTCTGTGGGGGTGTGCGTGTGGAAATGTGCAAGGGCCTGTTTGTTTAAAGGAAAACCCTAGGACTTAGTCACATCTCAGAAACATTTGGTAATTATCGCTGAAATTTTTTTACAAATCAATTCCTTCTGGTCGTTTAATGTCCTTCACTAAGTGGCTTAATTGTAAAATTTCACTTTATAATTGGGTTCATTTTAATGCAGAAAGAGGTAGATTTGCATAAGCAAATGACAAACAGTTAACAAAGCCCATTAACAGAAAAACAAGGTTCGGAAGAGTCACACACCTGGAGTGTGGGCATGGACAGGAGACCTGTGCAGACCAGCCTGGCATCCCTGACCCTGACTAAGGTAGGGTGTGAAAGGAGTGCTGGGCCAGGGAACTATTCCAGCAAGGCAAGGTGGGCACAACAAGGAAGGATTTTGGTTTGCTAATGAAAACCTAGAGATCTTTTCCTTGCAAGGAAACTCAGTGGGTTTATAAAAAAAAAAAAAACAAAAAACCATCAGCCTTAGCTCTTTGATTACTCCTCTTGCAAGGCAAAAAAGATCTTTTGACTTCAGAGAGTGACCTCCAACCTCCACTGTGACCAAGGACCCTGTGCTTCAGTTTCCTCTGCTATACAGTGAGGAAGCTAACCTAGGTCCCATTGGAATAGCTGTCCTTCAGAACCCTTACCGTCATTATTCATTCAACCACCTACAGATGTCTGTCTTCATCCAGCCCTTGCTACGAGCAGGTATTACAGATATGACAGAATCACAAAGTGACGGGGTCAGGGTGAGGTAACGTAACTTAGTAATTCTGGGGAATGTATGCATAAGCCACGGCAGAGGCCTGTCCTTACGAAACTTGTTATCTGCTGGGGAGCTAGGGTCTGAAGTGCAACCCTACCCTTGACCTTCAATGTGTCTTACCGTCAGTCGGTTATAAGGGTGGGGCTCTGATCCAAGAAGTCTGTATAAAAACCAGAAAAGATGAACTGGTTAGGCACAGGAGTCGTGACTTTAATCCCAGCACTCAGGAGCCCGATCTACCCAGTGCGTTCCAGGACAGCCAGAGCTACATAGTAAGACCCTGTCAAAACAAAACAAATACAAAAACAAAGCAAAACAAAACAGGCCTGCCCCCTGTACAAACATGAGAAGAAAGTAGTCATCTACAGACCAGAAGGAGGGGGTCTCAGCAGGAACTAACCTAATTGGACTTCTAAGTCCCGGAACCACGCAAATACTACTTTCTGTTGTTGGGGGTTTGTCGGATGACACACACTAACACGAGGGAAATGTGATACAGGAGCTCAGGTTAGGCTTCAGTAAGGAAGGTTTCCCATAGCTGCTGCTGTCTGAAGGGCTGGGAGAACTCAGAAGGGAGGAGGGGAGAATACTGGATGAGACACCTGCAAAAGAAGATGCAAAGGTGAGAGAGCATTGGGTCCACTGGGAAGGACAGGGCTCCTTAGCTCTCCATGCAGCTGAAAGGGTCAGAGGAAGTAATGCCAGAATGAAGAAGGGGGGGGGCTGCTACAAGCACATATGCCTCAAAGGCCAGCAAGCCGCTAGAACTTTGAACGCTTGACATTTATCTCATGATACTTCTGATTCTGATAAACAAATGCCAAGGTGGGTTGTGCAGGTGAAGAGAGACGGACAGCTGTTCTTGGACCCAAGTTGGCAAGCTGCATGTCCCTCACGGGCAGGCTTTGCTTGTTCATACAAAGGCTTCCTTCTTACCTTTCAACACATCTTCTAGGAGAGCCTCTCCTTTAGGTACATGCCTTCGGTTTGACAAAAATCCCCTTGTTCCTTATTAATAACCTCTAGCGTTTATTGTGTTAGTTAATGCCAACCAAGCATGAGGCGTTGTTTTAGGGGCTTTATGTGAATTAGCTCTTTTAATCCTCACATCAACATTATGAAGTAGGTTCTATTAACTCCAGTTTACGGGTGAGGAACCTGAAGCACCAGAGATTAAGTCACCTGCTCCAAGCTACTCAAATAACAGAGAAGCCAAGATTGAAACCCTGGGGCAGCCTGGCAGGCTGACTTGGTGTTCATATATTCTGTGGTCAGAAGGGAGAAGGAGGGATGGAGGGAGGGAAGAAGAGAGAGGTAGGGAGGAGAGGAGGGGAGGAAGGAAAGGAGGGAAGGATAGAGGGAGGGAGGGACAGAAGGGGGAAGAAGGAAAGGAGGGAAGGATAGAGGGAGGGAGGGACAGAAGGGGAAGGAGGAAAGGAGGGAAGGATAGAGGGAGGGAGGGACAGAAGGGGAAGGAGGAAAGGAGGGAAGGATAGAGGGAGGGAGGGACAGAAAGGGGAGTGAGAGAAGGAGAGAGGGAGAGAAAAAAGGGAGGGAGAGAGGGAGAGGGAGGGAGGGATGGACAGACGGATGGACAGATGAACAGAGACAGAGAAACAGAGAAAAATGGAGACAGACTGGGTCTTGGCTAGTTGTCCCTGGCTAGTTGGAGTGCTGTAGCCAGGATGAGAACTGCGATCTTTCTGATTCTAGAATCTGCCCTCCTACCCACTTGGAAGTGCTGCCTGTCGAGGGACTGGTGGAGAGGCAGATGGCTTTGATAGCTCCTCGGGAAGTAGATTAGATAGGCCTGTCGTCAGGTCTTTGAGGGATAAAGGAAATCAAGGAGGCCAGCCAAGCAGACTGGGCCAAGTGTTCGTCATCTCGCAGCACTTCCCCCTTACACATTCATTCTTTTCCTCATTCATCAGATGCTTACTCTGAGTCTGCCGCGTCTTGGGCACTGGGTTGAGAAAAGCAAGCAGAGGGAAGCAAAGGACTGCTAAGAACGGCCATGGCATACTCCGGCCGTCTAGATGGGAGGTTCATACATAAATAAACAGAACAAATTATTAGAGTGTGACTACATTTATAGATCGATATATTTCTCTTCGTCTACCTATAAGGTCTTATAAAGAAGATCGCCTACCCCTGCCTGCAGAAATCACTGGGCCCATCACTAAAGAGAGCCAGGCAGGAAGGATAATGGGAGCATCCTGGAAGAGCAGGCAAGATCCTTGGCTTCCCAGAAAGAACGCGATAGATGCCCGCACTCCTGGACCACAGAGCCACAGCATTAGAACCATCAACACAGAAAGGCTTACAACACATGAGCAAACCAAACAGCAACGGGCTGCTCCAGGAAGCATCACATCTCGAGGCCATGCACAGTAGAGTCTTGTGGCAGTCCCAGCCCTTTGTCTCCGACATGGCTTGCCCCGGGGTTTACACAGGCAGCAAGTGGCTGATATTCTACAGCCAATAATGCAAGAATCCTTACAGCCTCTCTATCCCAGCCTTCTGACCTTTGTTGAGTACAGTTGTGGCAAACAATGCAGAAGGAACAGAAAAGAGGAGTAAGAGAAGTCACGGAGTTCGTCTCGGGTCTCGGATTGGTACACCTATAAAAATTCCAAATCTCCTTGACTCCCTCCCTCCAACCCACTTCCTAGTCACAGTCTTAAGTTTTGAAATACAGATTGCTTCTCTCTGCACCTTTCCATTCTCTCTCTCTCTCTCTCTCTCTCTCTCTCTCTCTCTCTCTCCCTCCCTCCCTCCCTCTCTCCCTCCCCCTCCCTCCCCCCTCTCTCCCTCCCTCCCTCCCTTTTTCCCTCCCTCCCTCTCCCCTCTACTGACTCCACACATTTTCAATAACTATTTCATCTGCAGATTCTTTTCTCCACTAGTGTGGGATAGCCCCACAAAGTCCCCCTCAAAGATCAAGGGGTTGCAGTTCTACTACCAGCCAGCAGGGGACAGTCCTGCTTCGAATCTCTGTCCTGCCCAGCCAGCCCCAACCCCCCAGCCCAGTCACAACTCCTTAGAGATGCAAATTGAGAGGCAGCCTTCCTAACCAGAGAGGGCTGCTAATTCTCCGACGAGTATGCAGATTTTCATCTTGCCTTTGCCTGGGTTTATTTGTTTTACTTTGCAATAAATTTAATACAGACTCCCTGAAGCAGAGAGGCAGATGGACTATAAACTCTGCATTTTGAGCAGTCTTACTTACTAGGTTAGTGTGTGTGTTTTGATCCCTGCTTAAATTATATCTATGAAATTTGACATGGATTTGGGTCTGGGGTTTGCTGGCTTGTTGGGGCCTCTGGAGCTGTTCTTGGGGAATTTACAAGGGTTGATTTGATTATTGGGGCTTTAATTTCTCACAGAGGCTAACAAGGAGACTGGGGAGACTGGCTGGGGCACAACGGGAAGATGGAAAAGCAAGAGAGTTGGGCTTCTATGGGATTCAGTGATGACGTAATCAGCATTGTTTCACACGCCTCTTGCAAGGTCTGCAGCCAGATCCCACGGACCTACGTGGGATCCTTCTGCCTTCCTTGAAGGAGTTGTAGAAAGACGTCCTGGAGAACTCAGAGCCTAAGGGAGGAAAATTCAGACACAGGTAGGGGCAGATATAACTAAATATTGAAAACAGCACAAATTAGCATTTCATATAACTGAAAGTTGGATTGAGATGATAAGACAAAAGGAAAGAAATGCAACTGCCCCCCACCCCCACCCCAGTGAACAACGCTCTTGCCTCACCCCAGCATTTACAGTCTCCTCCTGTCTCTGCTTCCTCCCATGGATCACTGAAGAAAGACAGTGGAAGGAACCAGGAACAGTATAACCTGGATTCTTGGCTCAGCTTCACCGATTCCTTCTTTGTACAAATATTTGGGCAACATATTTAAGCTCGCCCGGCTTCAGCCTTTCTAACTGGACAACAGAAATCACCTGGTTACCATGAGGAAGACATTGTTGATAAGGATGTACAGGACTGTTAAAAGTGTGTCCTGGGCAGATGCCATGCTCCGGCTGCACTATCAACACGGTTAGAGCAAGACGGCCTCCCCACAGGAGCCCTGTAGATGGAATTCCCAGGCCCTGTGAGGGAGGTGGACAGTCCGCAGGTTAATTGGGTTCATCAGTCTAGCAATATGTGATGCCTTTCTAGGCTCACCTGTTTGCACAACTTGCCTGATAGCCAGAAGGAGAGGGTGGGCATCTGGGAAGCTTCTAGAAGAATCTAGAAGGTTCCAGGGGTTGCACCACAGAACTCTAAGGAGGTCTTGGATCAGTGTGACTGAAGGCAATAGTGCTATAGGCTTAGACACCTTCCCACACTCGGTTCACAGAGCCCAAGCAGAGTCACAACTGAGGGAGGGGGAAGGGAGAAAAGATGCCTTCTGCCTCTATCCTCTGAGCCTGTTCGCCCCACCCTTCAGGCCAGAGGCTTCAGGGAATGAAGGGCCCCAAGAGGAACAACATGTTTGAAGAGTGAAAAGCTGAGAAGCAAAGATTTGGACGTAGCCGGAGAAAGGAGACAAAGAGGAGAGGGCAGATAGGGGACAGGGGAAGGGGCAGTGACATGTTGACACTTATTAAACTTTGGAGGGAGTAGGCCACTAGAAGGGAGAAGAGAGAAAGGAAATGCCCAAGCTTCCCATAAAGGAAGGGGTGGGCACCCAGGACCCGGAGGCTGGGATTAAATGGAAATGAGGAGCTTGGTCACCATGGAGAAGGGAGCTGGAAGCTTTGGCAGCGGTTTGTCTGTTAGCAGGAAAGGCGGGGGATCAAAGAAGCTGCAGTGTGGCTATGCACACACTGGGTTGGAAAATGACTAGCTGGATTCCGCCCAAAGTCAGGAGCTGGGGGGAGGGGTGGGGGAGTGGGAGGAGTAACTGGTTGAATTTCTTCTAAAACAATTGCCCCCCCCCCCCCCACCACACACTCCAGGCTGTGGCCCCAATAAGGCCTGAAACTAAAGCTGTTCATTCTGAAGATTTTGTTCAATTAAATGTGGTGGCTTTGCCCTACCGGCAGCACAATAATCTTGGGTTTTGGAAACCCAAGGCCTGTAGCAGGGAAATAAGGAAGGGGATGGCTGCTGAGACTGAGGAGAGAGGAAAGTCAAATACAACAGCAAGGATGACACAACCAGGTGTCTTGGTTTTCACAGGTCCTGGTGAGGACGGGAAGATGGTCATCAGGCTTCAGGGCCAAGGGAATTGCCACACATGAAATTGTACAGGGACGTAGCACCCTTAATTGCCTGCATCAGATCTCTCCCTAACCTTATGGGAAGGGGAGAATTGAAAGAGGGGTTTGCTGTTGGCCTTGAACCTGTGCTTGTCTTACAGAATCTGTACCACTACACTGACTCTAGCTCTCATTCAGAGTACTCCTCCCTCAGGGACAAGAGGCGGTGAGAGAACCCTGCTCTCCCTTCTAGACCCTGCTCCAGGTACCCAGGCTGGATAAGGGATGGCTGTTTAGGCAAGAATGGAAATGAGTAAAAAGTCATACCCCAGCAGGGGTTATGGACAGATTCAGTACCAAGGACCACAAGGTTCCTTGGATGGCAGAACAATGCTACAGACAGGAACTGGGATGACAGCTGAGGAAAGTGGAGAGGAACGGGCTTACAGTTCATCTTCCGAGATATTGGGAACTCATCGCTTTTAAAATCTCTCTTTGTTCACAAACTCACATCTGATTGGCTCCCATGTTTACCAGGCTCCTTGCCCCTAGGCTTTAGGCTTAAGTAAGACCTAAGAGGACTACAAGATGCTGAGAAGCCTTAACCATTAGGATCAAAACGATGCTTTCCAGGTATAGGTGGGGCTATTAAAAAAAAGAGAGAGAGTTTAGTTTTAAAGGTTCTGTGCCATACGAGGGGTGTGGTCGTAAGCTTCTCTGCCAGGGACTGTTAGAGGGAGCCAGTTTGTCCCTAGGATCAGAGCAACCCCCAGGGTAAAAACAACATTCCTCTGAACCTCCAGGGGCTAACTAAGGTCTAAACCGATAAGGAAGAATTTCTTTTTCCTGGGAGGCCATCCTGCTTCAGTCCTTCATGATGATGGGAGAAGGGGGAGTCAGAAGTGTATAACACTTGATTTTTTTTAAGTCCCCTCATTCAAAGATAAAGTTCCAAGACCCCCAACCCTTTCACGTGACTCTTGTACCTTTGGGAACAATTTACATAAAATCAGGCCTCCTAGTAGATGAGCAGTATGATGTGGCAGCCAAGGTCCTGGTAGCTGCTGGGAGGTAACATGAGGACAGCTGTGCGCCAGGGATGTACTGGACACAGGCAGAGATGAAGGAGGGCATGGGCTTTCATACACCACACAGAGCACGGCACCGTCCAGAACACAGACAGACGTCAGCTCCTGCCGGAATTCGGCACTTGATATTTTCAGGCTGCCTCTGACCTCGAATAATCAAAACCATAAAAAGCAAGAGCATGGGACAGGATTCCTACAGCTACACAGGTCCCATGACGGGAAACTGTCCTTCCTCCCTCACCTAAAACTCCCAGACTCCTCCTGGGGCACTTTAAAATCCATGTCAGAATTCAACCTCTAAAATGCTACATACCACGAAGAAAGTAAATACATACATACTACATACATACATACATATGCATACATACACACATACATATACACACATATATAAATACATATACACACACTACATACATACACACATACATACATACACACATACATGCATATGCATACATACACATATACATATACACACATATATAAATACATATACACATACTGCATACATACATACATACACACATACATACATATGCATACATACACACATATATAAATACATATACACACATACATACTACATACGTACATATATACACACATACACATACATACATATGCATACATACACACATACATATACACACATACATACTATATACATACATGCACACATACATACATATATACATACATATGCATAAATACATACATACATCAATAATCATCCTACTTTAATTCTAACTCAGTTGTAAGCACAGAAATGGGAAAATAAAAAATCAAGGATTGTCAAATTAAAACTGACAGAAAAGACTTTTTAATCCGGAAAACTTTTACACTGTTATGACAAACAATAGAGAAGAAGATAAAATTAAAACAATAAAAGAAAAAGTATACCCAGCAGTGTCCTGTTAAATAATTGGATGAGATTCATCAGGGTAGCAACTGGCGCTGAGCGTTTTTTAATTTTCTCCCTGCTGGATATTCTCTTCTCACAGTATCAACAAATAGATTAACTGCTTGTCAGAGATGAGGCCATAGCAGAGCAAAATTGAATTCTTTAGTGTTTATTTTCGCTTTATGTCCCCTCCTCAAAGAGGAACATCTGATTTTCCCCCCTCTCTTTTGACAGAAGCTCATGCTGTCACTTTGTAGCCTAGACTAGCTTAGAACTCAGTCCACAACCCAGGTTGGCCTCAGGTTCATGGCAATCCCCCTGCCTCAGCTTCCTGAGTGACAGGATGACTGGCCTGAACCACCATGCCTGGCTGAGCACTTTTTCAAGAATCCCAAATCTAGAAATGTTTCTTTCATTCTGCACCCAAGGGCTGATTAATTGCATCATGCAAACAGCTCCTTCCACAATCTTTTCTTTTCTTTAGTTTTTTCCGGAGCTGGGGACCGAACCCAGGGCCTTGAGCTTGCTAGGCAAGCGCTCTACCACTGAGCTAAATCCCCAACCCCTCCACAATCTTTTCTTTGGGAGGCAATGAACTTCAAACAGGCAGAGGCAGACCTAGTGCTTGGATTGTGTATTTGTAGCAAGTAAGACAAATGGAGCCATAGCGCTTAGAGCAAGCATGAATTTTCCAGAAGTTCAAATCCTAGGAGTGGTAGGGGTAAGAGAGGCAAGGCATTCCGTGTGGTGACGTATAACCACGACAGGCAATGCGTTCGTCCATAACAGTGGCTTAGTTTTAGTTTTACAATTCAAATTGGACAAATATCACCGGTATACTTTTTTTTAAAATTATTTTTCTTTTCTTTTCTTTTCTTTTTTTTTTTGGTTCTTTTTTTCGGAGCTGGGGACCGAACCTAGGGCCTTGCGCTTCCTAGGTAAGCGCTCTACCACTGAGCTAAATCCCCAGCCCCACCGGTATACTTTTAATTACTTAATTTATTTTTTAAGACAAGGCCTTCCATATACCAGGCTGAATTCAATCTACCACTGTGCCCAATTCACTGGTGCTGGGGCTCGAACCAAGGGCTTTGCATATGCTAGGCCAGAACTCATATCAACTTGGCTGTATTCCCCAGACCCATGACTTTTTTTTTTTTAATTTTAGAATTTTGTTAAGCATGTAGTTATTTTTAAAAAATCTATAATCATTTGGGAAGTTATATAATTTCTTTGAACTTTTAAGCTATGTAGTGATATAAGTGCTGTGGGTCAATATTAAATGTCTAGGAGAATGTTTTTCCTCATTTTAAAATGGGCTGCGGCTGGGGGTATAGTTCAGTGGTGAAGTACTTAGGTAATGTGCTTAAAGCCCTGGATTCAATCTCTAGGGACCCTGAACATTAATCAGCTTTGAAAAACAATGACGGAATGAAAGAATTTGAACTAGGAAATAAAAATGTTTTGAGGTTTAACCTTAATGAACATTCTGAGCCAGTCTCAGCTTTAAGTTCATAGTGTGCGTTTTGCTCTCTTTCAGACTGGCTGAGGATCCAATATGATGACAAGTTAAACACGATAATGAGTGAGGAACAAGTGTGCAGAAGAGTGTTTTTATAGCATGTTCTTGCTGTTGATGTTTTGAGACAGTTTCTCTGTGAAGCCCTGGCTGTCCTGGGACTCTCTTTGTAGACCAGGCTGGCTTTGACCTCGAGAGATCCACCTGCCTCTGCCTTCTGAATGCTGGGGTTAAAGGCATGCACCATCACTGCCTGGCTAAAATATCGTTTTCTTTTTATTTGTTTATTTTTTTGTTTTTTCAAGATAGTGTTTTCCTGTGTAAAAACCCTGGCTGTTCTGGAAATTGTTCTGTAGGCCAGGCTTTCTTCAAACATGCAGAGATCCGCCCGTCTCTGCCTCTTAAGTGCTAGGGTTAAGGGAGGGAGCTACCACACCCAGCTAAACTCTAATCACTCCATTAAAGGCAAGTCGTTCTTGTGTTTGCAAGCTCAAGGCTGGTGAGATTTAAGAGCCACCACCTACACCCTGGTAAGATGAGGAGACTTGTTCATGGCAGAGAAGGAGAGAGTACAGCAAGGAGCAGATACTCCCCTGGCTCAGCTGTCTATCCCCCCTACACTCCATGAGCGTGGGTAGAGAGGTACACCAAAGTTCTGCCCAGGCCCAGTTCTGCATTCTTTGCTCTTTAGCTCCCAAGATCCCCTCCTCATTAAGTCTGGGAAGTGAGACAGAAACAGAATCACTTAATGGTGTCTGGGAAAGACAGTTGTCAGTTTTCCTGCCCTGGCCCTGGCCCAACTTTCCAATCAACAGAATTGCACTCAAGGTTGGACACATCTAAATGAAGCTAGGGCGGATCCAGTTCAATCAGACATTTCAGGGGCTGAGTTCTCTCGGGTGGGGGTGCACAAAAGACTGGAGGTGCAAATTGGTGCTGAGCAAGCAGTTTTTTAAAAAAATGATATGAAATATAAATCAATGATGTTTTTTGTTTGTGTTTGTTTGCCTATATTGAGGCTTGAGCTCAGAACTTTGCACATCAGTTAGGAAAGTATTCTACCACTGAGCTACATTCTGCCCTCAATTCATGACATTGTAGTAGAAAGCTCATACCTTTGGCACCAAAAGGCAGGACACTACTCACACACTGCTCCTCTAGTGCTCCTCCCCCCTTTATATTTGATATCAGCCTAGCTCACCAAAAGAAAATAAAGACACAAACCCCTTTTAAGAAGAGTTATTTGTGGGTTGGGGATTTAGCTCAGCGGTAGAGCGCTTGCCTAGCGAGCGCAAGGCCCTGGGTTCGGTCCCCAGCTCCGAAAAAAAAAAAAAAAAAAAAAAGAACAGTTATTTGTTTAATGTGTATGAGTGCTCTAGCTGCACGCACACCTGTATGCCAGAAGAGGGCATTAGGTCCCGTTATATGGGGGTTGCTGGGAGTTGAACGCAAGACCTCTGGAAGAACAGCCAGTGCTCTTAACCCTTTTTAAAGGTAAAAAAAAAAAAAAAAAAAAAAAAAAACAAAAAAAACCTAGTTTAGAAGCCAATTTAAAATAGGGTCCCATTTACAATGGCAAAAAAAAATTTTTTTTTTTTAAGGAAAATACAAACAACAACCTGTATGACACTGGGGAATCAAGACTTTTTGTAGCGAAAGTTCCTAAGCCCTGTTAGAGCTTGTTAAAGGGCGTTTGAGAGAACCTGACTACAGGGGGGATTCTACATTTCTTGTGTAAGGGGTGACTTCCCTTTGTAGCCGTCACTGCTGCCTAGACTAACTCGTAAATTTTATTTATTGCAGTCAAAATCCCAGTAGACATGGCTGTGGATATGAGGGCACAGAGGGCCCCCCAAAGGCCTTAAAATTTATGAGGAAAAGTAACGATCCACTAACACTAAAATGGTTTAAAAATGGAAGAGCCCAAACCAGGAGGACATGGCATCTGGCACTGAGTGACATCACAAAGCCAAGCTCCTTACACAGTGTGGCACTGTCTCAGGACAGAGAACCATGCTGGAGACACTGGAGAGTGATTCCAGAAGCAAATGGAAAAAGTGCATGAAGATCTGCAGGTGATCCATCTAGCATCATCAATCAAACAGCGTAAAATATAAACTATTTCATAGATGCGGAAATAAGTTCAGGTCTTCATGTCATTTCTGAATGGGAAAACAAATTCTATAGAGACTCAGCCCTAAATGCCAAAGGTAAAACTACAAAGTAATTAACAGAGAATACGTGATCGAGGGTTGTAACCTTGAGGTAGGGAAAGAAATTTTAAAACAAGACTCAAAAGCAAAACCACAAAGAGGAAAATGATGGGTGGACGTTTACATCCAAATGAAAGATTTCTGCTCGGTGCAATACTCCACCAGCGGACTCAGCAGATGGATAATGCGTGGGAAAGACATTAGCAACCAGCAATTGCTTGGGGAATCCCAACAAATTAGTTAGAAAGACGGAAATCAACAGAAAAAAAATGGGCAAATTATGAGCAGGTAGTTCATAGAAAGAGAAACCTTACTAACATGTATTTGAAGTAATGCCTAATTCCGGAATGAGAAAAATACCAAAGATCCCACTTTATATGTAATAAGTTAAGAAAGCTCGAAGCTTGATAATGTCAAGAACTGGTTAAGAATGTGAGAAACGAGGAGTAGCCCTGTGAGGGGTGATGGGGTAGAGCCTGTCAATCGAAGCCTGCGTATGCTGCGGCCCAGCATTGCCTCTTTTTTGATAACTGCACCCTGGAGAAATCCTCACACCTGAGTGTTCATCACCCGTTCATGACAGAAGCAAAGCACTGCCTGAGAGGCTGCTGGTGAGGATCCAAGGGAACCTGTGGAAAACACACGGTAAAAACTGTACGGTTTCCGTGGTAATGTGGCAGTTCTGCTCGAAGCACTCTCAAAGGTAACTTAGGAGATGTGGGCTAATGGGACGGACATTACAGCAAATAAGATAGCATTGGCTGTCACTTCTTTTGGGGATCTGATCCACCCAACTCTCCAGCTTCAAGGTATGTTTGTGACAAGGCTCAGGCTCTGTCTCAGGAGACTTGTCCTGACAAGAGACAGAGAATTTCCTCATCAAAGGTTATGGCCCTCCCAGGGGAAGCCCAATAACCACTGGTTGATTAATGCTGGCACCTTTGCTTCAGTTTGAGAAACTTTGAAGGGTCCGTAGTGTGTGTGAACTGTGCTCAGTTCTTAGCTGGCCACATGGCCTCTACCTCAGGCCGTCCTAAGTCCCTTCCTTCTTTCCCATGTGTCACCGTGTGAACAAACCTGCCAGGAACACCCATCTCAGAGTTTGTTTCTGGGGAGCTCTGCCTAAGAAACACATTTAGTAATTAAGAGGGAGAGGCATCTGTGAGGGAAACAAAGGTGAAATGAAGAATTTAGTAAATTATCAACAATAAATATGCCTCAGCTATGTTACCCAAACACTAGAGTCAAGGTCATATGAAACAAGTAACAGCTCTTAGTGGCAACGTGCAAACCTGTCTCCCCTGTTCTCTGCAATGCAGCACCATTCACTGTGCCTGTAGGACAGTGGTGAGCAAGGAATGGAGTCCACTCAAAGTGGAGTGGGATGGATGAGCCAGGATTCATGTTCATGTTTCTTCTCCATGTAGCCAGGGACATCCTCAAGAACTAGGTTGCAGAATAGCTGTCACCCAAGTCTGTCCTTCCTGCAAAGAGTTGAGAGAGATGGCGACATCCTGTCGGACATGAAGAGGTAAAAGCAAACTAATGTGTGTGCGTGTGCGTGTGCGTGTGCGTGTGCATGTGTGTGTATAATATATATGGAAGAGTAAGATGGTGTTATGCATGTATGGAAGAATAGCATGGTGTGTGTGTGTGTGTGTGTGTGTGTGTGTGTGTGTGTGTGTGTGTGTGTCTGAGAGAGAGAGAGAGAGAGAGAGAGAGAGAGAGAGAGAGAGCATGGCAACACCTCTGGCTATGAACAACCCGAGGTTCAACAAATGGCAGTTTTGCACAACAGTGACAAGGGCCTTTATGGCACGTGAGGGAGCAGGTCCTTATACCTTGTCAGCCTCTGAGCTGGATTCTACACAAACTTGGATGTCCCCCATTTCCTTCCCATCCCCCTTGCCTACCTCTTCCCAACATTCACCAACTTGTGAAATTCCTCAGCCGTACAAAGGGGCTTACTTCTGTACCCCCTGACCCAGCAAACCACCCCTCTATCTCCCTGCTCACCTTCAGAGCCTCCTGTCCTCCTTGACGTCTCTGGTGTTGTTTGGATTAGTACCACACACCTGGACATTGCGGAAGCTAAGGAGAGAGCAAAGCAATGATCCCAACCGTCTACAACAAGCCCAGGGATCAGCTGGCTAAAGTATCTAGAATCCTCTTTCCCTGTAAACAGAGAATTGTGCTCAAATGAACACAGATGAAACGTAATGTGACTTTCCTCTAGTTTCCCTGCTCTCTAGATCCTAACAAGTCAGAATCAGCCCTTGGGCCTTAGGAACTTACAGTTGGCTGGAATGCAAGATGTGCAGACAAAAAAAAAAGGTGGTATAAATTACAAGAAAGTTACTGGTGGCTCTGGATGCTCAGAATAATAAAGCTCACTTCACAGGGAAGAATCAAAGGGATTCGCAGGACCATCTAGCTTTTGAGAAGCAATGAGATTTATTGAATTTGTTGTTATATCCAAAACTAATTTTAATATATTTGAAAAATAAATTAAATCATATAAAAATGAAAGGTCATTAACAATTCTTTGGCTTTTCTTTTTTAATATTTATCTTTATGTATATGAGTACACTGTCACTGTCTTCAGACATACCAGAAGAGGGCATTGGGTCCCATTACAGATGGCTGTGAGTCACCATGTGGTTGCTGGAAATTGACTCGGGACCTCTGGGAGAGCAGTCGGTGCTCTAACTACTGAGCCATCTCTCCAGTCTCCAATTCTTTGACTTTAAAAACAATTGCACAAAGTAAGACAAGTTCCCTTTAGCAATTTTATCCCACCTCTCAGAAGTAAATTTGACAAGTTGATGTGGCCAGTGGAAATGATTTATTTTTCATGATTTGGGGGTGGGTGAGATAGGGTCTTGTTGTGTAGCCAATACTGAACTCAATCTCATAATCCCCCTGCCTCACTCTGTGAAGTCTATTCTAATGCTAGCCTTATATAGTATATTGGAAATGGAAAGATTTTTAATTGAAGAGTTATGCAATAAGAGCAATGTTTCAGGAAAAAAAAATATCTGGCAGGCGTATATAGCTTGGATCATCGTTTAAAAAAGAAAAAGCTTTAGAAGGGATGAGCATGAGGAGGATGGGGTGGCTCAATTAAAAGCCATGATGACTTCTGCCAAACATGGTAGACTGGTCATCCTAATCAAAGGCACATCTGTCCTGCTTGGTAAAATCCTGCTGAAGTAACCATAAATGAATGAAAGAGGCATGGGCTCTCAAAGGCAGAAGCTGCAGCAGAGTTTCAAGCAAAAGTAGCTGGGGTCTTTCAAACATCTCTCTTGCAGTTGCTCCAGGTGTTTCCCGAGGCCTAGGTGAGGCTGGAAGCAGCAGCCAGACAGCCCAGCCCACCTCTGCCCAACCCTCAGCACTGTAGGACTTCCCTGGGGGCAATGGTTGACAGGGATCCACACAGAGAGAGACTAGCCATAGCTGAAAGTGGAGATGAGGCATCACTCAGAAACCAGGAGACAGAGGGAACGACTCCACACTGAATGTGTCCTGAAGTTCTCTTTCTGACTAGAAACATGCTAGCAGCCAGGCCGATGCTGGCCTCTGTGGAGGATAAGAGAATTCCTTTATTGGAAATGTACCCCGTCTAGAACATGGTTAACTAACATAGAACTTTCAGCCTCCCATCCTAGAGACCAGATCCTTGTTCAATTTCCTTGATGCTATCCAGCCACCCAGACCAAGACATGAGCACAGCACAATCACAATACTGTGATCTGCTCCCTGAGGTATTGTTTTAAAACACCAATAGGTAATAATTACTAAAAACTGAGAGAAATCTCTAATATGAAGGACAAGAGTTAAACTGACAGAATTTTGAAAAAAAAAAAAAACCAGACAATTCAGGAAAATAAAAAGCAACTTCAGAAACAGAACGAGTAACTTCAGTGTTGAGAGTCAAGACGTGACACGTACGTATTCCCCAAAACAAAGAGGATGATATGTAAACAAGCAGAGAAAAAGAAAGCTCTTTTTTATATGAAAATAAAATATTAAAGAGAAGAGTCAGTTGGAAGTCTTGAGACATTCTTCCAGGAAACAGAACAACAAAAGAAAATCAATGAAAAAAAAAATAGAAGAAAAAGGGGCAACTGCTGAGAATGTATCTGCCTCACAGTCCTAAATCCAATTGGGTTTCAGGAAGAGAGCAGAGAGAATTGATAGGGAAAGATGAAAAGATACAGCATATACACTAAGACATCCCTAGCAAAGGGCCACAATAGAGCTGGAGAGATAGCTTAGCGGGTGTGGGTTTGAATGAGAATGTCCCCCATAGGCTCATATATCTGAATACTTAGTCACTAGGGAGTAGAACTGTTTGGGAAGGATTAGGAGGTGTGGCCTTTTTGAAAGAAGTGTGTCATTAAGAGTAGGCGCTGAGTGGGTTCGGTCCCCAGCTCCGAAAAAAAGAACCAAAAAAAAAAAAAAAAAAAAAAGAGTAGGCGCTGAGGTTATGAAGCCCATGCTAGGCCCAGTCTCTCTCTCTCTCTCTCTCTCTCTCTCTCTCTCTCTCTCTCTCTCTCTCTCTCTCTCTCTCTCTCTCTCTCGCCTGTGGGTCAGGATGTAAAGAGCTCTCAGCTACTGTTCCAGTGCTATGCCTGTCTGTTTCTTGCCATGATGATCATGGACCAAAACTATCAACAAGGTCCTAGTTAAATGTTTTCTTTTATAAGAGCTGCCTTTGTCACGTCGTCTCCTCACAGCAATACAGCAGTGACTAAACCAAGTGAATAAAGAGCTTTGGGAACAAGCATGAGGAACAGAGTTCAGGTTTTTGGAACCTAAGTAACAACCTGACGGTCACGGTTGTCACCTGTAATCCATGGAATCCAACACTTGGGAGGCAAAGCAGAGGGTCGCTAGGGCAAACTGGTAGCTGCACTAGGTGGAACTTTCCAGCTCTGAGTTCAGGGAGAGAGTTTGCTTCAAATAAAAAACAAAAGTGGAGGTCAAGAAAGATACCCAACATCAACTTTGGCTTCCACATACATACATGTTCACGTGCACCTATGTGCATGTGCCCACACATATAAAAACATGCATACATGCATGCACATATGCTACATATACATACTATAAAGAGAAAAGAGGTCACAATGCCTCAAGACTGAGCATCTATCTCTGTCAGCACAGTAAGTGAAATGTGGCACTAAGGAACGTCACTGCACGTCTTCAGTCAGGGATAGGAAGAGTATTCTAATCTTGAGTGTTTTATTGGGGCTGGAGGGATGGTTCAGCAGTTAAGAGCACTGGCTGTTCTTCCAGATGTCCAGAGTTCAATTCCCAGCAACCACGTGGTGGCTCATATCCCTCTGTAATGGGATCTGGCGCCCTCTTCTGGTCTGCAGGTATACGTGCAGATAGAGCACATGATGTCTAAACAAATCTTAAAATGAGTGTTGTATTAATAATGGTTAAATGTGTAAACATGCCTGCTGTCCATCAACTTATTAATGGGTAAGCAAATCAGGGTCTCTCTGTATAATGGAGGTGATTCAGCCTCAACAAGGAATATGTGATAACATCGGTGATCTTGAAATATTTCACTAAGTGAAAGAAGACAGACACAAAAGACAACATCAGTACAGTCTTATTTATGTGTGGACTGATCTATAGGGTCAGGGTGGAGACTCAAGTTTCTCTGGTGCTGAGAAGGGTGTTGAGGGGAGACAGACTGATTGCTTGGTATGAGTTGGGTCTCTTTACAGGACGGTGAGATGTTCTAAGACTGGTTACCATACTTGTACAACTTAATAAATAAACTAAAAATCACTTGCATATTTTAAATGGTCTCTGAATTGTATCTCAGTAAAGGTAGATGTATTAAAGAGAAAGAAAGGTAAAAAAAAAAAGCGAAAAGGAACGAGACAGACGTGAGAAAGAAGGAAAAAAAAACCCGCAAAAAACTTCCAAAGAGGAAATAGTGTTATATGCAAAGGAATAAGAATCCCAATGTCAAGCCCAACATGGTGGGGCACACCTACAATCCCAACAGAGGCAAGCAGATCTCATAGTTTGAGGCCAGCCTGTAGAAGAAGCAAATTCCAGGACTGCCAAAACTACACAGTGGAGACCCTGCCTTGAACCTTGAACCCCCTCCCCCACAAAAACTCTGAATGTCAGGGGCAGAGTATACACCCAGCATGCATACAAGCCCTGGGTTCAACCCTCAGCCTGAAGAAAAAAAAAATCATTAGACACAAAAGCATTAGATTTCTTGAAATATAGGTCAAAATATAAAAGTAATGATGGAACAGGATTTTTTTAAAATATGAGGCAAAATGACCTTTAAGTAATATTTCTATATTTTGACAAATTATGAGTCAAGCTATAAAGTTCAGCACAGTCATTTTCAAAAGTGCAAATACTAAAAAAAATATTTATCTCATAAATCATAGATTTGCTTCTCAGAAAGGACACGCATGTTAGGGGGAGCAGGAGAGGAGGAAAGAAGGAGAAGGAAAGAGATAGGCAGGGAATGGGGAGAGGGAGAGGGAGGGGAGAGAGAGGGGGAGGGAGGGAGGGAGGGAAGGAGGGAGGGAGAGAGAGAGAGAGAGAGAGAGAGAGAGAGAGAGAGAGAGAAGACTGGTGGCCCAGGTAATCTACGGTGATAAAATCTCCAATAACCATGGCCAAAGTGGAGGCACTTTACAATTGTCTTAGAAATATTGCAGCAGACAGGGATGGGGACATACAAAACTAAGGAAAACTTAGGACCACTAATATTAACTTTTTAAAACAACAATATATACGTATTAGATTTAAATTATTATTCTCTGAAGGAAGGAAGCAATGATACTGTCACAGACTGAGGAGGGGTGGTTCAAGCCTTGGAACTACAATGTTGCTCAGAAGACAGCTGAATTTAAAATCAGTGAGGGCCAGGCATGGAGGCACATGCCTTTAGTTCCCACACTCCAGAGACAGAGGCAGGCAAATCTCCAAGGTCAGAGCCAGCCTGATCTACACATAGCAAGTTCCTGGCTAGGCAAAGCTACACAGTGGAACCTTGTCTCAAAACAATAGATAGATGATAGATGATAGATAGATAGATAGATAGATAGATAGATAGATAGATATAGATAGGTAGGTAGGTAGATGATAGAGAGATAGACAGACAGATAGATAGATGATGGATAGAGATAGGTAGGTAGGAAGAGAGAGAGAGAGAGATAGGTAGGTAGATAGATGATAGAGAGAGATAGATGATAGATAGATAGATAGATAGATAGATAGATAGATGATAGATATAGATACATAAGTAGATGATAGATATAGATAGGTAGGTAGATAGATGATAGATAGATAGATAGATAGATAGATAGATAGATAGATAGATAGATAGATAGATAGATGTAGGTAGATGGTAGATGATTTATAGATAGATGATAGATGATAGAGATAGATAGATAGACAGACAGACAGACAGATAAGGGTGAAAGGCTGAGTTAGACTAGTGGCTGTAGGCATGGAAATGAGGTGAACTTTTGCAAGACACTGTGAAGTCTAGGTTGTGGGTCTGTGCAGACAGCAAAAGAATAGGAAGCAGTACAGCCACAAAACAGCCAACAACTGGCACTACTTGGCTTCACATCTGAGTGCACATAGTGAAGGTACTTGGGAAAGCCAATGCAGAAGAAAGCTGAGGGTCGATAAGGAACAGGATTGCCTCGAACATGAGCGGGGCTGGGGGTTAGGTGTCCTGCTGTTCACCCCTGTCTCCCCGTCAGTCCTGAAGGTCTGTATTCTGACAGCAGCTGGCTGAGAGGATTTGAAATAGGGAAAATTGAGGACCATTCCTCCCAACTCCCTGCTAATCAGAGGGAAGCCCAGAGAAACTAAAATCCAAGGAAGAGACTGTCTCAAGCAAGGGATGATCAGGAGCGCCAGGTTAGTAGAAGGAAAGGACCCGGGCTATGGATGCAACACAGTTGGCCTAGCATGCAGGAAAACACAGATTCACTAGAGCCCAGCAGAAACCAGGTATGTAATCTGACCCCTCAAGGTGGCAGCATGCTCTGCTTCAAAGCCAGCCCAGGACACGTGAGGCCTGTCAAAAGAACCAAAACAAAACAAAACAAAACAAAAAACGGAAGTTCAAAAAGGACCATGGCTTTTGTAAGAGTAAGTACAATGGAGAAGTGGGGTAGGGTGAGGTGGGGGAGTAGCCGGAATTTGCAAGTGCAAATACTGCCGAAAGAGTGGATCTACCTGACTCTGCCCTGCACACAGTAAGAGCTCACAAGTATTAGTGGCTGTTGATTCTTTTTTTTTCCTAGAAACATGGTGGTCAAAAAAAAATTTTTTTTTAACACTAGTAGCTTACTGGGAGTAGCTTAGTTGAGAAATAAAGCAGTGGGCACCAAGTGTAGACAGAAGTCAAGGCCTTATAGAAACAGCACCTTTAGTGCAGGAAGGAGCAGGGTGGTACAGCTGAGCGTTTGTAAGTGACACTGCAGTAGTGACTAGTCTAGGAGATGAGGGTGAGAGCAAGTCCAGACCAAAGGGGAAGAAATGAGGGAAGGGAGCTCAGGTTAGCCCTCCTTTCTTCTCTCCCCACCCCATTTTTCTTTCTTTCTGAGACAAGGTCTTCCTATGTAGCACAGGTTGGCCCCTCCTGCCTCAGATTCTAGAGTGTTGGGATGATGGGTGTGCTCCAACACACCTGGCTTTCTGAGTGATTTTTTTTTTTTGAGATTGTGTTTATTTTTATTTTCTGCTTATAGGCATTTTGCTTGCATGTATGTCTGCATGTTATATGTATACAGTGCCCAAACGAATCTGGTGTTGGGTCCCCTGGAACTAGCCAGTTGTGAGCTGCCATGTGGGTACTGGGAATTAAAAAAAGACCCTTTGGAAGACTAGTGTCTTAGTTACTTTTCCTTCGCTGTGGACAATACACTACAACCAAAGCAACTTATGAAAGAAAGCGCTTGCTTTGGCATGCTCACGGTTCCTGAGGATAGAAGAATCCATGACTATCATGACTGGGAGGTAGCAGTAGCAGGCAGGCAGGCACAGTGCTGTAGCAGAGGCTGAGAATTTACATGTGGCAGAGGAGGGAGGGGGAGGGGAGGGGGAAGGGAGGGAGAGCGAGAGCGAGAGCGAGAGCGAGAGCGAGAGCGAGAGCGAGAGCGAGAGCGAGAGCGAGAGCGAGAGCGAGAGCGAGAGCGAGAGCGAGAGCGAGAGCGAGAGCGAGAGCGAGAGCGAGAGCGAGAGCGAGAGCGAGAGCGAGAGCGAGAGCGAGAGCGCGCTGATAACTGGGAATGGCATGGGCTTTTTCAACCTCAAAGTAACTAGTAACCTAGTAACTCACCTTCTCCAACAAGAGCACACTTCCTAATCTTCCACGAAGAGTTCCAATTAGGGATCAAACATTCAGATATGGCCTACGGGGGCCAATCCATTCAAACAAGTATAAGTAGCCAGTACTCTTATTTGCTGAGTCATCTCTCCAGCCCCTCACGGTGAATTTTGGTTAACAAGAAAGAAGTCTTTTTAAAAACCAAAGTCAGGGGGGCTGGAGAGGTGGCTCAGCGGTTAAGAGCACCGACTGCTCTTCCAGAAGTCCTGAGTTCAATTCCCAGCAACCAAGTGGTGGCTCACAACCATCTGTAAGAAGATCCGATGCCCTCTTCTGGTGTATCTGAGGACAGCTACAGTGTATTTATATATAATAAATGAATAAATCTTTAAAAAAAAAAAGAACATTATCTTTAAAAAAAAAAAAAACCAAAGTCAGATTTATTTTCTCTCTCTTTCTCTTTCCTCCCATCTCAGGTTGGGTCTTGTATAACCCAAACTGGCCTCCAACTTGATATGTAGTGGAGGGTGACCTTAAACTTATGATCCTTTACCTACATCTCCCAAGGGCTGAAATCAAAGGCATGTGCCACCAGGTTCAGATTCCCCCGAGGAATACAGAAAAGGCAGTTGCCTGCAGAAAGTTGCTATCTGAACTGCAGGAAGCCAAACAAGTTTGGAGTGGTGATTTTCTCCTCTGCAGTTAGGAGGTAATTATGTTTGGTGTCCAGGGCCACTATGGATGGCTAGCGATAAATACCAAAATTCCTGTTAACCAACCCTCCAAGGCCCGGCGTGGTGCCACAGGCCTTTAATCTCAGCACTCAAGGAACAGAGACGGGCAGATCTCTGGGAATTCAAGATTAGCCTGGTCTACAAAGTGAGTTCCAGGACAGACAGGACTGTTATACACAGAAGCCCCCCCCATCTCAGAAAACAAAAACAAAACAAACAAACCCACCACACAGAAGGCAGTCCCCACAACAAAATATCTGCTTAAAGTGTTAACAGTGGCAAGACTAAGGACTCCTGCTTTGGGAGTGACTGCTGGAAATTCCCCTAAGGTAGCCATCAGTGGGGAAGAGGATGGCCCACAGGCCCATCCAACTCCACAGTGAGACGTTTTTCCCCCTAAGTTTTACAACAAGCAGGGGGAGTCTGCATTAAAAGAATGTCCCCCTTTGAAGGGTCTTCACAAACGTTTGTCATTGATCAATCACTTTCTAACATTCCTATTTCTCAAACAAACTTTTGGGTAATTACCATTTTCCTTGTTTTCCAGATAAAGAGACCAAGACACAGAGAGTAAGAAGTATGCTGAAGGTTGCAGAGCCAGGAAGGATAGAGGTGGGACTAGACTGTCAGCCCACAGAGTGCCTGTCTGCTTACCAGGATACTGTGCTCCCTTTAAGGAAAGTTACTAACATTTTCACTTTGACATTCTGCAAATGACCCTGCCACTCTAGAATGTGGGTATCCCAGTAGAGACGTTCTTGACTGTCCTTGACTCTGCTGCTGCCTCCCTGGGGTACTAGTGTCGATTGCAATTATCATCCCAGTGATGCTAGAAATAGTTAAAAGATTTCTGTAGACAAAAAGAAACTCACAGGTCTCTGGAATAAGGATTATAAGGAAGCTTAGCAATCTCACTCTTTAGCAACTCACAGATGGTCCACCAGATCTATGAACATCACGTTCCCTGCACCCTTCTGAAGGTGCAAAAGGATCAAATGCCTCTCAACACTATTCTTTTTACTCTTGGAAGTACTTGGGCTGGGGAACCCTGGTCATGTGCTCCACTCAGCCTAGGTTTGGAATTAGCCACCTCTTAGAGTCAGGTCATCAGGACATGACAGAGGTACTGCTAAGGATCTATGTAATATGTGCACCGCTTGAAGGAGAACTCTGGGAAACCTAAGCATGACTTTCAGGAGCTGCTTGACTTCCCACACAAATCTGGCACCTGCCAGCAAGAGTGCTGTAGGCCCGAGACCTCTTGTTTGTGTGGTAACCAGTGAGCACAAGTTGCTCAATGGGGGAAAGAGAAATGAATAGCTGAGCTAGAGGTCACTGAGAGAAGCAGCCAGGAGGGTGCAGATGGGCCAGGATGCTTACTTAGCTCAGGCCCTGTTGCTGTATCCCGATTCTATCATGCCTTCCCCAGCCCTGACAGCTCTGCTCTGGGTTCAGAGGTTCACAGAGGCAACCAACATTTTCATCTGCCTGCTCCCTCCTTTCTCTTCAATCCTTCTATGCTTCTTTGTCTGGTTCCGTGTGTTTCCTACTTCCTAGTGTCCAGATATGCCCTCACCTCTACATGTTTGGAGCAACTTTCAACCTACTCCCTCCTTGTCACCTGCTCTCTCTCAGTATTTATTGCAGAGATCCATCCATCCATCCATCCATCCATCCATCCATCATCCATCCATCCATTACCCATCCATTCATCATCCATCTATCCATCAATATATTCATCCATCCATCTCTCCATCCATCCATACATACATATATTCATCCATCCATTTACATTTACATATTCATCTACCCATCTATCCATCTATTCATCCTTCTTTTCTTCCTTCCCTCCTTGTTTGTTTATTTGTTGATTTATTTACTTATTTATTTATATTGAGTCATGGTCTTCTGTAGCTAAGGCTGACCTCCATCTCTCTAAGTATCCAGAATGACTTCTAACTTCTCCCCCTCGTGCCTTCACCTTTCAAGAACTAGGCATGTGCCACGGGAACCTAGCTTTATTTCAGATTTTAATTACTAATTTATTTGGTTTTACTTTTCTCCTCACTTTGATTCTAGCTCTTGGTTAAATACTTAATGGATACAGCTTATTCTTCAAATGCAACTTTGTATTCACACACAGTGATTCCCATTACTCTAAAGAAAATCATCAAGGCTTTAAGGGCCAGAGACTGAGGTAGATCCTCACTGAGCCACAGATATTTGAGATTTTGAGACTAGGGCAAGATGGGGTTTTTTTATAATATCAATTTACACACAACACAAGGTAAGTGGCCTTGGATTGATCTTATGACTGCAATGTGCCACAGTATTCTTCATGCCTGGAGAAAGACAATTGTGTATTGTGGCCTCACTGCCCTTAACGCTGTCATCATCTCTCTTTCTTGGTAAGCAGCATGGATGGACAATCAAGTTCACCGGATGGACAGATTGATGCCAGTGGGGGTGTGAGGGGTGATGGTTTGCATATGCTTGGCCCATGGCACTATTAGAAGGTGTGGCCTTGTTAGAGGAAGTGTGTCACTGTGGTATGGGCTTTGAGACCCTCCTCCTAGCTGTCTGGAAGACAGTTTTCTCTTGGCTAGTCTCATCAAGATGCAGAACACTTGGCTTGTCTCCTCCTGCACCATGCCTGCCTGGATGCTGCCATGCTCTCCCACCTTGATGATAATGGACTGAACCTCTGAACCTGTTGTAAGCCAGCTCCAATTGAATGTTATCCTTTATAAAACTTACATTGGTCACGGTGTCTGTTCACAGCAATAAGACCCTAACTAGGACAGGGGCTAGCTATACTTGTGTTGTGAACCTGAGAGAAAGGCCCATGAGTTGAGTCTGCATGTTGGTTCTCAGCCAGGTGTCTTCTTTTGCTTCTCCCAGTCCTGAGCCTCCATGTTGGCTACTGCCAAGTGTCGTGCAGTTTCTCCAATTTCTTCCCCCGGTATCTCCATCAACCATGTTAGTGTTGCTTGGCCATGTATCTCTGGTCTTTGATACCAATTTTGTGTTTTCAGGCTTAACTGGATCCCTCTCTCAACCAAGAAGCCTGTTTCAATTCCAAACCCCATGAGGGGAAGGCAATAGCTCTTAGCTGAAGCGGCCATATATTCCGGGAGGATGACCAAAATTGAGTCCCTCTCAGATAGAAGACAGAGTCTCCAGAATCTACCACAGTCTCCCTTTGGATTATCTGGTCTCAGAAGTACACGATCTACTCAGAGCCCAGGGAGAGCTGTATGTAGATGCTTTCTGTTCCTCTAAGGAACTAAGAAGAATACATGAGACAATATAGCAAACATCCTGTTCTAGCAGCTTAGCGTAGAGCTGTCACCTGCCTGGTCCAAGGATCCTACCGAGAGCTCCTTTGAACACTCGGACCCTAAACAAGACTTAGAGCAATTGTCACACATAGTAGATGCCCAGTAAATATTGTTGAATTAACGAAAAGGCTGTTTTAGTGCTCTGAAATATCTCTGCAGGGCTTAGAAAACCCCCCATGAAAAGAAATAAGTACTAAAGCTAAATTGATCTGGCACCGAGACAGAGTGAAATGTGTCTAAACATAAAATGGACGCCATGTCTTCTTTCTGAGAATACCCCAGACTCTCCATGTGCAATGACGCCAGAGCGAATGTTGGCAGGGAGAACATGGTTAGCTATTTCTAAGCTCCTCAGGTCAGTGGCACAGCTCTGCCTCCATGATTCAAGGAACATCTAGGCCTACACCCGATCAAGGGGAATAGGGATTCCCGCTCCAGAAACTTAGAGTTTTTGCAGAGCTTAAGAACTTGCTGTCTCACAGCTTTAAGCTAAACAACTCTAGCTTGATTATCAAATATTAGAATTGGGAGACAGGCACTGATGCAAGTAAAAGAATATTCTGCTGCTGATTTAAAGACAAGTGAATCGCTAAATATTTTTATTAGCAGCAAATTTGCTGCTTGCTGGAACTAATTTCACGCCCTGTAGATATGGTGCTTAAGTTGGAAATGGCGTTAAATTGCTCTCTCCTTGAGGCGGGTAAGGCTTCTGGTGGTAACCACTAGATGGCACAGACAAGGTGGCTCCTGTAAGATAGGCAGCTTTGGAGCCAATGATAGGAAAGCCCACAGGAAGTTTCACCTGCACCCCCTTTCACATTTCAAGGAAGTGTCTGTGCCCCCAAACACCCAAATCTTGCTACTAAAAAAAAATATTTGCCCAGAAGGAGACAGTCCTCCTAACATTCTTGTACTTCCCCATTCAGTCCTGTCCCCAAGCCCAGATCACTTAGCCCATTCAAATAACCAATCAGTTGTAAACAATACAGTGTAGGATGAGTTAGTGTTTTCTCATCAACTACAGTCCAGGCCCTGGAAAGGAGAGATTGCAATAACAGCCCGAACTGGAGTTAAAGTGGACAACCAGGTACAGTAAGTCACAGAGCCAGGACTAGAGAACTGAGGTGAAAATGTAGCCCAAAGAGTGAGATCAGGTAAGGTTCATGGCAGGACACAGAAGCTAGAGGTGACGGCAGAATTGGGCTTCTGAAATCAGATGAGAGATTCAAAGCACAGGTAAGTCTGTCTGATGTTCAGGGAACGACTGTGGTTCATTACTGGAGTTAGAGGACATATTAAATCGTGAAGGTCAGAGCAAGCCGTGGGGACGTTTATTGATTCCAGTGGGAGGAAATACCAAACATCGCATCTTGATTTTAGCAGAATAGTTAATAAATCTTCAAGGATTTTAACGCACTATTTAATAAATCTTCAATATTATAAATAATGTTGTAAAATGGGTCATTAGGTAAAATTGAAGCCGTCTGAACACTCACCAAGACTAGAGGAGATCTCTAGTGCGACCAAGTTCTAGGCAATATTTTTAGTGACTTGGATTAAAATATTCAGAAAACATTCATCAAGTGTGAACGGAGACTCACTAGTCTCAGAGGAACAAGAATCCAGACTTTTCAAATGGGTCAACTAGGCTGGAGAGCTGAGCCCAAACTAACGAGATACAATTCAACAAAGTATTAATTCCTACATTTAGATTTCAGAATGCAGACCAAGTATGGTGGGGATTTGGCTTGGCAGTCAAGGGCTCGAAAGCACTGGCTGCTTCAGTCAGTCAGAAGGGTAAGCAATGAAATGCAACCGATATGTAACAGAATTAATATTGTCTAAGCCTTTTAGAGATTTTGAGGTATCCTGAGCAATACCCTAGCACCAGATTCTAAAAGACACACTGGCAAGCCCCGGTTCATCTAGATCCCTGAGACTGGAGTCAAGAAACAATGCAAGACACTCAGTGGGGGAGCCCTGTGGAAAGTTGGAAACTGAAGACTAGGAGGAGAAAGATTGACAGGTACCTTCATGTATTTTTAAAATGGCCTTCTGTGAGTTGCTACAAATGGCAAAATGAGACACAAATGAGTAGGAATCTCCAGGAGGCAGAATTTGGCTCAGTGTAAGAAACAGCTTTCTAAAATAGGCACGCAACAATGAAGAGGGCAGCTTTGGGGGGCTGAGAATACCCCAAGCCTGGGTCTATTCAGGCAGAAGTCAAATGACCTGACAAGAGATTTATGGAGAAGATGTACAGCTGAAATATCCACTTGTATGCCTCATGTTTCAGCCACAGGTTCATTGGCATCTGTGAGATGATGTCCAAATTCATCATGACCCACTGGGCCCCACCCCTAACTTGCATGCAAGACCCCTCTGCCTGGGTTCCCACCTCTCCTACTTTCAGCCCCAGAATACTCCCTGCTACAAACATGACTAGCTTTTGACCTGTCACCTGCTTTACCGTGTGCAGTCACAGCACCAGATGTGCACATGTGTATCTGCAGGCAGTCTACTCTGCAATCATCCAGAAAGGCCCCTAGAGTTTCCTCCTCTATACCTCCAAAACACCCTAGATTAGCCTCAGAGGTAGACTTGGTTCTTCTCCTCCTGTACAATAGAGCATGAACAATGTGGGAAAGTGTCGTATCTCTGAATCCCCAATTTCTACCGTGGCGCCATAAGGCTGCTCAGTGTAAGAAATGCATTTCGCCTGGTCTGTATTCCTTAGATCCAAATACAGCCATGGAGTCAAGCCATGGACGTGAAACATGCCAACTGAGGATTTGGGGAAATCTTGATTCACCCAGACAACAGCCATCCTTAGCCTTGCACCCCGAGGACTTCATACCATATCCCTTTGTCGTTCAGGAGCATGACTTCATTCTCTTTAGTGTCTCCACTGCTCCCCAACATTCTCTATGTCTACTTCCTCCTTATATGACCACTGATGCCTCTTTTAGTCAGGCACATGCTGGTTTAGTAAGTAACCGAACGGATTCTATTTATCATTGTTTATTGATTAGAATAAATGCAAATCACATCTACTGGCTACAGGCCTCTGTGTTTGTACTTCCAATGGAGACCTCTTTGGTGTGATAGCCCAAGGTTAGCGCAAACACATCAAGGCTTCTCCTCACAAACAGCTGCTCTCCCTGCTCAAACTAAACAAGTAGAGTAATATTTGCGAGATTATATCCTATGCCTTAAGCTCATGGGTAGCTGAGAGTATTGCTTTCTTTTGGATCAGTGAGATGGCTCACGAGGGAAAGGGGCTTGCTGCCAAGACTGACAGCCTGAGTTCAATCCCCAGGACTCTTATATGGAAGACAAGAACTGATACCTGCAAGCTATCCTCTGATGTCTACAGCTGTGCTGTAGTGACCACCGCAACAAATAAATAGTTGTAGAAAACCTTTTTCTCTTTTAGACCAGCCATGCTGGTCTTGAATCTAGTATGTAGATCATGCTGGCCTGGAACTCCCAGACACCTGCATCTGCTTCTCAAGTGCTAGGATTAAAGGCATGTGCCACTATCCCTCGCTAAAAAATTGTTCTGTTTTTACCATAGTGTCTCACTCAGAAGCCTAGTCTGACCTCGAACTGATGGGCAATCTTCTTGCTTTTGTCTCCCAAGTCCTAGGGTTCCAAGCATGAGACATCCACACCTGGTCAGAATTACCTTCTTGACCCTCATTTAGCTTCAGATCTCCGTCCTAAGTACTTGTCCTTTCAATCCCAGAACACAGGGCTGTGAAGTCTTTCCATTTGGAACTGTTGCAAGCTCCAGTAAAATCCCTTCCCATACTTTAAGGAGCTCAAAAAAGGTGGGGCCAGCACTCAGGCTTCAGTTTGGATCTTTCTGAAAGGCCTCGAAAGAACAGACAGCATGTGGTAACTGAGGTAATGCCAGCTGGACCAGATCGTCTTCAACTGCTTCTCAGGTCTGTGAGGAATGGTGGGGTCCAGCCCTGTTATGGGCCATAAACATGTCAAGATATCTGGGGATTTGGAAACTCCATGGTCCTTCCAATAGTCTCACTCCCATAAAGCATCTTGAATTTCCTCCCCCACCCCCAAACCACTAACTGTTCCTGTGTAGACTCAGACTGAGTTTTCTACATGTCCTGTCAGTGGGTGCCTGGTGCTTGTCTCTCCTTCAGCCCTCTGCATTGATGCTTCACAGAAGTTGAAGAAATCAGAACTCACTGAACCCTCCTCTTGCTGGCCAATTGATACCTGGCTGGGTTATCTAGCAAGACAAGATGCCTGGACTGCTAACCCAACTGTGGGGAGGGCTGGGGCTGGCAAATTCATAATCTTTTGTTTGCCTTCTGCTTTTCTGAAAAGATTTTTTTTTAAATTTTTTAACGTGTGTGTGTTTGTGTGTGTGTGTGTGGGGGGGGTGTCTGTGTGTGGGTCTATGTCTCTATGTGAGTGTTGGTGGAGGCCAGAAGACAGAACCAATTACCAGGAGCCTGAGTAACAGGCATTTGTGAGCCTCCCTAGCCAACCGAGATGGGTGACGGGAACAGAACCTGAGGGTGCACCAGAAGAGCAGCAAGAACTGAGCTATCTCTTCAGGCCTGTCCGATAGTTTTGTGTTCTCTTCCTAATTTGTGTAACAAAGAGATATTAATCTCCATTTAATCATAATCCTACGAAGGAACTCTACCCACCCCATAGAGGAGCTGTGAAACAAGCCTTTCCAACCAATTCAGGAGGAGTCAGCAAAACTTACTGTGTGGCTTGGTGTTCTTAAGGAATCAGCTCTTCCTACCAGGGTCTGTCATAACCACAAGTTGTTCTGCAGGTAGTCTGTGACAGTCAGATCATGTCATTTGCCTGCTCAAAAATGCTCCTGTCTCCCCATATCATTCAGAAAAAATATTCAAGCTTTTCAGGACCACAAGTCCCCCTGTGGGGATGTCCGTCACCCTCTCCTCTATGGACCTCTCAGGTTGCTTAGCCCTTAGGCCTTTCCCAGTCAGCCCTCCTGCTCCCTTCAGGGTTTTTTTTTTAACACTTCATCAGAGAGGTCTTCCTTGGCTACCATCTATAAAGCAATTCCCCATCACCATGTCCCTTCAGTCATTGTCCCTCTGGTCCACTTTGTATCTACATGTCACCAAGTGCCATCAGCCATGTGCTTGCTGATTCCCTAGCTCTGCCGACCGAGATGAGAGTTCCGTGACAGCAGGGTCGATTATATTCATTCGTTACTCTCACGTTCCAAAATACTACAAAGAACACAGCAACAATAAGTGAATGCCCCGAGAAATGGATGCGAGGCTAAGACAGTGTCTTAGTGAGGGGTTCATTGCCGTCCAGGGACGCAATGACCATGATAAAGCTTATGCAGGAAAACATTTAATTGGGGCTGGCTTACAGTTTTAGAGGCTTCGTCCGTTATCGTCATGGTGGGAAGCATGGCATCATCCAGGAAGACAAGGTGCTGAAGAGGTGGCTGAGAATTCTCCATCTTGATCTGAAGGCAGCAGAAGGAAACCATGTGAGACACTGGGTGTAGCTTGGGCATAGGAGACCTCAAAACCCACCCCGATGGTGACACACTTCCTTTCACAAAGCCATACCTCCTAAACAGTGCCATTCCCTATAGGCCAAGCATTCAAACACATGAGTCCATGGGGGCCACACTATTCAAACTACCAAAGGCAACTAACTGATTGGGTGTTATTAGTTGTCCTGAGGGGTAAGTAGGTGGTATCTGGCCAAGAAACATAGCCATGTCCCTCCATTGTATTGTCTAGAAGGCAACTTACCAACCAACAGATTGGGAAAAGATCTTGGCCAATCCTACATCTGATGGAGGGCTAATATCCAATATATGCGAAGAACTCAAGAAGTTAGACTCCAGAGACCCAAATAACCCTATTTTAAAAAATGGGGTACAGAGCTAAACAAAGAATTCTCAGCTGAGGAATGCCGAATGGCTGAGAAGCACCTAAAGAGATGTTCAACATCCTTAGTCATCAGGGAAATGCAAATCAAAACAATGCTGAGAATCCACCTCACACCAGTCAGAGTGACTAAGATCAAGAACTCAGGTGACAGCAGATGCTGGCAAGGATGTGGAGAAAGAGGAACACACCTCCATTGTTGGTGGGATTGAAAGTTGGTACAGCCACTGTGGAAATCAGTCTGGAGGTTCCTCAGAAAGACCTAGCTGTACCACTCTTGGGCATATACCCAAAAGATGCTCCAACATATAACAAAAACACATGCTCCTCTATGTTCATAGCAGCCTTATTTATAATTGTTGGGAGCGATGCCCTTGAAACCCTCCATTATTGATGTTAATATTATGGTTACAGTTAAGTATGACTGGGTTCATAGAAAATCCCCAGCCAGCTGCAGAAGACTAATACAAATCTGGTGGTCAGGATGAATAATAATATGATAAAGTTCTCTTGCTGAGAAATACATCTGATGTCAAGATGCCCAATGTGATGACCTGTAACCTTTCTGAAAAAACCAACATCCTGTTGACTAATAGATAAGACAAACCTGTGACCTTTCTGAAAAACTAACATCCTGTTGACATCAGCTGACCACACAACTACTGTGTCCTTGGCCTGTGTAAATGTTTCCCACTTCCCCCCTCTGTTACCCCTATTATGGTATTAATTCAGCCTTGGGAAAAATAAAATTGTCGCCTTGATCAGACTCTTGTCTTGGCATTCTTCTTCGTGTCTCTTGTCCCCCTTCTCTTCCAGGTACCCTCTGCACCCTCATTGACATATAATAGCCAGAAGCTGGAAAGAACCCAAATGTTCTTTAACAGAGGAATGGATACAGAAGATGTGGTACATTTACACAATGGAGTACTACTCAGCTATAAAAAACAATGACTTCATGAAATTCATAGGCAAATAGGTGGAACTAGAAAATATCATCCTGAGTGAGGTAACCCAATCACAAAAGAACACACATGGTATGCACTCACTGATAGGTAGATATTAGCTGTCTCCTGAGAGCCTTACTGATACAGATGGGGATGCCTGCAGCCAACCATCAGACTGAGCATGGGAACTCCAATGGAGGAGTTAGAGAAAGGACTGAAGGAGCTGAAGGGGTTTGCAACCCCATAGGAAGAACAACATCAACCAACCAGACCCCCAGAGCTGCCAGGGACTGAACCATCAACCAAAGAGTACACATGGAGGGACCCATGAGTCCAGCCGCATATGTAGCAGAGGATGGCCATGTCAGACATCAATGGAAGGAGAGGCCCTTGGTCCTGTGAAGGCTCGATGTCCCAGTGTAGGGAAATGTCAGGGCAGGGAATGGATGGGTGGGTGGGTGAGCACGTTCATAGAAGCAGGGGGAGGGAGGATGGAACTGGGTTTTCCAGAGGAGAAACCGGGAAAGGGGATAACATTTGAAATGTAAATAAATAAAATATCTAATAAAAAACCCAAATTTTTTTAAAAAGCTGATCCTAAGAGTCACACTAGTCTACTACTTGCCTCTTTTTTTTAATCCAAGAAAAATAATATTAAAAAAAAAAAAAACAATACCAGTTTTTCAAACGAGTAGGAGCATCGTCTGAATTCAACTCCTTCCCTGACCCCTGCCTTTTCCTCCTCTTTGGCTTTAAGAAATAAACCGTGGAGCTTTCTCCCAGCGGAAAAGGCCTTCCCAGATATCAGATAAGACAAGAGAACTGGATGTGACAGCTTTGTGTCCTAACATATTTAATTTGGTACTTCCTAATGTTAAGGCTGGCCAAGCTCTCCTTTGTCTGGATAAAAACAGCCCTTTCAGAGAATAGACAAGATATCTGCTGTCCAGTTGTTGAGCCAACAGGTTGAATTTTCTCCGAAAACCATTCCAATTTGTAAGTACTAGCAAATTCTTCCTAAATCAAAAGCATCTTACTTGTCTAGTCCGTTTCCGAGCTCCCCAAAGAGAAAATCCTCCTCCTTCTCCAACACTGGGGGGTGGGGAGGGGGGGTAAGGCTTTTCACAAAACACAATGCTGAAATAATGCTGAAGGAAAGGATCCAGGTCTGCTTTCTGTTCTATTGTCTTATTCTGTCAGCTCCCACATCTCCCCAAATCCAAGCTTAATAATTTACAGCGGAAAGACATTTAATGAGTAACGGGCAGGATCGGAGCTGTCAGCTCCACACAATGGGGTTGTTTGCATCTTCCTGCTTGGCGTCCGCACCAACTCTCTCGGCTCACTTCAACTGAAACAATCCCATTTGCTATTTTCATAAAATTAGTTCCTCTGCAGTTTCTATTAATCAGAACATTCTTTGGAGAGAATTATACTGGGATTTTATCACCATCTGAGTTCAGTCATTCTGTGAGTCTGATGAATTTTTATCACCTCTCAGTAGCAGAGGGTAAAACTTGTGTGGGCTGATGTGAGCAGGCATGGAGCTCCCACTCGAAGTCAGCAAGGCCTGACAGACGGGGAGACCTGGGTCAGTCTCCACCACGACCCATGGGAGTCTCCGGTCTCCCCGCCCACGCATCTGTAATTTCAAATATTCTTGGAGTCCTGGATGTCCTTTCAAATCGTATAAGAGCTACGGCTGTTTCACATGGGTATCACTAAACCACACAACGCCAGGGGGTTTACAGACACCCCTTGGGCCTTGCATACATACAGCCAACCTATGGAGACCAGAGTTAAGGCGCCGTGTGCTCTGAGAACCATTCTTACCTCCCTTCACAATCTTTAGCTGGAAAAGAATCCTGCACCTCTAAATCCCTTGGTTGAAAGAGAAAGGACTGATTTACTTATTTATTTTTTAAAGGAATCATGTGGGGCTGGAGAGATGGCTCAGTGGTTAGGAGCACTGACTGCTCTTGAGTTCAAAGGTCCTGAGTTCAAATCCCAGCAACCACATGGTGGCTCACAACCATCTGTAATGGGATCTGATTCTCTCTTCTGGTGTGTCTGCAGACAGCTGCAGTGTACTCCTATATAATACATAAATAAGTCTTTTTAAAGAAAAGGATTTGCTTGTTTTAAAAAAGGGACGGTATGAGAATAAAGTTTTCTTGATTGCCTGGAAAAGGCTATAGGGCCCACCTCCTTCTGCTTTTACTTTTTCCCAGCAATAGCCAAGTAAGAAGCGTTGCTCCGGGGCTGGGGATTTAGCTCAGTGGTAGAGCGCTTACCTAGGAAGCTCAAGGCCCTGGGTTCGGTCCCCAGCTCCGAAAAAAAGAACCAAAAAAAAAAAAAAAAAAAAAAAAAAGAAGCGTTGCTCCGTCCCACAATCCCCACCCTGGTGTGTTGTCACAGGCCCCCAAGCCTTGGGGCCAACCAAAGATAACCGTACATAAACTTTCCTCGTCTGAAGTTATCTACTCTCCTGTCACGGTCTTGGAACATTGGTTCACACAGTGGCCACACACTTTTAGAAAAGTGAGGGGGCGGAAAACGGGAAGACAAAGAAGTTATCTAACAGATGGGTCAGTGCGAGCGGCACAGTGTGAGCGTAAATGAGACATGGGGTTAAAAGTGATGACGTTTCGGTGCCCTTTCTATGCTGCCAGCTCACAGAACACCAGCTTCATCCCAAGGAAGATGGACACTTCCTGAGAGAGGAAATAGATGGAAGAAATGTTGTCCTGACGGATCGGGCTTCTAGAACTTTCCCTGTCCACTGAGTGACTTATTTTAGACAAGAGGTAGCTTAATCTCCCAAGCTGAGATAAAATAATACCTCCTGGGGCTGGAGAGATGGCTAAGCGGTTAAGAGCACCCGACTGCTCTTTAGAGGTCCTGAGTTCAATTCCCAGCAACCACATGGTGGCTCACAACCATCTGTAATGAGATCCGATACCCTCTTCTGGTGTGTCTGAAGACAGCTACAGTGTACTTATATATAATAAATGAATAAATCTTAAAAAAAAAATACCTCCTGACAGCTAAGATCTGCTCAGTTTTAATAACCATTTGGAGGTGATTTGTTTATAAGCATCATTTTTTCAGTTGTTTTATTGAGTTAGGTCCTTAATATAAAATCCCAACCAGCCTCACATTTGCTACGTAACTTAGGCTGCTCTCAAACTTGAGACTCTCCTGCCTCATCCCCCTTAGTGTTTACACGATAGGTATGTGGCACTACAGACCTTACTGGAGGCACTTAAGGTAGGAAGAATCATCTTTTTCTTAAAAAACCCAGAAGTATTTTAGGCTTTGAACCCTGTAGCCCTCGGTACTGCTCGACTTTTGTTATTGAGGAGAAACTGGGCACAACCAACACAAAACACATGAGCACACCTATTTGACAGTCAGATGTCATTTATGCCCATAGAAGCTTGTATTCCACAGAATGAAGTGGTTTTCTTTTGAGAAAATGTACACAGGGAAAAATCATGGTGCTCTCAAGCAAAAAAGGTTTTGGTTTTGTCTGTCGTGTGTGTGTGTGTGTGTGTGTGTGTGTGTGTGTGTGTGTGTGTGTGTGGTGTTGGGGAGGTGTTTGTTGTTGTTTGTTTTGAGACAGGGTTTTTTTTTTTCTCTGTGTAGCCCTGGCTGTCCTGCAACTTGCTCTATAGACCAGGCTGCCTAGAACTCAAGAGATCCACCTGCCTCTGGCTCTCTGCCTCTTTCTGCCTCTCTCTCTGCCTCTTTCTGCCTCTCTGGCTCTCTCTGACTATCTGCCTCTCTGCCTCTGCCTCTCTGCCTCTCTGCCTCCTGGGTACTGGAATTAAAGGTATCACCATGCCCAGCTTTGTTTATTTTTGAGAAAAGATTCAACGGTTCTTAACCTTCCTAATGCTGTGACTCTTTAATTCTTCATGTCGTGGTGACCCCCAACCATAAAATTATTTTTGTTGCTATTTTCTAACTGCAATTTTGCTGTTCTGAATCATAGTGTGAATATCTGTGTTTTCCAGTGGTCTTAGGCAACCCCTGTAAAAGGGTTGTTCAACCCCAAAAGGACTCACAACTCACAGGTTGAGAATGCCATTATAGTATAACTGCAGTCAGCCTTGAATTTGTGGCGATCCTCCTGCATCTGCCTCCTAAATTCTAGGATCCCAGGTGTTCACCACACCTGATCCAGAAAACACTTTGATAACTAAAAATTATACAAGCAAACTTTGATCTCCTTACAAGATCATAGCCTATACTAACCTAGCACACCTAATGGCTTATTTTGCTCCTCCCACCCCCACCTCTATCAACACAGAACAGACGATTTTGCACATTTGAGAAAGACAACTAAACATTGCTTCTAGCTGATTTTGTTGGCTCCGGAGAGAAGAAAACTGTTTTACAAAAGGACCTATTTGTTATGGCTTAGAACGATAGCTCCCCAAAGGCTGGCTCCCAGGAGCTGTAGGGTAAGTGACTGCATCCTGAGGGCTCCTCAGTGGGTTAACTACCTTAGATGGAAAGGGATGGAGCCTCTGTCACAACCTCTTCTGACCTTTAGGGACATGTGCATGCATGTGGCTTACATGCACCATGTAGACAGAACACACATACACAGGAAATAAAAGCTTCAACAACAAAGTGTTCTCAAGCATGGAACATTGCTATCCTCCAGAGTAACTAACTATAAGTTAGATTTAGACCTAGTGTCCTTGGCCTGACACTACAAAACTATGTAAAACTCATTATGACAGGAGTCATGTTTTACTTCTTGTGTAACCTCTTAGTTTCTGATAGCTACAGAAACAATAACATTAACTCAGTCAGCTAAGGCTCAGCTGGTAAAGGAGTAAGGACCTGTAGATTTCGACATTCAGTAAAATTCAATCAGCCCCCACTTCATTCGCAATTCAGAAACAGAGTGCACTGAAATCCAGGATAGTGACCCATGCCTTCGATCCCAGCACTAGGGAGGCAGAAGCAGGCAGATCTGTGAGTTCAAGGCCAGCCTGGTCTACGGAATGAGTTCCGGGGTCACATAAGTGAGAATCTGAGGAGAAGGGAAGGGGAGGAGAAAGAAGTAAAGGGGGAGAGGGAGAGACAGACAACAGAGACATGCAGACAGATAGACAGACAGACAGAATACATTGAGGCCCAATTGTTTGCTTCTCGTTGTTTCTGTATTTTTTTAAGTGCACAGCTTCCAGGACCGCAGTTCACAAATCTGATATTGCTTTTGTTTGTTTGTTTTCCCTTCATGCCTGCACAATGAAGAATGCAGACTTTGACCTGTTTCCTTTCACTGGCTTGATCTTTTGATTGAACACCCTATGTAGCCTGGATACACAATCTTGACAAATTCTGGGTACCAGGTAGGGAAGACCACTCGTCCATGACAAAAAGAGTTTATTTGACCTCGGGCCTCTTCCCAAGTCTCTTGGTTTCACTGATCCTTGCTTCCTCCGTACATGTCAAAAGCTAAGGGAAGAAAAACGACCAATAAAGTAAGGCTGAGTAAGGATAACAGAATGTGTTGTTATTTTCACTAGTCATCTTGGAGTCAATTCAGGAGGGATGTTAGGAACCTTGAAATGGCAAGCCGATTTGATTGCCCCACAATCCTAGGCCCCTCCCGCGGACTGATCATCAGATGGCGGGGCAGGCACTGGTGTGTAGACCGCGGAACAGCTCTCCACAGTCTAGACCAGACGGAGCAATCTCTAGTCCGGACTGCGAGAAGCTACAAAACAGTCTTCCCGTTGTTGTCTAAGGGTTTAATGGTTACAGAGGTTTGATTGACAAGCATTGCTATCCAATCGAAACTGAGGACAGTACATGTCGACCAATAGAGGTCGTAAAGGAGACTGACGTGCACACCACCCACCACGCTTTGCGTTGCCTGGAGCCACAGCAAACGTCAGCTAGTAAGAAAGACGCTAGGTGCTGAAAGAGCGTCTTTGATTGGTCCACCATAAATTTTTTAAATGAATTCCGACTTGTGATTCGTCCAAAGTACACCAAAGCCTAGGTGAAGGGGACGGAGAGCGAGGGGTGAGCCCTGGTGAGGAACCTGAAAGCCAGGTGAGGAGCGGAGGCTGACCGCAGAGGTTTGGAAGGTGAGGGCGGGAGAGGCGCGGACCACCGCAGGTCATCCCGGCTGCCGGCCTGGATTACTGCTCAGATCCCAGTGTCCCCAGACGCGGTACTGGGAGCTGATGTGTGGTGCAGCCTGCAGACTGAGTCGCTGCCTGCCTAGTAAAACGGGCAGGACGGTGATGCACCCTCTTTCTACCGTCAGGTGTCACCTGGTGTTTAGGGGGGGATGGCACTTGATTTTGCCAAGACTTGCAATGATTGACCAACAAAGATGGAGGCATTAGCCTAATATCTTAAAACCCAAATGAGGTCGTAGTTTTTAAGGTAGGAAAAAAAAAAGTATAGGCGCTCAGTGCTCCAGTTTGTTGTTTTTTGAGAGAGATCTTGCTAAATATCCCAGGCTCGCCTCAAACTTGTAGTCCTCTTGCCCCAGCCTTTTGAATGCTAGGATGACCAGTGTGTACTACCACACCAGGCCATTCTAACTACTTTTGAAGGCTTGGAATAAGCAATAAAAAAAGTTGAAAAGAGAGCTGGGTATGGTGGCGCTAATCTTTAGTCCCAGCACACTGGAGGCACAGGCAGGCAAATCTTTGTGAGTTCGAGGCCATCCTAGTCTACAAACCTTTCCCCGGGACTGCAAGGGCTGTTACACAGAGAAATCCTGTCTTGAAAAAACAAAAGAAAGAAAATCAAAAAAGGTTTCTCTGGAAAGGCAGTCCTGTCAAAACACCTATCATTTTCTATTGCTTTCAAGGACTTGGTTCTGAAGCTCGAGGTACCGGTATGGTATCGTCCACCAGCAGCCTTATCTATAATCTCCATCTGCCCCAGGCAGTAAACTGTCCTCTGAAATAGGTGTTTTCTCCCTTAAGATCCTCAGCTTGTTTTTCTGTGGTGGCTTAAACCTTTAATCTCAACACTCGGGAGGCAGAGGCTGTCAGTTCTCTATGTGAGGCCAGCCTGGTCTAGCTCCAGGCAGCCAAGAGTAGGCAAAGAAACCGTGTCTCGGAAAACAAAAGCAAACAAACAAAGATCGTCAGCATGGTGGTGAGCATGATAGTTTTCATCGAGCCCTGGGTGCAGGGTTTTTTCATTTTTCCCTGGAAGTTGGGTGAAAGGGGGTGTAGCACCAACCTTAGTTGGAGGAAGAACAAAAGACATACACATTCAAAAGGGTCTGGAGAAACTTTACAGGGGACCTCACAGCCTCCCTCACAGGGAGGAAAAATAACAGAGCACCTGGCCTTGCCTTGATCTTGTCAACTGTTGCACACGGTGTTTAAATTTGCACAAATTGGGTTTTTTTCCCCCCTCCTCTAGGTTACTTTCTTCAAATGAGTTTACTCTTAAAATTGTGTTGGCTTAAGCATCAACTCTCAGAGACTATTCGGATGGTATTCTGAGTCTTAAGTAAATGGACATTTTTTGTTTTTGTTTTAGTCAAGTCTCACTAACAAATAATTTAGCTATTCCCGAGGCGTGGGGTTGTAGCCCAGATGGCACAGTCACACCTAGCATGCACAAGGACCTGAGTTCTGTCCCCATTGTGTCATAAACAGGGAGTGGTCCACACCTGCAATCTCAGGGAAGGTAGATAGATGATGGGTGATCAGAAGGTCACTGGGGCTGGAGAGATGGCTCAGCCCAGGCTTAAAACCACCTAAAACTCCAGTTTCTGGAATCTAATGCCCTCTTCTGACCTCCACAGCACTTGCCAATCATCACACGCTCATGCACGAACATCAATTAAAAAAATTTTTTTAAAGAACCCCAAGACAATTGTTTGGTTATGAAACAATGACTCTTGTTTTAGAAGGGCTTGGAGCTGTTTCTCCTGTCACTGAAAAGTTAGACTATAGGTACAACTTGATGTCACCTGAGCCTGACAGCACCCATGGGGATAGAAGTTCAGTGCTTCTTGTGTTCCCAGCCTCAGCCGTCATTTATCCCAATTTCTAGGGGATAAGAGTTTGTTCCTGTCTTCTAGGTTATTGTATGATACCCAAAACAGCACAGCTAATCCTAAGTAGACTGGCTCAGCCAGTCACCCTAGTTGTTTCTGATCTCCCTTTTGACCCTTTTCCATTTCCGTAGCTAAGGCAAGTTCTTAGCTGGAGAATTGTGGTAGTCCCCTAACTGATCATCCGTCTCCGGTCTCTGCTACCAAATCTGAGTCTTAAGTGAGGGTACACTCCGATGTGGGAGAGATTGGCTCTGCGCAAGAGCTGTGCCACTGGATCACTCTAACCCTGCCTCATGGTTATTTATTTGTTTATTCATTTTTGATAATTTTACTTTCAAACAGTCTTACCAAATTGCCCAGTTGGGCCTTGAACTTGAAATTCTTCTGTGTCAACTACTGAGGGAGTTGGGATTATAGGCCTGAAGCTGCTCTAAACTAAGCTATAAAATTCATCTTATGAAAATGATGAACTCTCATAAGTCTCAGCCTGGGAAGATGGCTCAGCAGTTAAGAGCACTAGCAGAGGACTGAGGCTCAATTCTCACACTCACACAGCAGCTCACAACTGTCTGCGGCTATAACCTCAGGGGACCTGACACCCTTGCACAGACATATACACAGGCAAAAGACCGGTGGGCGTACAATAAAAATAAACATGGGACACAACTTTAAAAGTAAGTCTCACAAATGTTTAAGAACTAGAGGCTATCGAAATCTCTATTTTGGGGTGTCTGCCAGCCAGATTAATAAATATTAGCATTCTGCTCATGGTTTTTAATCTTAAAGAAACGAAGCATCAGAAATTGTTAAAATCCCTTCTATCCTCTTTGCTGGTCCCATCCTGTTTTCGTCCTCCCTCCCGGAGACTCTTCCCAGAATCACTGTGTTCAATCTACACTCATTTTTCTTTTGTTGTTGTTTATTATGCGTGTTCCGGGGTTGGTGCACTTACATGTGTGTGCATGTGGGAGGACATGTGTGTGTGTGTGTGTGTGTGATCCTCAGGAACTCTTGTCTACTATGTTTGAGACAGGGTCTCAGTGATCTAGAGTTTAACTAGGGAGGAGTAGCTGCCCAGTCAACTCCCAGGATCCTCCCATCTCTACCTCTCCAGCACTGGAGTTAAAAGTACTTTTCACATGGGTTCAGTAATCTAATTCTTCCCACTTCCAGGGCAAGCACTTTATTGACTGAACCATTTCCCCAGCCCAGTACCCATACCATTATACTTTTGATGTATAGATAATATATTTATATGCATATGTGTATGTATGTATGTATGTGTGTGTGTGTGTGTGTGTGTGTATGTATGTATATAATTGAAGATAACTTCTTTTAAGTTCAAAATGTAAATCAAATACTTTGGATTTCAGTTTATGGCTTACTTTTATTTACCTTTCCCCACTTCAAGCTATGTTTTATTTTTTTAATTACTTAAAAAAGCTCCACGTTTATTTTGCTTTCTGACTCCATGCCTTCAGCCCGGTTCACAAGTTTTCTGCTCCTCAATAAGAAAGGCAGCTTGATGCTGTCACAGACACACTCGGCACACATGGAACCACCATAGGCCCTGCTGCCCTGCTTCTTTGTCTTAGACAATCTCATAAGGACATCGTGTCTTCCAGCAGGAACCCCTGGGAGTCTGCCTGGTCTCACACTACATGTAGATTTAGGTATTCTCCCAACCTTCTTGATATAACGGTAACCATCCTGTTGCCAGGGGCTTAGAGGCAGCCTAGTTTTCTTAGAGGCTGCATTGTAGGAAAGCCTACAACAGCATGGCAGACACTGGGCCATACCAAGTATCTCTAGACCCTGTCCCTAGAAGAGGAAAAAGAAAAGGCGGCTGTTTATTTGCTCCCGTGCTTTTGTATGTGTATATTTGTGTCTGTGTTTGTTTAAGATGGGCCCTCGCTGGTCTGGATCTAGAGATGTGTCTCCCTCAGACGCCCACTACAGACACCGGCCACTGTTCCTGGCTTGCAACCTGCTTTCATCCCTCAGCACTGCTTGTGGTTTATATCCGCGTGTCGATGTATGTAGATCAGGTCCATTCGTTTGAAGTGTTCATAGTGAGAATATAATAAATCCACTGGATAGGTTGTAGCATTTACCTCCTCTCTGCTATGGAAATGACAATGACTTCCCTCGTGTGTGTCTCTGTAGATGAGAGTTTCTAGAACTTTTTTTTCAAGGGCGGTGCATGCCGCTAAGGGACATTTGAGGCCAACTTGAGCTATCACCGTGGTTGGAATATGCCAGAGAGATCAGACTGTTGGACGCTGTGGAATGTTCGGGCAGCCCTCAGACGAAGAGTCACCTTGCACCTTGTGCAACTTTCCAATGCCCTCTATGATATTCATTTAATAATTATCTGGGCCTAGAACCTAACTCCCATTTTTCGTGTTAACATAATGTATTTTTTGGCACAGTTCAGTGAAGTGTAATTTCCAGGAATGTAATTCAAGGGAAAATTATACTGATCTGTGGTTTGGAACTTGTTCCCCGGTCTAGAAAAAAATCATCTAACCGAAGGCGGCACAGCTCGTGGTATTTGAGTTGCCAGCACAACACACCTGCATGGTCTGCATGTGGGGCTCTCGCTCGCTAAGTTTAGGCGAGCATCTGACTACTGTACTTCATTATGTATTCTAGTGTAGTCAGCCCGAACGCTCATACATTCGAACATATGCTGTTTCATTATGAATTACTTCCACTAAAAATCGACTTCTGTACAAGCTACGGGGTAGAGGTCGAGCTTTATTGTTTCCTGGCTAGATATTCATCTGCGTTACCACCACTGTGAAGCCCTCTTCACACTGGGCCACGAAGCCAGCCACTTCCTAGGGAGTATGAAGTCCTCACAAATGCCCAGATCTGCGTCTGGGCTTTCAGTTCCGTGCGATTGGTCCATGTGTCTTTGTCCCACTGTCACACTGTTTTAATTACCTTGGTTTCATAACGTGTCTGTGGCAGTTGGCGACAAGAAAAGCACATTGCCGTTCCTAGTTCTCAGAGTGGTGTTGGCTATTCTTGGCTCTTTACTCTCCTGTGTGAATTTAGGATTCCTTACAAAAAAAGAAGTATTTTTAGATTTTGGTTAGAATTGCACTGAGTTTTCACGTTAAGAAAAATTGAGATCTTTTCATCAAACCATCTCATCTGAAAGCATGAGTTATTTCTCTATACAGCCTGCTTCATTCCACTATCCAGGTACTTTTCAAAAGCCTTTGCATAAAGTTGCATAATTTTGGCTGCAAAAATCTTACAAATATGTTTTGTACTTAATCATATTTACACATGTGTACATATACATGCCTATTTTTGCTATGCGAGTTTGAACTCTATTTAGATACTTAGAAGGTAGTGAAGACAATACCACCTCAACTATCACCTAGCTGTAAGACACAGCTCATGACCACCCGTTTCACATCAACACCCTCATTTTGTCCCCCACAACCCCTAAATGACACGAAATGCCCAGGTACCACATTCTGTTGTCTGTCGTGTGTCGTATGTGACTATATAGATTCATGTGTCATAAAGAATCAGTACTTTTTTTTTTTTTTTTTTTTTGGTTCTTTTTTTCGGAGCTGGGGACCGAACCCAGGGCCTTGCACTTCCTAGGTAAGCGCTCTACCACTGAGCTAAATCCCCAGCCCCGAATCACTACTTTTTTTTTTCCAAAGATTTATTTTATGCATGTGAGTACACTGTAGCTGTCTGAGACACACCAGAAGAGGGCATCGGATCCCATTACAGATGGTTGTGAGCCACCCTGTGGTTGCTGGGAATTGAACTCAGGACCTCTGGAAGAGCAGTCAGTGCTCTTAACCGCTGAGCCATCTCTCCAGCCCCTAAATCACTATATTTTAAAAAGTGCATTCCACTTTTAAAAAAAAGGTAACTTTTTATTTTATCTTATTAACTGTCCAGTGACCATTGAGTCCTCTCAGAAAAGTAACACATACAGAAACAACCCCCCCAGGTGTATAGCTAGATACAGATTACCAAAGTTACAAAGTCAGGAAACCAACACCCAGATCAAAGAACAGTTTTATCATCCATGCCCCATCCCATCACTCGAGGTAAACAGACCTCAGCAGTGCCCTGGAGCGGTTGGCCCTGTTTCCGAACATTATATAATCGGAGTCTACAGTGAACTTTTCACTCTGCCCTTCGCCTGATGCTTGTGAAATTCACCCACACTGTTGGGTGCAGCCCTGTGTGTGACGGACTGTGTGCATTAGGCTCTTCATCCCTGTGGACTGTCTGCCATCCTCATCCCTATAGACTGTCTGCCATCCTCATCCCTGTAGACTGTCTGCCATCCTCATCCCTATAGACTGTCTGCCATCTTCATCCCTATAGACTGTCTGCCATCCTCATCCCTATAGACTGTCTGCCATCCTCATCCCTATAGACTGACTGCCATCTTTATCCCTATAGACTGCCATCTTCATCCTATAGACTGTCTGCCATCTTCATCCCTATAGACTGACTGCCATCTTCATCCTATAGACTGACTGCCATCCTCATCCCTATAGACTGACTGCCATCCTCATCCCTATAGACTGACTGCCATCCTCATCCCTATAGACTGTCTGCCATCCTCATCCCTATAGACTGACTGCCATCTTCATCCCTATAGACTGTCTGCCATCTTCATCCCTATAGACTGACTGCCATCTTCATCCTATAGACTGACTGCCATCTTCATCCCTGTGGACTGACTGCTATCATCCTTTGGCCATCCTGGTAGACATATAGAGATCCTTCGATTGGTTTTTATTTGCATTTTTCTGGTGGCTAGTGAGGTAAGGATTTACATGTATTGGCCATTCTGCTGTTCTCTGTGTGAAATTGGTTCTCTTGTTTCCCTCTGATTTCTGAAATAACAGTAAAATCCATTAACTTGTGTGTGCCATTTGTTGTAGTGCTCTTGTCTGTTTGACTGTACGTTTAGAGGTTTTGTGGTTAGGTTCATGTGTCCTCCAGGTTATATCTCTTGACTAAATTGTTTCTCTCAAACCTGTTCTTATGGACACTTTCAAATCTTTACGTATGCTTTTTTTTTTTTTTTTTTTTTTTTTGTTACAAATACTGTTCCACTAACTTTTATGTTGTTTCACCCTGTGGTGGCAAAGCATACAAGATGGCGTTCCCCACCCTGGCCAATTGCACTGTGCAGTTTACTGTGTGGTGTTTGCCTGACTGTGAATCAGAGCTCCAGGACTTTAGTCCTGCAAGGCTGGAGCTCTGTGTATATTGGGTGTCCTTGCCTCCTTTCCCTGCCGTGGCTCTCCTAGTGTCTGCCTCGTGTATCTTTCTCAAATTCAGTGTTTTCACCCTCTCGTTTGCCATTTCTCTCGCTTTTATAAAGAGCTACTTTGAATTTTTTAAAAAATTCAGGATGAGAATCTCTCAATGGTCAACTCTGGGGTACTCCTTACACTGACTGTGATCATCGTTGTGTCGTATAAAATTGAAAATTTCTCACTCTGCGTGGCACAGAGGATCTCACCCACAGCCTCGTTTGTGGGAGGCCACTGCTCCGCCATTGATCCCAACCTCCCAGCCTATTTCATATTTATTCTTTAAAAATTGTGTGTATGTTTATGTGGGTGTGTTCATGCGTGTGTTCAAGTGTCCCTGTGTGCATAGTAGTTCTTGTTACTATTATGCAAGTGTTTGGTAGAGGCCAGAGGTCAAGGCCAGGTGTCTTCTTTGGTTGTGTCTCCATCTTATTTTTCAGTCAGGATTTCCCACAGTGGTCAGGCTAGACTGACCACCAGTGAGCTCCAGGACTCTCCTTAACCCACTCCCCAGTGCTGAGAGTACCATGGTCACTACTGCTTTTCTGTGACTGCCAGAGATTGGAACTTGGGGCCTCTTGCGTATGCAGTAGACACCTTACCAACTTAGCCACCTCCCTGGTCCCCACAGATTTATTCTTGAAGGAACTTTGCATGCCTACTGAGTGGTACCCCAACAGCGACTTTACTTTAGCCTCTTGGGGATCCTGTAGGTTTTTCACTTTTAGTGTGGTTTATATTAGGGATCTCATGAGCTGAGGCACAACATGGAGAACCTTCTTAGGCCTCCATCTCCAGTCAGAACCACTGTGGACTTTGAGCCCAGTTCCTGCTTACCCATCAGGCTTTGGGGGTACATTAAACTAAGAGCGCTTTAGAATGTTACCTTTTTACACCTCCGGTTTTTAAGATTCCATTTTGTTAGACACTTCTGCTGTTAGCCCCATTAACCAACAGTTCCCATCATCTGTCTACAGTGTGCCACTGTGGTCTTACCTCCCCTTCACTTGAATTTTGTAGACTGGTCAGCATGGCTTCATTTATTCACCAGCAAATATTTGTTTTACATAATCTTGATGCTGAGAACTGGGGAGAGCAGGGTGGGCAAAACAGTTTCTGTCCTCGGGAGGTTTTTTTTTTTTTTTAATCTTAATAAGAGGTAGAAAATGAACTTGTAAACAAATGGATAGGAGAGCTAACCGTGGAGGCTAAGGATCTGTAATAGGGCATTTGCCTGTCATGCAACATTAACTACAGTGAAGAGTTCTCTGAAAGACACAGAGAGACTCTTTTGGAGAGTTATTTTAGATGGCAAGTCAGAGAAGGGCTGTCTGAGGATGACCCTCCTCCAATGAAGCCACATTATGAGGAGAGGCCACACAAATAACCAACTAGCGGGTGCCTGCCTTGCTGGGGGCTGACAGTCGAATCCTACCTCTGGAAACGTCAAGTACAGAGATGTGAAGACAGGAAAGTACTCACCGTGCTGCAGTTACTAACATGATGTCCTCGGGGCTCTAATGAGGGCAGAGTGCTCTGTTGGGAGGACAGAGGCAAGTGGGAACTCCCTCTACTCTGCCATCCTGTTACACCAATTCCTCCCCAGTGTGCAAGTGCCTTAAGTCCCCTTAACCTTCTCCCTGTCTCAGCTCTGCCATTCTGCCTCTCTGATTCCTTCCCAAGTGTGCAAGTGCTGATACCCCCTTAACCTTCTCCCTGTCTCAGCTTTCAATATGTGTTGCTCTTGCTGCAAATAAGAACGTAATACAGATAGGCGTTTGCATCTCGATGTTCTCTGGTAGACTGTAAGCTTTGCTGGAATGTGTGTCTTATTTCTCTTTGTCATCCCTAAGGAGGAGCACAGTGCTTTCCATGGTGGGCACAGCACAATGTTGACTGAATAAACTTTCTTCCCTTCCCTTCCCTTCCCTCCCCTCCCCTCCCCTCCCTTCCCTTCCCTTCCCTTCCCTTCTTCCCTGTTCATGCTTAGAGTCTCTTTCCCAACAAACTTACAACAAAAGACCTCAGTCTATTTCCATTGTGTTTAAATCAGCCAAAGAAACCCAGAAACCCGAGGAAGAAGCTGTTTTCCTAAGATCTGTCTCTGACACTAAAAAAGAAACTCAGGAACGTGCTCTAGAATGGCATTGCCTCATTAGTGGAGAGAATGGTACCCCGCCCACCCCCAGGATAGCCTGACTTTCAGCATCTGTGGTGATCTATTTGGCAAAAGGATCTTTGATGTGGGTTTAGACCTTACATCTGGTGATAATAGGTAGACAGAAGACAGAGAAGGGAAATGTCACGTGGAGATGACAGTTCCTGTAGGTGCAAGCAAGGGAGTGCCTGGGGTCACCAGAAACTAGAGGAGCCAAGGAAGCATCCTCCCTTAGATCCTGTAGGGGATGCGTGGCCCCTTGGACACCTCTGTTTCAGACCCATGGTGTTAAGGGCTGAAAGAAGGAATTCCTGTTGTGAGCCACAACTAGGAAACCAACACTAACTTGCCTCTTGTATAGCTCAGATGCAATACCTTTCTGATTGCCGAGACTAAACAAGCCAGTATAGAGCGCTTAGCCTATCGTAGGAACCCAAAGGGGTGATGTCTGTTCTAGGGACTGGGTGTTTCCTTCCTTCTGTGAATGAGAACTTGACAGCAGAGTGGAAGTTTCTGTCTTGTGATTGCCTGCTGAGTCTAAGTTTAACTGAAGCCTTGGCTTTCTGTAGCCTTTGAAGAAGACTTGGTTAAGTTTTGTGGAAGAAAAAGAGCTCAGATTTCTAATGTGGGCTCCAGAAATCAAAGTGGAGCCGAAGAGCCTGAATTTGAAATGACAATAGGCAGAGTAGAAAGCAGCCTCCATCCAACACCCCTCCCCCAATCCCCACCCCTATTCACACATAAAGAGAGCTCTGGGTTCTGCATTCCCAGTTTTCATTAAGGGGCTCTGGGGCTGGACATCCCTGAAAATTAAAGACCATGAGTGAGCCTCCTGACATAGTGGTCACCAAGACTCCTCACACCGAGTCCAGGCTTTCTGCGATGTCTGAACAGTAGGCACACACAGGAGGGGAGGGGGGCAACCAGAGGCTAATGCTGCTCTCTGTCCCCTAGGATGGCTGGCATGGTGCTGGGAGTGGGTGCTGGCGTGTTCCTCCTCGCTCTGCTCTGGGTGTTGGTGCTGCTGCTGTGTGTGCTGTTATGCAGAGCCTCTGGGATAGCTAGGTAAGGCATTCTTTCCAGCCGGGAGTCCTAGGTAAAAGCAATTAGAGGTAAAAATCGCTGACGCTCATTAAACATTTAGAATTCAGAAGATCATTTTTGTAATTACTGGCAGTTTGAACGAGTTGCATTTTAACCTCTTATCATAAGCACTAACTGTGTTATTTATGCTCTGAGGCAGAGGTGGGAGGGCAACGGAAGCGTGTTCTTCAGTTCTCACTGTGGAGGAGATGGATGGTGGGAGGGAGGCAGAGATGACGAGAAAATCTACTTTGGCTGCTCTTGAGTTCCTTGGGAGTTGTAGGCAGAAGTTTTGTCTAATTGTTCAGATTTATGGCACATGCTTGGTCCAATCCTTAAGACTTTACCATGGGCCCACAGACACTGAAGTTTACAGTGAGACGGCCTGGCCCTCAGTACCAAGCTATAACCTAATCCTGGAGACACTTGAGATACACAATGTCAGGGTTATGAACAGTAATAAACAGACAGCTGCAGTATTTGCCGAAGTGTTCTGGTCTGAAAGAACAAAGGTGTGTGGGAATGGGAGGGATGTGTATGCTATACGCATGAATGGACACTTTGTGCAGAAAACGATGAATTCCCATTGTTAGGAATTGGGAGTTACCGGGAATAAATAGGAAGATACCCAGCTGGTACCTGTCCTGGGAAGCAAGGCTTCGGGGTGGAGGACTTTGTGGTCCTTCAGGGACAAGCCAGCACAGGCCTGTGACCCCAGCACAGGCCTACCGGTTAGAAGTAGACAGTCCACAGTGCTTCTGATACTCAGGTCTCTTTGCTCCCAGGTTCTCCATCATCTTCGTCTTCCTGGGTGCTCTGATCATCACCACAGTTCTATTGCTTTTCCCTCGAGCCAGTGAATTCCCGGCCCCACAAGGTGAAATGAAGGTAAAGCTACTGGGTTTCATTTTGCTCCTAATCTCAGCCCCTCCACCCTGCCCTGAGAGCTGTTCAAGCAGTGAGTCGCCAAAGGAGCTGCAGGGCTCCTGTCCCTTTACCCTGCAAAAGGGTCTTAAGGATCTCACCCGCAGCAGCAGCACCACCGGGCAGCGATTTATCTGGTGTGACGTCATTTGCCACTTGCATCAAGTTGAATGACAGTGTAGAAAGCCACTCCTTACTTATAGACAGGAAGAGAAGAGAGTTAGGAACCAGGAACTGGCTGGCGTAGGCTGTAAGTGCCGTGTTCCCCACTCCTGGTAGCATTGGTTCAGAGTCTCAGGTCCTGGTCTAAATGGGTGTACTGCTCTCGGGGTGCTTTTCCATCCTGAGGGACTTTTTCCACTGTTGTGTTAAGAGAGTCATTTCCATCAAGAACAGTAGGTAAGAGGAGCCTTTCTATGGGAAGCAGAAGGTGAATTACAGATGCGCTCTATACCAATGAGTGTCATATTCATCCCCTAGACCACATCTGCCAGCCCCTACTTTTGTAAATAGATTTGCACCACCCCTGCCACTGTCCCATTTCTGAGACCTCACCTGTTCTGGTTCATTCCTGACTTGAGGCTGGTTCTACCGTGTGTGGCTGCTCTCAGACCCATAGGCTCTTGCTAAGGGTACTGACCTGTCTGTCCCATGACATCTTCTTGTGGTATTCTGATTTCCTCCCAATAGCTATTTTAATTTAGGAGTAGAAGCCATGCTAGTAGTTAACATTCTTAAAGGATTACTGTATTCAGAGACCTGTGCTAAACACCTTGTTTACATTGTCTCTTTGAAACCACTTGGCAACCCTAAGTTAGGTACTCTTGTTTTCCGGGTAAGAGGGTCAGGTGACCTGCTCAAATCCACACTCCAGGAAGAGCAGAGCAAGGATTTAAGCTGGGCTCTGTCCTCAGAATCTTCAAGTGTGCCGGGCAGTGGCGCACGCCTTTAATCCCAGCGTGTGGCAGGCAGAGGCAAGTGGATGTCTGAGTTTGAGGGAAGCTTGGTCTACAGAGTGACTTCCCGGACGGACAGAGCTGCACAGAGAAACCCTGTCTCAAAAAACATACTCCATCACCCCCCCCCAAAATCTTCACACTTGTTGGAACTCAATAGAATATCAAAGACCATTCTCCAAATCTGACAGATTGTCAATCTGACATAGTCCATAAAATTACATAATATTTTGAAGTAAAATGAACACACACTTCCAGCTCTACCTGAGACTAATGACGGCGAGAAGAAGGAAATTAGCTCTGGAAACTCTAAGGGAAATTATGCTTACCACACAGATTCCAGGAGTCATTCCCTTGGGTGTCAGGCTCTTCTCTGCAAATGGCCTACCCCAGTTTCTTTGTTTTTAGGAGAAGAGAGTGATACACGCTACCATGTTTGTAATTATTGCAGGTGTGACTAGTAGAAAAGGCACATTTTCAAATCAAACCCTCTCCTCCGTCATATGAGTTTCGGACCCAGGAGACAACCAGGATTGAGCAAAACATGTTTGTCAGCATGGCCAGCAGAATTGGAGCTTTCGTTCTTAGGTTCTGAGAGCCTGCCCCTGCAGGAGCCTGGCTCAATACTGTATCAATAATACATGGCCTGGGCCTTCTGCACCCAAGGCCTGCTAATTGGCTAATTAAAAAGTGAAACAGTCAAGCGAGCAAACATGTAGCCCGCGAGAGACTTGTTCAGTACCAGAGCCAAGGTCAAAGTTATGTTAAAGCTGTTTTATCAACCTGACCTTGGTTGTAAGTTGACTGTTGGGGTAGTCTCTGGAGCAGCCGGGGTGGCCGCAGTCGTCTTCTTGATGTCTTCGGATCTCACCCATACCTCTGCTAAGATTGTTCAGGGGCTTTGTGCATCAACACTGTATTAGCTTTCTGTTGCTGCTGTAACAAATTTCTGCCAGCATAATGGTTCCTACGGTACGTAAATTTGTTATTTGTGGGTTAGCAGCCCATCACCAGTCTCCCTGATCTTTCCAGCGGTTCTGGAAGAATGCTCACTTGCTGACTTCTTCCAGCTTTGAAGGCTGCTCCTAGTGCCTGGCTCATGGCTTCCGTCTGTGGCCATCTGCAGAGCCAGCAGTGTGTCACCTCTCTGACTGTATCCATCTCACGTCTCCTTTCCCGAACGTATTTTCTGCTTCTTTCATTCTGTTTTGTTTCTTGAGACAAAGCCTTACCGTGTAGCCTTGGCTGGTCTGAAATGCAGTGGAGATCCGCCCACCTCTGCCTCCAGCATGCCTTTATCTTTTAAAAACTCTGTTAACATTGGGCCTCCCTGGATTGGATAATCCAAGCTAATCTGCCGACTTTCAGGTCATAGCCTTAACTCCACTTGGTCGTGCAATCCATGCATTCACAGGCTCAAGGCCTTAGGGTCTCTGGGCTGTTATTTAGGCTGTGACCATTACTGTCAGGCATTTGGGAATCTCTCCAGGAAGTGGGTTCTCATGGCTTCTGTGAAGTAAGTTAGGCACTCATTTGGCTTATGATACCTGCTTTCCCTGCCCATTTCAGCACCACTGCTTAGCTTTGGGGAGAATAGAGCTCTGTTCCTTACAAGTGGACGGCAGACATCTGGGCAGAGCCAATAGCAGATACAGGTTTTTGTCAACAAAGACCGGTAAAATTGGGGCTTCCCATATGACTGGTTACTAGGCAACCAACTGTATGATGGGGCAAGTTCCATACCCTTTTAGTGCTTTAATATCTTAGATAAGTGGCCACTTTCCCTCCCTCCCTTGCAATTAGGGTTCAGAACTCTTCTGATGAAAGCTTCAGAGTCAGCTTGTTCTGAACACTACTCTTCCCCCTAAATTGAGCCATTGGTTTCCTGTACCTTATTATTATTACTAGTTGTGGTTGCTCTTCCTCCTCCTCCTCCTCCTCCGCTACTGCCTTCACCCCCCCGCCCCCCTACACTCCTCCTCCTCCTTTCCTGTGAAAAACTCTCATTTTCTTCGCAGGAAGCTGAGTTTTCTTATCCAAAGGCAGAGGGAACCCAGGGCAGGATACGACTTGAAGTTACAAAGAAACACCCAGCACAGCCATCCGATTTCTGGTTCCCACAGGCCGGGCACCGGCATGGCAGAGGTTCCATTTTGATATTTTCTCTTTCTAGATTGTGGATGCCTTTTTCATCGGCCGCTATGTCCTGCTGGCTTTTCTCAGTGCTGTCTTTCTTGGAGGCCTCTTCCTGCTTCTTACTCATCATGTGCTGGAGCCAATCTATGCCAAGCCACTGAGGTCCTGCTGAGCGTGGTAACGGAAGCACGGGACATGTTGGCATCATGGATGATAAGCACAAAGGCACTCTCCGGAGCCTCGGCCACCTTCATGTCTTCAGACTAGAGGAATAACCATTTGTTGCTAAGGCAGTCCTCCTGAGCCTTGGCCTTCAGAAACTCAGTAGCAAAGCAGAGTCCATGGATGTAAATTGTCACCATCAAGACAGGCACAACTGTCTTCTCAGAACCCACACTCAGGATTTCTGTCTGTTTTGAATGAATAGCAGTGACAGTGATCCGCCTTGGGTAAATGTTCAGTCAAGCTGTGAGTAGTGGACTTGGGGGAAAGGAGTTTTGGGCTCTGTTGTCCAACAGAAGAAGCCGGTCCTTTTTAATAACGTATAAATAAAGTTCTCAGTTGAGTATTTGGAACCGTTTGGAAGAGAAAGGCACTCAAACATGAAATTGCTTTAATGAGATAGTATGGAAGACGTATGAGACATCGTTTGTTGACCATTCCTTATGTGCAGTCCCACTGAGCTCTGTAAAGACAGTGTGTGGCACTGCCTGAGTTCCAACAACGCAATAAACAAACTCATGGCTACAGCTTTTGGGTATCTACATTTGAAGTTTGCTCAGAGATTAGAAGGGAGGTACGGAAATGTTAGATGTCTTCCTGCCATGTATTTTGGGTCTTTTTCTCCCAAATTTGGTGGCCTTCGGATGCTTTAAGTGTTTAGTATTGTGTATGTGTCCACTTTGGGCTTTGGCCCTTTCTAGTTTCTTTCTTTGGCAGTATTATACATTGAACCCATGGCCTCATACAAGTACACTACTATCCTATCCCTCTACTTACAATTTTTGTCTTGAAAAAAAATTGCACTGTTTCCCAGGCTGGCTTTGAACTTGTCACCCTGCCATAGTTTCCCAATTAGCTGGGGTTTTAGGCCTGAATCATCAGGCCTGGGTCTTCTTATCTCTTGGTCAGTTGCTTAGTTGGTTGATTCCAAGGTCTCACTTGGGGCCTAGAGCTGGCTTGAACGCTGGCTCCTTCTGCCTCAGCCTTCTTGGGTACTAGAATTGCAGATGTGTCCCCACCCCCCCCCAATATCCCTGCCTCTGTGTTTTCATCTTGAAAACTCTTTCTCCAAAATTATTAAGGAATGTATATTCTCAGCTTATAGGATGACGTCACATTTGTCTAACTCCCAAGATCAATAAAATTTGTCAATAAATGGAGTGGAGGGCCCAGTCTGCTTCTGCTTTGAAAGTGCCACCCTGCCTCTCCAAAGCTATGTGAAGAGGAGTCGTCTAGTCTGAGAGCGGGGAGAACAAGGGGGAAAGGTGGCAGTGCCAGCCAGATGCCTGGGCTGTAGCAGTTCCTTTGAGACTGAAGTTTTAGAACAATGTATTACTACTGCTCTTATTTTTAAGTAGAAAAATCCTGAAGTTTAAGGTGATGGACTCTCTTGGGCTTCACACAGCAGCCAGTTGGCAAACCCAGATGGGGCAGAAGCCAGTTTCTCTCACAACAGAAAAAAACCTTCCACACCAGTGGGTTCTCAACCCTTCTGATGCCGCAACCCTTTAATCCAGCTCCTCGTGTTGTGGTAAACCCTAGCCATAAAATTATCTCCATTGCTACTTCATAACTCTAATTTTGCTAGCTATGAATTATAATGTGACTATCTGATATACAGGATATCTGATATCCTACTCCTGTGAAGGTATCACTTGACCCCCCAAAGGGTCACGGCACACAGGTCGATAGTAGTGGCTCTAGGATTTGTGACCCCTTGGTTGAGAACTTGAGAGAGGATAGGGCCACTTCTTTTTCCTACGTCTCCTTGATTCCATTGTTGGAGTATAGAAAAGCCCAATTCTACAATGTCATGGGAGCTCAGCCCAACGACAGGCTTAAACCAGTGACTATTGGGAGTTAAGACTGGCAAGGACCAGATAGAGTCGTGCTCCACTTGAACTGGCTTGTCTGCTTAACTTGGGGAAACTTTCCAGATGAGAGTTTATTCAGAAACCTTCTAATGAAATTGATTCTTAGTCTGGCCTAGAGCTCATGGGGAAGACATAGAGAAATGTCGTTCTGAGAATGGAAGGGAGAGGAGGGTGTGTGGAAACTGCGGGAGGCGAGCAGTCAGGAGCTCAGGTTTATTTGCCTCAGTGCACAAAGCTTCCAGGTACCTGTCAGCCTTCCTATAGAGTGCCTTAGCCCGCCCAAGTGGAGCACAGACCCTGACAGGCACAGACTGCGGTGTGCTTCCTCCCAAGAAGCCCTCTGGCAAGGCAAATCTGGAAAAGCTCATAGAGGTTCCTGATCATATATCTATCTTTATTATTCCTTTGCAAAGGTGTCCAACTAGAGGCCAAAAGATACCAAAAGTGTTGGGGTTGGGGGGGCTGTGATCTACTTCATAAATGATTTAGGGTTTCCTAAACCAGAGGAATGAAGAGAAAGCTTCAGAGGGAGGTATGTTACAATAGCAGTAAAGGCCCATTGAAGGTAAACCGGTCAAGAGAATGGAATCTCTGGCCAGAGTAGGGACCTAACATCCGAGTTGGGTCAGGTCAACCACCTGGCCAAGGGATCACTGCTAGGACGTCAGGTTCACTTTAGCTATACTAAAGACTATCTGGAATAAATGTCCTGTTAGTGAGATAACACACATAGGTAGGTCTGCTTACCTCTCTAAATACTGGTCAGAACAAGGCAGCTTCTGATTTTTCTCTTTCAGATGTTGGCCAGAACCTAAGTAAGTTTTTTCTGATAGTTTGGGCTTCCTTACTCTTTCTGTAAAGCCACTGGCTTCCCAGCCATGTGGTGCAAGCTGGCAGTTCCGGATGATGCTGATACCACAAAGCTTTTCTCCTTCGGTGTTTTCCTCCTCCAGGAAACTCCTGAGATCAACAGCTTGCCTGGCCTGGAAGTTTTCTTTTAAATTCTAATAGAATTGTTCTTGAGCTTAAAAATAAAAACCTTCAAAAGCAGAACTAAAGAGATGGATGGCCCAGTGGCTAAGAGCACTGACTGCTCTTCCAGAGGTCCTTAGTTTGATTCCCAGCAACCACATGGTGGCTCACAACCATCTGTCATGGGATTTGATGCCCTCTTCTGGTGTGCATGAAGACTGAGCATATATATATATATATATATATATATATATATATATATATATATGTATGTATATATGTATATATGTATATGTGTGTATATATATATACACATATATATATATATATACATATATTCTTTAAAACCAACAAAACCAAAATAGTCTATAAAGTCAGTAGTTAGTAGCTGTGAGGTTTTTTCTTTTCTTTTTTTTTTCGGAGCTGGGGACCGAACCCACTCTAGCTCTACCACTGAGCTAAATCCCCAACCCCTAGCTGTGAGGTTTTAATTATCTACAGAGATAGGAATTTTGGTAAAGGTGAAAAAACTAAATTCCTTCTCAGATATTGCTATCCAATTTTTTTAATTGATGTCACAGGCTTATATATTAAGAGCTGCCTTTATACAATGCACACACGCACACACACCATATCACGTATTTCATCTTGGCTTGCCTTCTACAGTTCTTACCTGTAATAACTTGTATGGTGAAAGAAAATGATAACTTTCTTCTTTCATACTCAAGGTAATCACGTCCAACCTTAAAAGATAGATAACAAGAGCAACAACAAAAATCCAGAAGTGGAAGGCTAAACAAACAAACTGATGGATCCCAGAGATGTCAACATGGGGTATCACTCCTTATGCTCAGGACCTGCCTGGAGACAGGGCTAGCCTAGGGTTATCCCTCAAACACCCACCCAGATCATCTCAGGGTCCATTAGCTGTTCTCTCCACAGGGCAGTTTGTGCTGTTCATTCACTGTCCCGAAAGACTGGTTATTCCTCACTGTGTGAGAGAACAAGTCCTTGGACAGAGCTGCAGGACAGTGTCCTGTCAGGCCAGACTAGAAGTACTCCCCCCCACCCCCGCCCCCTACCCCAGCTCCATTACAGTAGAATGTTTGTCTAGTCAGTTAAGCAATACCGAGCAATATTTTAGAAATGTCAAAAACAGCCAAGCATATTGAGTAATATTTTGATGAGCAACTTAAAAATTTCTCAGTGGTAAATGGGAAGATTCTTCTCTGATCCAGGGTTTCAGATAAGTCATGTAAAAGTGTTCCAGAGGAGTTGTATCGGTGCAAAGGCACTGAGAGCACAGCACTGCCCCCATGCAAACACCATTCTGCACTTCAGCACGATGAGTGCCCTGTGGACCCGTGCTGATGGAGTGAGGCAGTGGAGGGATCAGGGTGGGTGTGTCCCGGGTATTTATTCTCATATGGAGATGAGTTTCCTGTTCTGTTCTCCAAAACCTAACCTTTCATATCAACTCAGTTCCATTGCTGAAGAAGCTAGGCGTTCCTGTTTGATTCCCAATGTGTAAAGAAATGTGTTGTTATTTCACAGATGAGAAACAGGCAGAGGAGAGTATGGGTGTGTAAATTCACAGTAGTAGTGACTCTCAGACTTGAAGCACCAGCACTAACTCCTCATCCATTCATTTTCATCTCATACCTTAAAGATCAACTCTTGCTTCCAAACAGCTCCTTAGTTTCCATTGATTAGCTGTTTGCACCCACTGTTTCCCTTACTCCTATCTGTAAAGGTAACGTTTCTTTAGAACTACTGATACTGATAAGAAATGATAAACGTGTCAGTCCAGTCTTTGGCTTAACCAGATTTGAGGATCAGATACAGAAAGCAATCTGGAAACGTGTTGATTACCCTGAGTGGACTGTGACAATTTAGGACTGGGAAGGACTTTTCATAGTTGATGGAAGTGACCCTTTAACCCCAATCCCCAGCCTGGAAATAAGCACGTGCCATTCACGCAGACATGACAGTTTTCATTTCATGCAGCATAGATGCCGGGTATTTCTCGAAGTGCACTGTAAGCGCTTATGTTGTCATGTGTCAGATCTATTAAGTGGGTCTCATGAGTGCCCCCACTTGACACCACAGGTACAGACTTGGAGAATCATTCAACAAGGGGTGTTCAGGAGTTAAGGTTGAAAGTGAGGCAGTTTGGCTCAGTGTTTGAGCTCCGAACACTTATGTGTCCGTAAGGTACAAACAGGATTAAAGGGACCAGATTCAGGCAACACAGATCTACTGGAGAGAAACCCTTGGAAGCAGCTGTTGATTGTAGGGAGGAGGTCCAAAGTCTGGAATTAGGGAGGAGTGTGGAACAAACTCATTAAAGTATAGTTAAAGACGACGCCATCAATGAGCTCTGAATGGGGCACTGTGCAGCAGCCAGAAGAGGGAGCAGTGATTTCTAAAAGGCTGGAAAGGATGCTGTTGTACTGGATGCTATGTGGCCAGCCCTGTATCCGTGTTAATCTTTGGGGATTTTGGCACACGCACTCTCACACACGTGGTGGATATGCATGTGAAGACCATAAGTTAACCTCAGGGGTCTTTGTAAACTGCCATCCGTGTTGGCTTTTGTTTGTCTTAGGTAAGTTTTCAGCAGCCTGAAGCTTGCTATCTGCCTGTTTCTGCCTCTCTGGATTATAACTCGCCACCACACTTTTCTGGGGGTCAAACTCGTCCTCGTGCTTGTGCAGCAAGCGCTTTACCCGCCGAGCCAGCTTCCGTGCACTGGGAACTTCTTTTGCTTTCGTGTGCTTCTGACTGTAAGTTGCTCATGTCCTGTTTTGCCCTGATGATGCCTATTAGTTTCCTATTGCTTTGCTAAAGCAAAGTCCTGCTTTGCTTTAACACATGAACACTTCATGTAGCTTAGAACAATGCACTTGTATCATCTCACTGCCTCACAGGACTAAGGACAATACAGCAGGAGAAATTCTAGGGGAAAATCTATTTGCTTTTTTTTTTTTTTCAGCTTCTAGAAGTCACTCACATCCCAGGGTTGGTGAGTCCTTTCTGTACTCAAAAACCAGCAGTGTAACGTCTTCCAATCTCTTCCACCCGTACCTCACTGTCATTAGTGAGAGCCTTGTGGTTATACTGGGCAAGGACCTGAAGTCTCGTTTATCATGTATAAATGTATTTATGGGTTCTAAGAATTAGGGTGTAGACATTCTGGGTGGGGGCATTACACCTGCTACTGAATAAAGGGCCCCATTTCCCAGCTGTAAGGATGCCTTCCTTCCATACTCGAAACCTCCCTCACTCCCATAGCCTCGTGGACAAGGTCTGCCGCTTTGTCTAGGTCTCAGGGCTCCCTAAGGCAGCCCTCCCCACCCTCAGTCTGGACCCATATTTAGGTTCCTCCTCACACCTTCAGTGAAGCCTCAAAATTCTCAGCTCTATGAGCAGCTCTTTCTTTCCCTTACTCCTCCGTACCTGCCCCTCCTCACACACACTAGACCAGCCTCCCAATGGATCTCTAAAGGAGAAACACAAAGAGTTATTGCCTTTTAATTACACGTGCTATTGTAGCATCTATAAGGAAGAACATTTTAAGCTTAATTGAGACCAAATGTGAAGTTAAATTAAATGAATAACTAATTAACATAATGTTCCTGCATTAGCCCCGAGTGAGTGCAGAGGCCTGAGAGAAGACAGGTACCGGGCCTCTGGTGAGCAAAATGTGCGCAGAGCTGGGAGGTTGGGGGGATTGGTACAGAGCTGGCCTGTGTGCAGCCTGTGTGGAGTGAGTGCAAAACGGTACATGGGAGGGCGGGGTCCTTCAACCTTTGGGATTTTTGTCTCTCTTTCACCTACAGCCTAAGCCCTCATTTTTGAGACCTGGCTCTGGGCTCCCACAAATCTTCTGAAGTTTTCTAATGGCTCTCTTGCCTGTCTGGAGTACATGTGTTTGTTTGTTCATGCGCTGGTCCTTACCCTAGCATAGGATAGCATGACAAGATTTATATTAGCCACTTCTGTCTTCCAATTCTCACTGCCTTGTCATATTGATCATCCAAGGCCCATGAATTCTTCCTTCAGATGCTATCACATCTGAAGCCACCAGGATTGCCCCTACCAGCCCTTATCCACCAGCCCTGTTGCATCAGGTCTGGACTGATGAGGTAGCCCTCAACTGAGGTCACTGTGTTCTTTTGGCTTGTGTTCTTTCTATTTTCATATTCTGACTTATCTGCTAAGGAGACAAGAGCAGCAAGTGTGACTAACACTTCACACCGATCTCCCTTCACACCGATCCTATGCCTCGAGCAATGCTATACCCTAGTTCTAGATGAAGAAACAGGAAGAATGTGGTACATAATGGCACTGGGATGGAGAGAACCCCCAAGAACCACTCCTTCCACACTGACCTCAAGAGGGTGGTAGGGAGGAATCTGGGGAGACAGGAAAGCAGTCCTCCTTCTCTGCAAAGGAACTCCAACGCCTGCCTACCGTGGACTCTACCATGGGATGCTATCACCATCTAGTGGCCTACAGAAGTAACACAGCTTTGCCTTAAAGCCTGTCCTTTCCACATAATGTCAGGTACTGAGCAGACTGCCATGTGTCAGCCCCTGCCCTATACCAGGTCCTGAGTAGAAGGGGTTCCCGAATAACTGCTTCCTGCAGAACCAAAGTGACGATCAGGCAGGTGAGCTTTATATTTTATTGTTGAGGCCAGAGTGTCCAGCTCCCACACTGACCGACGCGACGTCTCAGTGGACGATGCAGTGGATGTATTTTGTATGGGGGTCTAGAGTCCTGCTGTATTGCAGGTGTTATCAATGTCATGGCTAATGCCCTCTGGGAATGCCAGCTGTCACAGTCCCAGATCACCAATCTTTGTTGTTCATGTGACAGTGCTTCAGGAGCCCCAGGGCTGCTGCTCTGCTAGGCCTTGCCACAGATAAACAGAGGCACAGTTGGCAAAGGACGTCTGTGTTGGTGCTGATGGGCAGCTTAGAGGTCAGGCGGAAATGCCGGGAGTCGGCCTGGCATGTCGTGAGCCAGGGCTCAAGAGTGGAAGGTGCGTGCATCAGAACGCCAGGCGGGAGGTGGGCACGAGATGGCTCTGAGCGGCTGCTCAGTACCAGTTACTAGGATCTTCATTTCTTGCTAAACCTGGCACCTGTGCTCAGGGTTAAGGCCGGTCCACAGCCACTTCCTGTTCGTTCTTACAGGAGCGCTGCCAGGACGGGAGCATCCAGCACTTAATACGCATTGGTAGTTGCCATTGTGCACAACACCCCTTAGCTTTCAGAGCACTGACCCCAATGTCTTCATCCACTGAGGTGTCTTCAGGGTGAGGCAAGGGAGGTACTGGACTCCGAGAGTGGCCATGGTCAGGAGCCGAGAGCGAGCCCCTCCACTTCAGTCCTCATGACAGCTCCCTCACCCCACCCAAGCCTTGCTCTGCAAGGCCAATGCTAATGCTTCTAAGAGGCTGAGTTCCAACAGGATCACGTGGAGGGTAGATCAAGAGGGTCCTCCTCGGGGAAATACAGGAAGAAGGGTAATTCATGGACAGAGACGAGAGAGAGGCCTGGCACCCTGGAAGCCAGGTGAAATCCCTCACTGGTACAGGGTGATTACTGAGGTTATAAGTTAACATGGGACGGAGAGATGCACCTTTTCCAGGCCTTGCTCCCGCTCGGAATCCAGACAAGCAAGAGTCTGAATGTGCCCTTCCTTTCTGCTTTCAGCTCGGTTTGCCATTTTCCCATGCTTGGCGCTCAGCAGTCCCTTCCCGTAGAGTTTTCGGTACCCTTCCTTAGTGGCAGTGTAGCTTTGGGCTGGACCGGTCAGATCAGGAGGCTTTGCCTCACGCTGTGACACTGTGACAGAAGTTTCCATTCTCTTGCTCATAAGAAGCACATTGGGTGCCCGGCAGGGATGGCCTATACTGTTCTTCCAATCAAGGCCTCAGATTTGTTTGTACCTGCGTGAACAGGGGAGGGGGGATGGAAGAGAAAGTAAGCCATGACTTAATAAGCGCCTGCCTTTCATGTCTACTGTCCATAATTAGGCTTCCCCTTTACTTGTTGGGCAGGCGCTAACAAGTCAGAATAATATGGGAAACAAACTGTTTCGGCCACATTTGGCCACTTCCCAAAGAGCCTCACTCCCTATCTCATTTTCTCTGTGCCTCAGACCAACCCTAGCAGGCATCTGAGGGAAACATCCCCATTATGTTCAACGATGCAGAGACTCAGGCGTTTGCCAAGGTCTTAGACAGAGGTGAGTGTACAGAGAAACCAAGAACCTCCAGGGACTCGAGGTTCTCAGCCTAGAGCTCTCCCTGCTCCAGTAAATCACTATCCCTTTCTTAATGGGCCTTCCAGGAAGAACCAGCCTGGGAGGGCTGCAGTGCCCAGGAAGACAGGCCGCCCCAAACCTGGGTTCTGTTTTGGGTCCTGCTAGGACTGTCTCCTCACTTCATGAGAATACCTGCCCCTCAAGGTGGCCGAGAAGTGAGCGATACAGTTGAGGTGAGCCTGGCCTTCAATCCAGCTCTCTACACACTTTTCTCCCTTTCTGCTTTTCTATCTCCCCCTGGCTCCCCTTCAAGCCTAGCCCAGAGAATGTTGGTGAAAGGAGAAAACTTAATGCTGTCCAGTTCCCTGCTCCTGCCCTTCCTCCAGAGCAGGGAAGGGAAGGGCAGGGCAGACTCTGTGAATGCCTCCGTGTGCACCACTGCTTCCTGCTTTCAAGTTTTCTCCTTGTATGATGCCTTCTTAAAGTGGAAGTGCTTCCCCAGATGCTGTGTGGGTTTACCATGACCCCAGGGGCTGGGGGGTTCTTCATTTACCATCCGGCCCAGGTCCGGGCTGTGCCAGCTCCTTTGCTTAGTAAGATACTTCTGCCAGAAGAGCCAGCAAGGTCCTAGGGACAGTCGCCCAGTCACCAGCACCTCAGCCTCTGACTCAGCCACTGACCTCTGTGACTTCCACACCCACCACCTCTGGGCACCAGGCAGAAACCACACCGGACTAAGCACTGTTGGCAATTTGTTCCAGAGGCTTTGATTGGTCGTCGCCCTTTTCTACACAGTCCAGGCAGAGGGGTCAGATGATTTCTGACATTTAGGAGGCGTCTGCAGCTCAGCCTCAGATCAGAGAAGAAAAGGTTCTGGGTCTCTGGCCCCTCTGCCTCACAGGTGTATCCCAAGCCCTTTGCAGCGTCTCGGATCCCCTGAGAAACAGTTCCCAAGCACCATGCTCTGACTAGCTTGAATCTCCAGGTGTGGCTCCCAAGGAAACAGAGAAAAAGCTGGATGGCAGGAGGGAAAAATCATATGCAGGAGAGGAGAGGATTTCCAGGCAGCCCACATCCACAGTCATACTTGAAGGAAATACTCACAAAAGTCATGGGACTTGAGGAAAATACTATCGCGGGTGGGTTAGGGCCAGACTAGAGCTATGGAGACACACGGGGACAACAGAGGCAAGGTTAGTAGTTCTGGAGAGGGATGGGGGTCCAACAGCACATCGAGGGTGGCTGCTTCAGGGTTCCTGAGGCCCACAGTGGCCCAGCACAGACTGAGTATAGAGTAACTGAGCCCTGGGTTGAGTCCTAGAAGTGAGATTAGGAGTATGGCCTCCACTGCTAGAAAACTCACCCACTGTTTCTGCTGCGGGCCGTCTTCCAGGCCAGGATCTCTTTGTACACCAACCTGCAGAGGAGCTGTGGGGGGATTCGGGGTAGAAAGAGAAGAGGAGACACTGAGCTTCCAGGTCAGCTGGCCCATGGGACGGTGGCTGAGAAATTAAATGAACTTCCATACAGGAGAAAGTAATTCTGAGCAAAGGGCAACTGCCATTCCTACCATCCCAGAAGCCCCAGTGTTTTATACTGGAGTTCCGGACTGCACACACAAAGCATTCCCTAACTGATCTCTTTGTAGCCCAAGACTGCTTACCAAGCAAGCCAAGATGTCGGCAGAGATGAGCATGTAGAACACATTGTTCCAGCCTGTGGGGGAGATGAGCCCGGCCAGCAGGGGCCCCAGAGCCGCACCTGTACAGAACAGTTTCATGAAAGCAATATACGCACCTTCCCCAGCCACCCTGGGCAGCACGCCTGGGGGTGCACCCGTAACAAGGCCGGTGTCCAGCTGTTGGGAGTCCAAACAGTGACAAACCTATGGAGCCGGTGCCGTCAATGATGGCCGTGACAGTGGAGAGGGCCTTGGCGTTGCCCTTCAGGCTCTCGTGTGTGCCCTGGGGAGACAGAGTGGAGTGGGGCAGCTCAAGCTAAGCAGAACCGCTTGGGAAGAATGGTGCTGGGAGAAAGATGACTCGGGTGTGGGGAGGGGCCCTGAGGTTGAAAGGAAAGAGCCCGAGGAGGTTCTGCAGGACAACAGATGGGAACGGGAGAAGGGGAAATGTCTCTGTAGACAGAGCCCCTGGCCCACCCTCAGCCCAGCCTGGTGCCCACGTGTGGCTCACTCACCAGGTCAGCAGAGACAGCTGTGGTGATGAGTGCATAAGGGCCATTGACCAGGACCCCACAGATAATCAGCATCACTGCGAAGACAGCAGAGATGGTGTTATGAGAGATGAGGGGCCGTGTGCAGCCCCCCGCAGCCCCAAGTCCAGAGCAAGCGACGTCCTTGCCCTTGACTCCACACCCACCCACATCGAGGAGTTCCCCAGGCAGAGGCTCGCTAGTGACCGAGTGGGATTCACACCACCTCCTCACCTATGGAGCTGGTTATCCCATTCTGGCCAATGTAGTTGTACAGGAACATCTGAAGGAAGAAGGACATGTTTCCTCTTGCTGGACTAACCCCTGCCCGCTCTGCCATTCTGCACATCACTTGTTTTTCCTGCCTTGTACATCCTCAAAACGGATGGTGTAACTATGGTAATCTCTAATTTCCTTTTTATCCCAATCTTCTCGTTTTGAAACAAGTATCATGTAACACAGGGGTTCCCGGAACTCACTCTGTAGCTGAGGAAGACCTTGAACTCCCGATTCCCCCCTGCCTCTACCTCCCAAGTACTGGGATTACAGGCATGTACCACCATGTATGGCTCTATGATTTCCCCTCCCCCAAACATCTTCTCAATCTCACTGTTCCTTGGCCAAAACCTGCCGCAGCTGGTGTCCCTCTTCTCCACCAAGGTTAGATAATCACTAATCCCATCCTGCAATTATTGACCCTGGTCTCTTTTCACAGAGCCTGGTCCTCTGCCGACTCTCGCTTTTCCTCCTCTACATGTGCCCAGGAATACACATGCACACATGAACAAAGGCATAGCTATGCATGCAAATATGAATATGGATACACAGGTGTGAGGCCTAGACACCCGACCCCGAGCGTGTGCATGCTGAGACCGTACGCACCATGGGAGCAGCCAAGATCAGCATGACACAGCAAGTGGTGGCCCTGCCATTGGTGTAGTCGCTGATGAGCCCTGCCATGATGCCACCTGAAACACATGCTCACTCACACGCTGTCCCTGACACTACTGTGCTGTTCCTCATCTGCTACCCAGGTTTGTCCCAACACCCTGCCCAGTGCTGGCTGGCCTTAGGAATCAGCACCTCCCTCTGTAGTCTTCCCCTATTCCCATCATGCCGAGAAACCAGAGCTCACTGGTCATTTTTCTTAGGCCCACCCAGTCTAGCAGGAACAGGAAAGAGAATACACTAGGAGGCTTTTCCGCTCTGCCCAGATCATGGCCAGCTGTCCCTTCATTCTGTCCCTCTGCATAGAAGCAAACAGAAAGACAGAGTGCCAGGACAAAAGGACAGGGCCTCACCTATGATGCCACCAACATCAAAGAGCGTGGATAGGTCCCCAGCCTCCTTGGCACTAAAGTGAGCTTTGGAAAACAGAAAAAACATAATCAGACACTCAGGGAGGTTTGGAACGATGCTCCTGAATGAAACAGCTGTTAGAGTTCCTGTGACACATCACTCCTGTCTGAGGAAAAGGCTGAGGCTCCATGGCCAAGTGATTGGCTAGGGCCACCAGGTGGGTTTGCAGCAGCTTGACACACACCCTCTCAGGGACAAGTCCTACACTGCTCTCTTTCCCTGAAGGATGACCTAGACCTTCACAGCAAGGCCTCTCCTGCAAGCCTGGTACTTGGCTCATGAGAGCATCTTCAGTTCTTTCTCCTGGAGTATAACAGCTCTGACTGGGCGTGGGCCCAGCTCTCTCTTTGATCCACTCCTGACTTAGAAGCAAGCTCCATGGGGGGCTCTTCCTAGGCAGGCCACCGTAGGTCTGTATTAATGCTCACGGCCACAGGAAGAGACCTATAGGAAGATGGGGGCTCTGGGTTTAGAAAAGGGGAACATCTAGAATCTTGACTTGTTACTCCACCCTCAAAGCTGACTCATACTCTGAAGTCATCAGCAAAGCCACAAAACAGATTCGCAACGCAACGTCTGCAAAACTGTGGCAGCACCCTCAGAGAGAGGGTCCCTCGTGTAGAGCTGTAGGTCAAGCTACAGCTTGAGATCTGACCATGACTGGTCCCCATGGTTTCCTGGTCTCCCATTCAGAGTGCGTGTGTGTGTGTGTGTGTGTGTGTGTGTGTGTGTGTGTGTGTGTGTGTGTGTGTGTGGTGTGTGTGTGTGTGTGTGTGTGTGGTGTGTGTGTGTGTGTGTGTGTGTGTGTGTGTGTGTGTGTGTGTGTGTACAGTCGCTGTCTTTTCCCACAGCTGGGAAGGCGTAAAGCATCTCTGGGCTAAAGGTCTTAGGTAAAGGGTGTGGCTCTGAATCCGGGGCCAGCAGAGTAGAGCACATTGCTTTTTGGTATGTCACCCCATCAATGGCAAACCAGAGACTCTGAGCAGGTGGAAATCAAACAGCCCATAGCAGTGATCTTCTTTCACCTTTGCATCCTTGGACAGGGGCAGTGGAGAGTAGCTTTGGGGCAGCTCCCTCAGTGTAGCCCAGAAGACCACAGTACAAACACATCGCTCCCATAGTGGTCCTTGGAAGAAGAGCCATGGAGTCCATGGAGTCCATGGAGCGGGAAAGCTCACACAGCCTCTTCTTTGAGTTGGAGGTGTTTGAGGCAGACCTCCACCTACCTTTGAGCCAAGTAGCCCACACTCAGGCTAGGGAAAAGAGGATTGCAGGACAGAGCTTTTGCCCCTGAGGCCCAACCCAGCTCCGAGAGGGTAGGTGGCTGGAGACATGCATGGGCTCAGCCTTGCCTGTGTACTGGAGTGAAACCCAAGTATGCTATCTCCCGGCACCAGAAGTGGCCTTGGCCTCCTCCGAGACCCTTTTTGCTCAGCTCCTCTTCTCCTGGGACTTACCCACGTTGAAGATGTACAAGGGCAGCCAGTAGAGAAAGGTGTAGCTGACCAACTTGGCGAAGAGCAGACATAGAGAGAACTCTATCACACCCTGGGGAGCACAAGAGAGACACAATGGAAAGGGGCTCAAGAGATGCCCAGTCTAGTGGAGGCCCTCCAGGTGGCCAGCACCACCCCATGCCTAGCATCATTCCCACACAGAGCAACCTCAAATCTACACCCCCATCCTAACGGCAGCAGTGTGCCTAAGGCTGCATGTCATACTGCCCTTCTCATGCAGCCCCCCCACCCCCTCATGTCTAATAAAAACACCAGAGAGACTGTCCTCCCTTCCTTTCACAAACATCTCACCGGGATTTTGAGTGCTCCCAGGAAACTGATGGCTTCAGGCTCAGGGCCCTGCTCCTTGGAGGAACTGGCTGCAATGTCCACACTACTTTCCCTGCTGCTGTAGGGACTGTTCACAGGATCCTCAGGGTTGTCCCGTTCCTTCTCCAGGTCATCCTGAGGAAAGAAGACGACCCCTCCTTGTGGGCAGGGCCATGTACCCACCTTCCCTAATGGGGAAGACAGCCCCGTTGAGAGGTAGGGGGTGCTCATCCTGGAGAAGGTGGACGCTTCTCTCTTGGGCAGGCAGGCACATTAGGTTGTGGGGCATTTAGCCTAAGAGCCCAAAACTGGTTCTGTGACGTCACTAGACCACAGCTCTCTCCTCCAACCCTGGGCCCTCCCATGGCCAGTTCCTGCGATGTGGGGAGGAGACAGGGCTGGGCTGGGGTGTCAGACTCACATGGTGCTGGGGAGGGGTGCAGTCCACATCTTCTGGGTCTGGGGGAGAGGATAGAGAAGTGCCTTTCTGAGAAAGGTTGTCAGTACGCAGACCCTCGCTCTACAGTGGAGAGTGAGCCCTACAAGTCCCATGTGACCCCCAGCATTATGGGAGCAGGTTGTCTAGGCCTACCTGCCTCTTGTAGAAACTGTCATAACTGCTTCTTGGACTAGTAGTTGTAACACCTGACCTTGCTAACTCAAGGCTGTCAGAGAATGGGGAAAAGCCAGTAGCTGTCTACACAGCCCTACGGCAGAGCACAGGCTAACAGACAAAACGTCGACGCTACATTGTCCCTCTTACGCCTTCAGAAATCCTACGGAGCAAGCACTGCTGTCCCTTTACAGATGGAAAGACAGTGTCAGGGTCATCTGATGCCCTGAGCGGCTTTGCTGGAATATCCAGCTGCTTCGTCCCATGAACATACCTTACATCGTGGGGGTGGGAGGGGTCCACTCACACTCAATAAGAAAGAGGAAGGTGATGACGCCCATGACAGCAGTGATAATGCCAGGCACGATGAATGACAATCCCCAGTGCTGGTTCACCCAGACTCCAGCGATCAGGGAGCCCAGAATATTGCCCACAGATGTGTGGGAGTTCCAGATGCCCATGATGAATCCCCGCCTGAAGAGAAGGGAAGGGAAGGGGGGCAGTGAGTAAGGATGTAAAGTGAAGAAGTACAATAATAAGTAGAAAAAAACCCACAAAAATATAAGTGAAGTGTGTACGTTTTTCATTGATTGAACCTTATTTTAAATTAGCTTTGAGCGATAAAGTTAATTTTATGCTGAAAAAATGACCGGCCCAGCTACGCTCAAAAGGCTACCTCTTGCCTTTGGGATGTACACACAACTGATATTCTGAGTCCCCAGATAGTGCAGGTGATAGCCTTGCCTGGGGACCCATTGCTTTAGCAGGCCCTAGGACCAGCATAGATGGGAACTCTGATTACAGGGAAACTGTGAACCGTCCATCCTTCTCTTTGACCCCAATCAGTATCACTCTAAAACAGTCGTCTTCAACTGGGGGGTGATTCTGCCCCTCAGGGGACATCTGGAAACATCGGAGATGTTCAATGGCCATAACTGGCTGCGTGTTTTGCTACTGGCATCTAGTGGGGAGATGCCAGGCATACTGGAAACAAAAAACAAAAGCCAGCAACCCCCCCACTCCCAGAGCAAACAGTGGAACAGCTCTGTCTGTCCGTGCGGAGGGTGAGAAACTGAAGCGAGCTAACGCAGAAGCCAGTCTGAGAAAACAGCGTGGTGGAGCCTTTTATCTTCAATCAAAAATGGAAATTCACCTGTTATAGGAATTATAACTAAGGCTGCCTGCTCTGTGGGCTAAATCCTAAAGACAGAGAAATAGCACTGCCCTTTAGTCTCAGAGACGGTACTTCTCAGTGGGTGAGACCTAGCAAGAAGACACATTTTCTAATTCCCCCCGACCCCCGAAGTGCTCCAGAACCCCCATCACCCCGTGCCCCACCCCCACCAGGGTTGATTGCACTCCCTCATCTCACTCACTTTCCCTTCCCAAACCAGTTGCCAACACAGGTCACCACAGACGGCCAGCCCGTAGTCTGAACAAGGCCATTGCAGATCTGTAGAAGAGAGGGAGGGTGAGAGTTAGCTCAAGCACCTTGGGTAGAGCTGGTTCAATGATGTGGAGCCCTCCACACACCCTGCACTGAACCATGCCTTTCCCTCACTTGCATGTCCACACACAATGTCACATGAGCTGGCTTCTCCTAGCTCAAGATCATGTGAGCTGAGACCTGACTTCTCATGCGTCTCAAGCAGATTCAGTGTAGTGCCCACGACAGGCTCACTGAGCCAGTCACTTGAGACTTTGCGGGGTTGGAACAGGGTCCAGAGCATGGTGACAGAAGGGACTAGAAAAAGGAGACCAAGTCTCTGTTTGCTCTGACCTGGGGATGGCCAGGGATCCAGAAGGACCTCTCTTTGAGGGGAACAAAGGCCCAAGTGCTGTGCAGACTCATACCTGGATGAGCACGAAGTACCAGAGCATGTGGATATTCCAGAAGTATCCCAGGCCGAAGAGGGAGGTGAATAGGCCACTGAGCACCATTCCAGCTGAGAGGTAGTAACGCAGGGGCAGCCGCTCCCCAAAGATTCCACTGGAGAGAAAGATGGGTGAACTCCAGGTTAACGGAGCTCTATATCCAGTCTACCACCTCCCTCTCCCATATTACTGAAGCCACTGCGGCATGGTGACCAGGGCTGATCTGTGTCCTTCTGCATTCCAAGGATGACTCTGGTCCTCCCTTCCAGGGATCGTCTGCTTTATTTGACACGACTCTGACAATTCTGTTGCCCGTGTCCCTCCTTGCTGGCTGACCGCTCCATGTCACGTGTTTCCTACCAGCACAGTCTCTTTCATCAACTTGATGGTTCTACCTACCGTGATTCGTGAAATATCCCCTCCTGCATGTGTTTGGGCCCCATGTGTCCCTTCATGCTTCAGGGTCATATTCAGATTACCTTCAGGATACCTTTTCTTGGCTGTCCCTAACTTTCGTTAAAAAAAACTCGACACTCTAAATTCTAAATTCTCCCTCCTTTAGTCGTGGGAGCCTCTGAAACACCACCTGTCCTCAAGTTCAGCAGCTTAGGCAGCAGTCATGCTAGCTTGTAACCTTCCTTGTCTGCCACAAGCCTACCTCAGCTTCTCCCTCACGCCTGGCTCAACTCCTCCCATGGTTCTCCCATTCCACATCCTGGGGCAGGCCCTCTGTAAATGACCTTATCCTTAAGCCCTGTCTCCGGCTGTTGCTTCTGTACCCCTCTGGTAACCCTGTGAGAGGTTCCGCCTGCATGCCATGACGTTCCCTACACATTTCAAGGCTCACCTCCTCCAGAGCCTTCCTTAACTCCTTGTCTTCATCCCAAGCTTGCACTATATGACTACCCGACACTTCAACGATTTTCAATTAGCTGCTAGCTGAGGGTCCTTCTACTACGCTGTGAACTCCCTGAAGGCCACACCCTGCCTTGTCCATCAGAGGATTGCTGGCAGCAAGCGCCAAGTTTGCTAGGTGAGACCCACACTGTTGTATAGTTTAGACAGCCCTGGGTAAGCTTCTCCTTGGGAATCTACTTGTCCAGGGCTGTGCTTAGGGAACCCTGGTCACACCTGCCAACACTTCCCTAAGTGGAGCATCCAGGAAGCTACATAGGAAAGAGCTCCTGATAGCAGTCCAGCAGCAGCAGGTGGAGGAACAGCGTGGTGACCACAGAGAGGGACAGAGGCTGGCCATGGGCTGATAGCCTGGGTGGGGCCTTGGCCTCAGACCTGCTCGGAGGCACTTTCAGCTCTCTCACATTAGTCTGAAGCCCGAGTGAGGAGAAACAGAGAAACAGCAGCTATGAAGAACCCACCCACCCCTGGCACCCCCAACGGGCATGGGGTCTCCCTTTCTCTTACCTAATAAACATGCCAATGGCATAAGCCACTAGGAAGGCATTGTCCACAGCTCCCAGTAGCTCCTTGTAGTCATCCTTGTCTGAAAGCAGATGGGAATGAAGAAACCTGGCTGAGTGTCTGCTCTGCAGAAAGGTCCCTTTCACTTCCAAGGGGGGATTAGGGAGTACAGGAGGCCATGTGCCCTGTTCTTACCGAACGGACTCCAGCTGCACCAGGTGGTATCGTTGAGATCGTGGGTGTCATTAATGGGTCTGACAATATCTGAGCAGTTCTGGTGCAAGCGGCTCTGGGAGGCAATGGCATACATGGGTCAAGGGTCATACCATGCCCAGAAACCCACTTGGCCCAGAGAGAAGCAAGAAACCTGCTACTCAGTCATAAACACCGCTGCTTCCCACCACAGTCCATGCTCCTTCCTGCCAGTAGCTCCTCCAACAGGGATAGGTAACCATCCAATAGCCACGAATGGAATCCACAGAGCCTGGACCTCCTGCCTCCTTAACTCACCCACACCCACCCACGGTGCTGTCTGGGAGGTGGATGGAAATGGAACATGTAGGAAGGTTGTAGGAAAGAGCCACTGACATGGGTGTCTGCCGGGTGGAAGGGTCAGGCCTAGTGACCAGGGTAAAGTAGATTGGGAGGGGATTGTCTGAGGCCTAGAGCATGCAAGTGCAGCACACTGCTAGGCCCAAGCTGTCCCACATTCTTCCTTACCAACCAGCCTCACCTTAATGATGCTGATGGGCTTTCTGGACATGTGATAACAGACATAGATGAGGAAGGTGAGCAGCAGGATGAAGCCACGGAACCTGGAGGAGATAGGAGCATCCCTGTCTTTAGAAGCCCAGCCACAGCGTCCTCAAGGCCAAGGCAACCACCAACATTTTGCCTTTAGGCTCTCCTCTAGACACAAGTTCCTGCGGCAGAGGCCAGGAGTGTCTGGGAGCAAAGGGCCCCTGTTCACACACACAGAAACACACACACACACACACACACACACACACACACACACACACACACACCCCTCCTGCCACCATCTTTCCAACCTCTTAGCCCCTCTAGGGCTTCCCTGAGGCAATGCTGTCTGTTTGTGTAGAACAGGTATGGCCACAGAGAGTTAAAATCGTTTCCTAAATGTCAGAAATGATGGGCATGGGGTGGAAATAAAGGAGAGAGGGGTCTGTCTGCAGAGTGAGAGCCATATTCGCCTTGTGCTTAGACGACAGCAGACTAGGTCCAGACGATAGGAAGAGATGACTCAGCTGAGACAGCTGGTGACAAAACCTGAGTCCTCTCCCTTTGGGTCCCTGGCTAGTCGATTCCACTGGACAGAAAGATCATGATTTCCTCCGAGGCTCACATATCCCATGTTCACTCCCTTGCCCTCCTGCTCATCCCATGTGCCAGCAAGATGGAAAGAGCAGTCTAATGAGGAGTCTCTCAAAGTTTCCACAGCAGCGTGCCCACTTCCACCCAAGGGTCTGGGGAGAATCCTATAGCACCCTGATGAGTCACTGTTTCCACAGCAAGGCATCAGCTGAGCTGAAGCAGCAACCAGGAACCAGGAGGTATATGGAAAATAGATCTCAGAATGGGACTGACTGAAGAGTATAGCTCAGAGGCAGAATACAGGTTTAGTATGCTTGAAGCCCTGGGTTTCAACCCATCGGCAAACAGACCAGCCTGAAAGAAAATGTTAGACAGTAAAAGGCTCAATGCCTCTGCTCATTAAAGAACAGGGTAGAGGAGAAGGATGAACAGACTCTGCAGCGCTCATCTCTCTTGGCTTCATGAACCTAAGGCAGATATTGGATGCTTGCCCTGCCCTGTATGGTAATCTGCCTCCAAACTCCAAACTCACTTCCCCCAAGCATATAATTAAGCAATGCAGGCCACCTCTTGTGAAATAGAAGGTGTTTCTGCAGAGCCTGAATCGAGTTGAGCTGCCAAACACTGTCTCAGTTCACCCTGGACTTAAGTTTCCTACCTGGGCATCTGTTCTATTCTCTGCCCTGTATTCTTCATTCTTAACCTTGGATGGTTGTACAAACCCGTTGTCCCAGAATCCAGTAGGCTAAGGCAGGAGGACTGGGAGTCTGAGGCCAGCCTGGACTACACAATGAGACCCAATCTCAAAGTACCTCTTTGGCTACTTGTTCCCAGGCATCTATGTGACTCACACAAGTCTTATAGGGACTTCAAGGAAGCCAAGGCTACCCCAGATGCCTGCCTGTCTCAAAGACTGATATTAAAAAGCTTGGTGACACCAAAGTTTCCCAGGCCTACCAGCTGCCATTTAGCTTATTCCTAGTTCAGGGATTTCTAGAATATTCTGAGAAACTTTAGAGAGAATACACAGCTAACCTAGGCAAAAAGCAATAGATGGAAGGAATCTGCAGCCTTATAGTTAACTGGGATGTTGCTTAATCCAGGGGAAAGCAGGCAGATTTGAGTGACAAATTCCACTCACCAGGTAAGCCCTTTCTGCTTCTGGCTTCTTCAAGTGCACATGGATGGTAGCATCGGCCCCACCCCCCACCTATGTCACTCTCATCCTTGGGTACCTATAAGTGCCACAAAGCTTGGTTTGTGTGACCACTTATCTTGGCTGACCGCACAGAGGTGCCAGGGCTACAGGTGTGTGTGGCCACAGTCATGACCTATCAGGTCTTTTCTGGTTCTGAAAGACCTTTCAGAACATTAAGTCCCACAGGATCCCCTGAGAACACAGCAGTGATGACTGGTCAACAGAAGACCCCAATTTTACCCGAGAAGTCAGAGGCTGTACCTCAGCAGACATGCCAGAGGCCTCATGAGCTGCAAACAACCAAGAAGGCACCAAGAAGGCAAAGCCAGCCGTTTGAACCCTCCCGTTCATGTCAACTCCCAATGTCCACACTGCTTCACTCCCACATATCAGAAGCATCCCAGAAAGGCAGGTCCAGCCCACCTTTCCCTGGCTTCCTCCTACCTGAGTTCCCAGCTGTTAGTCCTTATCTGTCCCATGCTCTTTCCATCCAGAGCCCTGGCCCTTCCAACGGTAGGTAGGAAATGCCATTGCTTTTCAAAAAAAAAAAAAAAATAGACTCGCCCTCGAAACCACCTTTATGAGAAAGGGGAAGAAAGATCCTGCCTTCTGCAGATCACAGGGGAAACAAACACACAGGGAGAATTAGAGCGACTGTGACGTAACTGCAGGAAGCCTTGTGTCCCATGGGAGCACAGGAGGGACACCAAACCCAGAGGGATAGAGGTGGTGTCATGAAAAGGTTCCAGGAAATATGATTGGTTTCAAAATCAAGCAGGAGATGGCTAAGTCAACCAGGCCGGGAGATGGGCCAGGGAAGAAGCATCAGGGAAGGCACAGGCATGAAATAACACTGCCTGTGTGAGAACACTGCATGGCTTAGGATATCTGGAAGAGGAGACTGAGCCAAGCACAGAAGCAAAAGAGGCTAGATGAGGTAGGACCTAGGCTGTGTGTGCCAAGAGGTAGAGTTTGGGCTATCGTTTGAAGAGGACAAGAAGAAGCCACTGGGAGGGTGAGGCCTTCCTAGGAGTGGCTATGAGCCAGGTGAAGCCAGGGGGAAGGCCAATGTGAGCTTCCTCACTGCAGGGTGGTGCCCATCCCTGTGCCTTTCTATTCTGCTAGCCACTTCTAGGTACACGGCAGCCTCACAGGATGCCCTAGATATATCTCAAGCTCATGTCCGTAGAGACAAGTAAGTCAGGCAAAAGATAGTCTAATTTTCTAAACCTGTTTACTCCTCTGAGAAGGGCTTTTTCACCTTGTTCACAGAAGTATTGACAGTTGTTTTGTTACAGATCTTACAGCAGTCCTGATACCCAGTGGGCACTTAAAAATGGCTGTTGTTTCACATTAGCACAGGAAGAAGGGGAGTTCCAGGACTTCATTGCCTGGCAGAAATTCGGAGGCCATTAGACTTTCCTCACTACTTCTCAAGGATGTCTACCTAAGTCTCCCAGAACAAAAAGACCTAGGGATGCTAGTTCCTTCCCTTGCTTAGGGAGGGTAGGGTAGCTGCCAGAGAGCCTGCAACCATGCAGGAAAGTGACTCTGAGTAGCTAAGGTCTTCCTCAGGTCAGCCAGTCCACACTAGTATTCTGACCTGTGATTTTTTTTCAGCCTCCTGCAGGGGCCTGCCCAACCTAGATCACAATCTCCCAACCAAAAACCTGACCCCTAAGTTAGCAAGAAAGACAGGATCCTTGAGAGCCAGGGTTTTTAGCCTGGGCTGTATGGTGTTAGGCTGACACTGGTTTCCTCTGGGGCTTCCTGCCTGGCCTCTTGAGGGTTAAGCTCATTAGCACTGCTGGGCCCCAGCAGTGTTGGAGTCAGGCCTCCTACCTACTAGCCAGTGCTCCTTTCAGGGCACATCAGGTGTGCATGGGAAGGGCCCCCAGTGCTGTCATCAAAGGGGCCTAGGACCATGGGGGATAAGTTAAGGGTGGAGCTAGACTGAGGCTTCAAGGAACTCAAGCTCACAGCTGAGGACTCTGAGCAGGGCAGGACCAGCAGGTTTCACTTTTCACAAGCCCTTCCTTCCCTCAGAAACCAAGAAGCCCCATAGGAGGAGCAGGGAGAAAACCTAGAGAGCCACACGGCTGCCCTGGTGTGGAGCTGGACTGAGCAATCAACCAGTCCAGGGGTCAAGGAACACGTGGGGGAAGGTTCCCAGACTACTCCACACAGGGCCAGCTGTCCCATGACCCTGTAAGTCTCTTTTGTTAGCAAGAGGTGGCACTTTCTTAGAGTCCCACCTCCTCCACCATATGCTGGTTACTGAATAACCAAGTCAGATAGAGAGGGACTAGCTATCTCCTAAGTATTAGCTGACAATCCAACTTATTCTTTCCCAAGACCTCGATAATAGCTTTATCACTTCATTAAGACTTTGCACTAAGAGTGATTCTGGGCTTGAACAGGGAACAATCTGTCCCACACTAGCAAGAGATAATTAACAAACACCACCCCTACGTACCCTCATCGATACCACAACAAGCCATCACGACCCCAAGAGTAGCCTCTGATCTGTGGAGAGGTGGGAACAGGCCCCTCTCCTCAGTCAGAGGAGACCTGACTCTTGCTTTGCTCTACAACTGCTTCTCTGATAACCTTGCCCATGACTTAAGAGACAATGGGGCTTTAATCACTCCCAGTCACTGACCACTGCCCCTGCTTCAACCTGGGACAGCCTCGAGGACCAACATCAGGATGTGACTGCAGGTGACCTTGGCACTTGCCCTGAAGAAATGGACCTGGTGACCTGTTCCTGGGTGTGCCGGTTCTAGGGTCAGCAGGTTCTCAAAAGGATAGAGGGCTGGGTACAGTAACAACCAGACCGGGATCAATTTGGACTGTGCCACCACTGTCACCTTCTACCAAGTCCTCCACCAACACTGGGAGATATCCTAGTGGGGAAGGGCCAGCCAAGGACAGATACCCAGGGGCAGAGTCCTGGGTCATGCCTGCAGTATTCAAGAGTGAGCAGGGACAGGATAGGCTAGGAAGGCCTCTGAGGAGAAAGCTATACTGGGGCAGGGAGCAGGCCTGTGGAATCCCAGTCCCCTTGTCCTCCTCATCCTCCTTCCACTAGCTGGGGTCTTAGCTATTGCTCTGAGGAGTGGAGATAGATGACTTAGGGCTCATCTAGTTAAGAGGTGAAAGTTCCATACTTTTCAACAAAGGCTGTTTTCCGAAGAGCACAGGTATAAATATGGCGACGGCCACATAGCTGTAGTCCTACTCAGGGAAGGAAGTAGGACGATGGCCTTCTGGGACCCTTAGGAGACCTTGTCCTTGCCCCACCCTCACTGTCTCCTGAGCATGCAGAACTAAAGGCCCAACTCCCCCACCATCACTTAGTGACAATCAGATGGGGGTGGAATCTGGTTTCAGGGCTCTGTCCCTATTGGCCAGCTCTTCTGAAGCCCAAAAACTTGCACCCTTAATGTGCTGCAGCTTACAGCCTGGTGCATCCATTCTTTCTGAGCTCTCAGGGCTTCCCTATTTGGTTTGACTTTCTTCTCAAATATATAGTCCTCTTCCCAATAAATAAATGAATAAGTAATACCTTAGCCACAAACATCATCTAGAAAGTTCTGAGTTCCTGTGGTTACTGGCCTGTGGTTTCTTCTCTGGGAAGGATCTTGGGACCCAGTCTTATGTCCACGAATCTCTCTAATCTAACACTGAATCCCAACAAGAAGCATGGGGCTCTATGGGCCGGCTCATTGCCCTCGTGACAGCTTTTGTGCCCTGTGGCCAGTGTTACTTTGGGACTGTCTAACTCTAATCTCAGTGAGTCCTGGTACAGCTTGACTGAAGAAAGATCCTGACCAACTATGCAGACAACTCCAAGCCATTTGCTGCCTCCTAGACAGTCCACAGAGCTTGGGCTGACACCCATTCAACGTGGTGGGGGCTGGGGGGGTGTCACGTGGGTCCATCCTTTAAGAAGGGAAAGAGGAAACATCCAGGGGAAAAAGAGGAAACCCAGAAACCAGCTGCTTCGAGCTGCAATAAGAAAGATGTGGGGGATGGGCCTCTAGGTCACATGCTGGTGACAGGAAGATGATCAGACTCCAGCATTCTTGGGATCATTCCTCTGTAGGACAGGGCAGCCCCAGCTTTCACCACAGCTCTTCTTAAACAGCTGCTGCTGCTGCTTCTTCTTCTTCTTCTTCTTCTTCTTCTTCTTCTTCTTCTTCTTCTTCTTCTTCTTCTTCTTCTTCTTCTTCTTCTTCTCTCTCCTCCTCCTCCTCCTCCTCCTCCTCCTCCTCCTCCTCCTCCCCTCCTCTTCCTCCTCTTCCTCCTCCTCCTTTTCTTCTCCTAATGAGTACACTGTAGCTGTCTTCAGACACACCAGAAGAGGGCACTGGATCCCATTACAGCTGGTTGTGAGACACCATTTGGTTGCTGGGAATTGAACTCAGGACCTCTGGAAAAGCAGTCGGTGCTCTTAACTGCTGAGCCATATCTCCGGCCCCTTAAGCAGTTCTTTCTGCCGCTTTATCAAGCATCTCTTTAACGGAAGCAGGAAAATAAGATGAGAGACAGGAACCATCTGGACTCAGATCTGATTCCAGCCCTCTGGCCACAGAATAGGGAAAAGGACATCAGACTTTTACGCCAAAGGAAGCTGAGCCTTCATTTCTGGTTCTGCTAACTTACTGTGACTTTTGAGCGAACTGTTTAACCTCTCAAGCCTCCATTTTATATTTACAATAAAAAAGCACTGCCTAAAATTGTCATAAGAGCTGATAAACACAACGGGTGCACAAATATCTAACACGGACAGCATCTCTCCATGTGTGTTTGAGTACTTTTCTGCTCTATCTTCCTCACCAACTCCACCACAGAGATCAGTCTGTCAGCATTGCCCAGCTTCCACGGGAAGATTAAGGTACAGGAAAAACACAGTGTGGGAGTCAAGCTCCTGCTCCTCCAGCCTGTGAAAGCTGGCTCCCTCCACACCCATTCCTGCTCATCCAGCTGCTGTGTCACCCTGCTCCCTCCTCCAGGTCCTGACTTTCTCCTCCACAAAAGTCCTCGGGAAATTCACCCAGCCCTTTAAGCATCGGCCACAGTCATCTCTCTGGAAAGATGCCCCCGTTGTCCCAGCTGCCCCCAGGCACGCCCATGAAGATATTGGCACAAAAGGCAAGGAATCAGGCAGACCTAGGGCTAGGGACCTCCTGAGTATTTTTGGTGGTACAGAAGTGCCATGAATTAGTGGTGGTCTACTTGGTCTTGACAGGGCGTGGAGTAACACCTCCTGGGCTGAAACTCCACAGACAGCCACCCTCCACACACCTGGTGCCACCGGCTCACAGTCCCACTCCAAGGACTGCTTTCTGGCACACCCTGCTCCTGCTGGCTGGAGTTCTAATTAACCAGTACCCAGACAAAGACTGATAGATTTAATGATTCAAGGTCGCCTCCTCCCAGTGGGTGAATCCCTTCTACAACAACTATTTCAGCTGCCTAGCCAATCCCAACTACAGAGGCCTAAGTGCTTTAAAAAGCCTTTCGTTTACATGTGTATCTTAAAGATAAAAAGGCTATCAACTTGAGGGAGGGGTTTGAGGGAGGGGAGCTGGGAGGAGTTAGAGGGAGGATAGTGAGGAGGGAAGGACATACAATTCTATTCCAAATAAAAATATTCTTTTCAGGCTGGGCTAAGGTGGTGCAAATGCACCAGGGAGGCAGAGGCAGTCGGTTTGAGGTCAGCCTGGTCTCAGAGCTAGTTCTAGGACAGCTAGTCTGCACAGAGAAACCCTGTCTTGAAAAACAAAAAAGAACCCAAATTTTATATATATGTATATGTATGTGTGTGTATATATATGTATATGTATGTGTGTATATATATGTATATGTATGTGTGTGTTTATCTATCTACATATATACATATATATATATATATATATACATATATATAAAGAACTGAGTAAATGTAAAAACCAAACTCTTCATTTAATCTTACTAATACCCTGAGAGAAACGTATTTCCCTTTTCCTTCCATCCTGCGGAAATGTGGCCTCAGAGAGACTAAGTGGTTTGTCTACAATGACAAATGATGGTGATTTCTTATTTTCCACCCACATGATCATCGGGGTACAGTGGGAAGACGAAAGGCTTAGGAGTCAGATTAACCTGGATCCAACTCCAGTCCAGTCATTTGCCAGCAATACAATGCTGTACAAACTGCACACTTTCTGTGTCTCGTGTTACCAGTATGTCCCATGGGGGAACTAACGGTTCACTTAAAAAAAAAAGACAAATTAGTAATCCGTGGTACACAGTAGTAAGGAACGCTTATAGAGTGACAGTCAGTAGTAAAGCTTCTTGGGGATTAACACAAGCCTGGCACCCATCCAAATGTTTTCCGTTTAAACCTCAGCAATCTTACGAGTAGGTATCTTGTTACCCGTATTTCACAGGTGAAGAGTCCAAGACTGGTATCTTCACGTCAATTTTGATGCTGTCCCTAGGGTTCATTTCTAACTTCCTTTCACACTGTAAGTCCTTATCCTGTTGTCTCCACCTCAGCTTACATTTTATTTAGCACAGGAAATGTGCATTGGTTTGACATCCGTCTGTAATGATCCTTGGTAACGACAGAGAGAGTCACAGTTACCGCATGCTCCTTACATGCCAAGGGACTTCTACTTCTACCGCTATTTAATACTTCATGCTCAAAGCCATACTCACAGGAGGCAGTTTTCTTCAAAATCAATTCAACTGACCTCTAAAAGGCACTGTGCATGTATGAATCACGGCCCTTTGACACTCCGTGTGTGCAGTGCTGCTTCTAAGCTTGCTAACTCGGGGCTGTGCATGTAGCTAAGTAGCAGAGTACTTGCTTGGCTTACCCAGGACCTTGGGTTCCACACCTAGGGCAACAAAGCCAAATAAATAAATAAATAAATAATATTGTGTGCTTTCTGTACTGAGAGGTTGGCATGTGACTGGTTCTTTACCACGATTCGCCGTCATTTTTCCTGATATGTGCTATTTTGGGCTGAGGTTGTAGCTTGGTGGTAGAGCATTTGCCTTGCGTGGTTGTGGGATGTGTTTTGTGGATGGTAATGCAATTTGCCTTGCGTGGTAGTAGGTGCAAGTGGTTAAGTCTGGAAAGCAAGTGAGTGTGATAAGATCATGTCAGGGCGGGCTCAGGTGAAGATCAGGGTTCCTGGAAAGCCACCTAGATTTTGTCTTCTACCTTTTAAAAAGGGAAATGCTGAAAAGTAGAATGGCTTTGCAAACCAATGCTCATCAGTTAGTGTTAGCAGCCCTGGGAAATCAGAACATAAAAGCAGTTTTCTCTGCATTAAACTCACATAGATAAAATGTCATTATTTGTGTAAATAGTTCAGAAATTTCTGTATGATAAAGTACACAGATTTCTGAAAGCTGTCTCTGTCTATGTTGTTGTTGTTGTTGTTGTTTTCTTTTGTGCTGTCTGGGGATTGAGACTAGGGTCCTGCGTGTTCTAGGCAAGTGCTCTACCAGTAAACTGCAAGCTCAGCCTTTTTCTATTCTCTATTTTTGAAATGGGGGTCCCTACTTGTCCAGGTTGGCCTTGAACTCATGATCCTCGTACCTCAGCTTTCTGAGTATCGGACAATTACAGGCCTAGCCACATGTTTCCACTGATCCTGGTGTTCCTTTGTCTCATGGCAACATGCAGTGTTGTCTGCCGTAATTTCAGCTACCAGCTAATGTTACCTAGGTTACAACTCTAGTTCTTTAATTTGAAATACAGCAACTTCCCAGGCCACTGATCCTCACCTACAAATTAGATGCTTAGGGACCTACCCTAAACTTACTCTTTTATTGTTTATAGTCTCTGCATATTATGTGAATGAGTCTCATATTTCTTTAGGGATGCATTTATTTTTATTTTACGTGCGAGCATTTACGTGTATATGTATGTTTGTGCACCACTTGCATGCCTGGTTCCAATGGTGTCAGAGGGTGTCAAATCCCCTGGAATGAGAGTGGCGGTCGGCCGTGAGCTGCCATGTGGGTGCTGAGAATACATCCTGGGACCTCTGGAAGAGTAGCCAGTGCTCTTAATGAATGAGCCATCTCTTCAGCCCATCTCATATTTTTTTGTATGTTGTATCTAAAAGTTTTTCCTAGAACTTGTGCTTCTTCATTCCTGTGAACTGAGTACTTACTCTTCTGACAGTCCCACTGAACAACGCTAAGTACGCAGTAGTGGACAGTTAGGGAGACTCTTCTGTCCCAGAGATTGCTAAGGCAGGATGTGCAGGAGCAGCACCAATCAGTAATCACACAGCAGTGAGAGTGTGACTGTCACGTACACTTGAAATGTTATTATAGCGCTCCATTTTCAGGATGCCAGTATAAGGAAGACCTTTTTCTTTCCTCTTAGGTGATCCATAACCCATGACAATTTAATAGGCGTTGTGTGTGTTTTTTTTAAACTGAACTCCTCAGAATGCAGAAACTTCCAGTGAGTTTTCTTGTTCTACAGGGTGACGTGGCTATTTGTAAAGTGTCCATAAGAATCTTTTCTTTTTTAACAAGAGCATATTTAGAAATGATTATGCAACCAAGGCCTTGCCTGGGTGTTGTATTAGACCAGGATGTCTTTTTAATATCAACTATATCGGCCCCTCTGAAGGAACTGGTGCTCCCTGTGTGGAGCCAACACTAATAGAGCACTCCAAGGGGAGTGCTTTTCTGAGTTCTCCATCTCACAGGAGAGGAAAGTCAGTTTTCCAGATCTAAAAGCCTTATGATATTTTGGAGGGGAAGGGGGGAGAGGAGTCGTAAAGAAAGAAGGATTTGCCCAAATCTATAGCAGGTAAAATCTGGTGAAGACAGTTTCTTGGCATCTTATCTCAAGGCAATAAATCGGAAAGTGAGTATTTAAAAACAACCAACGTGTGGCTATTTATGAAAGAGCAGGGCAGTGGCTCAGTGAGCAAAGCGCTCTCTGCACAAGCTGAGCTTCGTCCTCAGCGCCCACGCTAAAAGCCTGACGTGGTGGTGGTTGCATCTGTGCTCCGGGGCCCTGGAAGGCACAGACAAGCTGGAGCTACTGAGAGCTTTGTGAAACTCACTGGTAAATTCTGGGTCCCAGTGAGAAACCCTGCCTGTCTCAAAAAATAAGATGGATGGCTCCTGAAGGCAGACACCTGAGGCTGACTTCTAGCCTCCACTGCCAAAGGATAGATGGATACAAACACACACACACAGACACACACACACAGACACACACACACAGACACACACACACACACAAACACACACACACATCTTAAAAAAATTTTTTTTAAAGATTCCTTATGGAAACTTCCAGTAGTTCAAATTTAACATGGTCTACCTGGTTAATTAATGCTTTTGCTGGACATAAGTAAACAATGATATTAAATCTAAGGATTAAATCTTTACTGTGTGGATCAAAATTTTTTTCTTAGAGATTAAAAAAGAACCTGAAATGGAGTCATAAAGTAAAGGATATTTTGAAGAGAGAGCACCTTCCAGATAATCTGAATCTAGTCTGTCATTTATCGTGATTTTAGTTTTTCTTGACGTTGAGCACCTTGGGCTCTCTGAAGTGGTAGCTAATCGACAGGTCATAGAAAATATGTCCACTAGTGATATAGCTTCAAGAGTCTTAATGTACAAATGAGTCTATTTGTGTTATGATTTTAAAAATTGTGGTAAAATATACATAGCATAAAACCTTATCATCTCAACCACTTTTCAATGTAAAGTCAGGGCAGGTAAAGTCAGGGCCGGCAAGCACATTGTGCACCCATTGCTGCCATCCACTTCACTAAACGAGAACTCTCCACTCCCCTCTGAGTTCTCTTTCTACCCAATTATGACGTCTTCCAGCTCCTTCATTATGAGGGCAATGCACTCTCTCACCCTCATGTTTATACCCTTTTGAAAGTCATTTTATATCTTTCAGAAAACACAGAACTGTTTCATGGTTCCAAAATTTAAAAGGACCACATAAACTACCTAAAGGATTTTGTATATGATTAGCCTGAGAGGGCGAGAAACAAAATGCCACTTTTAAAAACCAGGCCAAATTGATCACTAAGTATCTGCCCAATCTCAAGATGACCCTTAGTTTAGTTTGAGAATTTAGATTTGGCAATGCTGTGTCATCTGTTTTTCAAAAGAAGCCAGCAACTATGTTAAGTTTTAGAGTTTATAAACGACGGTAACTAACAAAACATTTGAACACCCTCCCTTCCCAATCCCTTGCAAACTGAGTACACTGCCCCTAAAGTTCAGTAAGAGTGGCTGAAACTTTTCTTCCCAACATAAGGGTGACCTTGTGGTCGAGGGGACAGATGCTGTAAATGCCAGCTCATGCTTTTAAGGGTGACCACCCAGTGTTGGAGCGGCTGCAGCTCTGATCCCAGAGATCTGATCAAGCTAGGTATCCCTGAGACTGGACTGGTGCCCCCTAGGCAGGCTTAACGAAACCAGTGATTTCTGGCTTGTTACCTAATCCAGTCAATAGGGGACCTAAGCTCTCTGGCTCCGTTTATATCCTACCAGTTCTTGGCCTCGGTTCCCTACAGGCAAATCCGGATCTCCTTAATACACAGATAAGACTTGGAGGCACTCTACAGGTACCCGCCTGTGCGCCTGTGTTTGCAGATACAGGTGGCAAACCAGAAAGGATGAAGAATCTAGGCACCCTGTTTTTCACCGGGGTTGTACAGAAGTCTGGGCTAAAGTGGAATTAATAGTTCTGTGTTACTAACCTTCCACGCCTGCGCCACTGAAGGAGCCCTGCCAGATAGAACTAAATACCCCCTCCCCCACCCCGGGGACGCGCAGAGACATCCGCCGCCGGAGCAAGTCTCTGCGCGTCTTGGTAGCCTCCCTCCCCAGCCTCCCTGACCAGCCCTGCTCACCAGCTGTCCCTAGAGAAGGCGCGGAGGAACCAGATACCCGGAGCCAGGGAAGACCGCATCTTGCGGCGCCCGTACTCGAAGCTGGGACTACGGAGGGTGCAGAGCCGGCGCGAGTCCCGGCCAGTGTCGGCAGCGATTTAAATGCCCCGCCGGCTGGCCCGCCCCAGGCAGGCCCATGGCCAGAGTTCCCGCCCCTTGAACATGACCGTCCTGCCCTCTAGGTCACACCGAGTGCAAACCCTAGCTATCTTTTTGCGCTCACTAGCAACTGTTTTCTATGCACTGCCATCTATTTTCTTGAACGTTCTCTCCTTGTCAGAAACCGGCAGTCTGGAGTTTCCTGGGGCTCCTATTTCTTGTCTGAGCTTTTCGGTTTCCACTACCCACGAGGGGATGGGGAACTGAAAACAGCAGCCCTTACAAGTCATCAACTCGGTGTAACGTCCGGGCTCCGGCAGTGCTACCTGTCCTAAATGTTTCTGTGCCCTGACACAGTGCAAATCAGGCGCTCTGTGCAAGTGAGCGCAGTGGGACTGCCACATTGACTTGTCCTTAGAGTGCGGGCGCTCTTCCGGAGCCCTGGAAGTGTCTCAGGGATCCCCAAACTCACCTCTCTGGTTCTGGTTCTGTCTGCTCAGATTCCAGTTTACTGAGCCTGCCCTGAGCCTTCCTAAAGCTCCACTAGCCTGTTCTGCCTGCTGTAACAATGTTGCCAGCACTGCAATCTCCCCTTTCCAGGCACGCAGCCAGGTGGCAGTGAAGAGCTACAAGGGTCTTCCGTGCTCATAAAAATGACTGCCTCTTGATTGATGATTTCAGGGTGTATTTCCACCTATAAAAAGAAGCTGTGATGAGATTCTTGTATAGGAAACCGAGGGCAAAATACCGAGGGGTGGAAAGGGAAAGTATTCGCCTCAAAAGTAAACTTGTTAATAGTACATAAAATAGGAATGTGTCTGTGCAAATGGGTTTCAGCCCTAACCCCACCCACCCCTAACTCCTAGGAGTGCCCAGTATTCAGAGCAAGGTCAGGGAGGTGCAGCAAGAGCTCCACCAAACAGTGGAGGACTGAGGATAATGGGCTTGGCTAGTCAGCCCTGGTATCAAGCAGAAAGAGGGTAAGCAGAGTTATAAAACCCAGCAGTACCCAGAATGGGTCTACTGCCAGAAATAAAGGCAATAAGTCAAGGTCGGGGTAAAGAATTAGAGGAAGAAGAAAGGCAATAGGCAGGAGGCACAAATGCTATGGTGTGTAAAATGCTGGAACACAAGAGTATCATGTAGTATGACTCAGTGAAATCCCTAAGTACAGGGTCTAGGAGATGGCTCAGTAAGAGCACTTCCTCTGTGAGCATGAGGACCTGAGTTTGAATCTCCAGCACCCACATGGAAAGCCAGGCATGGCTGCCTGTGCCAGTGACCTCAGTACTAGGAAATGAAGAGAAGTAGAACCCTGAAAGCCTTAATACACAGTATTAAGCCCACCCAAAACTGAGTCTTTGTAACTCAATTAAAAAAAAAAAAAACCCTGTCTTAAGACAATAATGGAGAATGATAGAAGAAGACACTCCAGGTCCTACTCTGGCCATCCGCCATCATATGTGCATTCACTGGCAAATGCACCACAGGAAATACACACACACACACACACACACACACACACACACACACAGAATAAATAAATAAATAAATAAATAAATAAATAAACTGCCTAAGTACTCATCCCTTTCTGTTCTCACCCCTTTCTTACCAGTCAGTGAAGTGGGAATTATCAAAATGGATAGCATGACTTTAAGCTCTCATTGGCTTGGGGCACTCCAAACTCAGGTGGCAAACACTCCTGATCAAACAGAAGACACACGGAGTGAGCTGGCATCCTCTGAATGATAGCTACTGATTTCTAGGGGACTAAGAGAAGGATCGGGTTGCAGTACAAATGAACCAAGGAAGCTGCGGGTCATCTGAGGTGACTCGGTACATAGGTATCAGTAGAGGAATGGAGAGACTATTGCCAAGGCCTTTGTGGTGCTAGCTAGCCAGCCTTCAGCAGTACAGGCAGCCGCCTCTCCATTTGAAAGACAGCACACTACTGTTTGTTTTGCATGCTTTCCCAGAGTGTTCTGGTGTCTCTTCCATAGTTGTATCTGCTGAGGGCTGGAATTATAAGACTAGGTGCTCATAAGTGCTTATGCTAAGTGCTCTGAGGTGGTAAGACTATGCCCCACCATGTGCTAACAAGTACTGAGAAGCAGGGCCATTCCTCAAACAGTCTTTGCTGCCTATGGATTTGGGCCATGAACCGTTGTCCAGGGGTTAGGCTGGTACCTGGGGCACGTCTATGAGCCCTGGAAACCCTTTTCACTTGCTCCTGTCGGTCACCTGGATGCTCTCTGCTTCCTGCTGCTTGACACTGCATCTCTCTCACTCTTGCCTCACCTTCCTCTTGTATCTGACACCCCCATACAGCACCTTCTCAAACCCTGTGGGATGTGACTGGTGTTTGAAGAGATGAGGCAAGGAGGAGCCACTCAGTCAGCCACTGAAGGAAAAGATCGTAATTCCTAATTGGCAGCCCTCTAATTACTATGCTCCAGTATTAGGCATTTGTGATGAAGAAATCCAACGTTAATAGTCTTTTTAGCCACAAAGCATCAGTTTCAATTGCTACTAAATTTCATCGATCACCATGTAGCTTTCTGTTTAGACTCTTAAGCAATGAGTACCTTCCTTGGTTTTAAGGAAGGGACAAAAGGCCGTGAATGCTCCTGAATATTGGGAGACCAAATGTCAAAAGAAGTTACTAGGCTGAAGAACAAAATATCAGCATACAGGTAAGCATCAACTTAAAAATGCATTTCTCCTCCCTTTTCTGTCTTATAAAACAGATGACAGAAGAACCGTATCTCAAGAGATGTGATTGAAGGGGCAGGAAGTTGGGATACTGGGAGAAATATAATACTAGGAGTTTTCATTGAGAGACAGACACTAAAAATAGAAAACACTGCTTAGAGTCCAAGACAATCCTGATTCTCCGTTCCCATAGCTACGAAACATGGACAGTGACACCTGCAGTACAAGGTGGCTGTAAGAACTAGAAGTTACTTATATAAAATATTTAATAGTGCCTGACATGTTCAGTAGTTTTCTTGTAGGTAGAGAGATTATGTATGTATAATCAGACATCAGCTCAGTGTTCTTACAAAGAGCTGATGTGTATAGAGGTACAGGTTTGTCTTGTAAAATCCTTGACAGTGTGCTTGTGGGCAAGACAAACCTATGCTACGCCACTCAGTGAAAGCTGCATTTCTGAAATGCCTATCAAAGAAAAGCTCCACCTTGATAAAAGTAGTTACAAACAGGGGTTTGGATTTACCAAAGACTGGACTGGCAGTTAATAATGTCCTGAAGAACTGTCTTGACACACCACATCTGCTTCTTCTCCCGTACCCAACCTCCTCAGCTGACAAGAAACAGCACAACCTCAGAGTCATTATAGAAGGGGGAACAGTGCAGCATAAGTGGTTAACTATTATAATTTCTCAATGTTGCTTTGCTTAAGAAGTAAATGGCAATGATAAAGAGGAGTTTGTCTCGGTGTCCTAATCTCACAAGTTGCTGATGGTCTTCGGGTGAAAGCAATAATTCATCCATTTACCTATTTAATAAACGTGTGTTCAGTGTCAGTTCTGTGTTAGGTTGAGGACAAACTGATAAAACAGGCACAGTGCCTGACCACAAAGAATTTACAGCTGAATAGGTCAGGGATGTATAGCATAGCCCCACTTCTAGGGCAGATTGGTAAATCGATGTGAACAAGAAAGCACACTACAGAGTGTGTTCATAGAAATAGGATAACCCTGAGATGGGATCAAATACTTCTTAATCTCAGAAGGCTTCACCATATGTAACATGCCCAGATTTGAGGAATGGCTAGCTGCTTACCATGTAGAGAAGATGAGAAGGTAGGGACCCACAGAGCACATCTGCAAAACAACACACCACAAAAAGCATGATCCTGAAGGAAATTCTGCATAGCTGGCAACTGTTTTCCACATGTGCATGGTGGAAAAGAAAAACTACAGAAGATGTGACTGTTCCTACGTGCAGTGAGGTGGTTAAGAGCAGTGAATGGCCATGCTAACAGGTTGAGAGTTTTTCCTTTGAACAGCAGTTGTTGTAAGTGGGTTTCAAGAAGGGTTCAGAAATACTGAGCCTAGTTAGTCGTCCACATTTGAAACCCCAGCACTTGGGAGGCAAAGGCAGGAACATGAATTCTAGGTTAAACCTAAGCTAACATAGACACTCCTAGAATGGAGGAAGGGAAGCGCCCAGAAAAGTTAACCACGTGCAGTCAAAAGACCAAGGGAAGAGCAGCCAAGCAATAAGAGGCCCACTCCAAACAAGCACCAGACAGAACACTAGAGCTCTCCAGTCCTGTCAGCCAAGACTACAGGTGACCCGTATTTCTGCTTACCCCTGTCTACAACAGATCCCCATACCCTGAGGTGAGAACTGAGAACTTCAAATGTGAAGAAACTTTTACCTCCTCTCAGTAATAATGAGTACTCCGACCCATACACCACATTGGAAGTCCAGAGGGGGAGCAGTTAGAAGATTCATTCCTCCTCCCATAGGACTGTCCTCAGAGGCCTAGTCAGAATTTCCACCCATCTAACCATAATGAGGTATACTTGGTCCCACAAGGGTGACAGTGAGGACCAAGTAGGACACATATACTTTTAGCCATTGTCACCTGGCAGAGTAGGTCAAAAATAAAAAACAAGAAACATGACCCTCGGAACATATTGTCACTTTCCTAGTAAGTGTAAACTGTGAGTCAGGAAGATGGCTTAGCAGCTAAGGTTACTGCCATGCCTGAGAACCAGAGTCCTTGGAACCCACAGGATGGAAGGAAAGACCTGACTTCTGACCTCCACATGTGTACCATGGCACATGCATGCATGCATGTACACAGAGTCATTGTTTAAGTTTGAAACACACTTACCATACAGTTAAGTTTCATTCTTGGGCATGTATACCGAGTAAGCGAACATTTCTATCCACACGAAAGCCAGGACACAAATGTCCACAGCAGCTCATCAAAATAGCAAACATTTATAAATGACCCTCAGTAAGTAAATGGTTACAAGCCTGCTGTAGGTGGTACACACCTTTAACCCCAGCACTCAGGGAGCAGAGCAAAGCCATCTCTGAATGTGAGACCAGCCTGGTTCAGGACGGCCAGGCTGTCTTGAAATAATGTCTTGAAAGAAAAAAAGATTAAATGACTACATCAAAAAGCCAAGTAGTACATGATTTCATTTATATTATGAATTATGAAGATGAATAGGATATAAAGATGACAGTGTGTGTGTGTGTGTGTGTGTGTGTGTGTGTGTGTGTGTGTGTGTAGATATGAGTTTAAGTTTATAGGGTAACACAGGGATCTTGGTTACTAGGGAGTCCTTCTGTATCTGGATCATGTGGCGCTTACTTGGATCAAAACATGACATGATAAACTGAGACAGAGATATATGCATGCACATTGGCCAGCCTTGGTGTGAACAGGCAGGCGGCAAGACTCAGGGATTAAGTGTAGGATTGACATGAATTCCCTGATTTGAGATCTGTCTTGTTGGAAATTCTTATTCTCAGGCCCTAATCGTTTCTCTAAGCACTTTTACTAAATCTTCCTGCCCCACTATCTAGTAAGGAACTGGAACAAGCTCCTTCCCAGTCAGTTTATAGCAGCTGAGCTCTAGCTCGAGAGACGGACAGGCATCACTTGAAAAAGGCAGAAATATGTCAGGGGCTTCCAGGTTCCTGGCACATCCTTTTATTACACAGAATGCGGTGTGCAGCAATGCCCTGAGTTAAAACATTCGGTCCGGGGGCTGGAGCGATGGCTCAGTAGTTGAAAGTATACTGGTCTTTTGGAGAAGCCAGGTTTGGTTCCCAGCACTCACACGGTGGCTCTGGCTCGCAACCATCTGTACCTCCAGTTTCAGGAGATCCAACACTCTCTTCTTGCCTCTAGAGGCATCAGGCATGCAAGTGGTACAGGTATACACGAAGGCAAAGCACCTGTACACATAAAATAAAAATAAGAAAATCTTTTTAAAAATCTATAAACAGTTATCAAGTAGAGTAAAATGCCTATGTGCAGTAGTTTAAGTAGCTACACTGTGTTGGGAAGTTTCTGAACATAAGAGAACAGGCAAGTTTTCACAGAGCACTTTGCCTCAGAGGAAGTAAGTGCTTAAGGTTGAAAAATTCAAAGGGCACTTCACTCAAACAAAAGCCAGTTAATCCTAAGGGACACTCCTGCCAACTGATCTAAATGCTCCCAGTTCTCTATAGCCCCAAAGAGAGGCTATCAACACCATGAGATTTACAAAGGGGCAATACCCAACTTAAGCCCATTTTAGCAAGATTTCTAGTCCCAACTATGAAGATAAGGGCTCCTGGCAAACACAGGCACGTAAAGGAGCCTCGCAGTCCGTTTCCTGCATGTCAGATAGACACAATTACATCACCTATAGTGGCCTGAACAAATTGCCTGTGCCTGCTGCCTCAGTGGGCCAGAATATAGAAATGCAGGTCCAACTGTACTGCGCTTCTAGAACCAAATTCATGAACTATATAGAGATGAGCCACTCATCTATACATTTCCATCTTGGCCATTGTCAAGAGGAAGAGGTAGTAGATAAGGAGTTTAAACAATGGGAAACAAGAGATACATATTTACTGAGTATCCATTGTCTCTCAGCTATCATCACTTGTGTCAGACGACATTCCTTAATCAATGAACTTCCAGGATGAGCCATTACATGTAAATCTACAAATGTAATAACAAATACCAAGTGTTGTCACGAACTCAAAACTAGCTAAACGGCTCATTCCTGTTGTGTTAGTTTATGCTGCATCCCACTCTGCTTCCGACTCTCCCTCTGCTCTTCCACTGTTAGTCCTACTCTCAGTTCTGTTCCTCATGTGCCTCTCCCAGTCTCCACTATGTCTAATGCAAATGACTCAAGTTATTTACAGGGTGAGAACGAGTTAGAGCTACAGGGAAAGACTACCTGAGCCCAGCCCCTCAAAGACAAGAGTGGTATTACAGTCTTTTCTGTCGTCTTAAAGAGCTTTAGGCTTATGTGAATAAATGTTTTGCTGGCATGTGTGTATGTGCACCATGTGTGCTCCTGATGCCTGCAGAAGTCAGAAGACAACACTGGGTCTTGTAGCTGGAATTACAGGTGGCCGAGCCAATATGTGGGTGCTAAGAATCAGACCCGGGTCCATTACAAGTGCAGCCACTGCTCTAAACCGCTGAGCCTTCTCTTTACCCCCTCCCCTGCCCCCAAGATGCCTTTTCTTTCAGCAAAAGTCAATTTTTAAAAAGTGTATACAATACAATGTCCTGATGCATGACAGAAAAAGATGATCTTGTACCTTTTCTTTTTGACAAAATGTTTTAATTCCTTAGAGAAAACATTGTGCCCACATGGGAACACAGGGTAGGCTTGGCCTCTTTAGGCTGAACCATAACTCAATCTTAGCAATTCAAATGTGGGTGGGTCTCCTAAGATGAGGGTACCTATAGCTTTGAACCAGGAAGGATTTACAAACAGGTGTCAACTCACCCTCAGATTGAGCAAGAGGGAAGGCAGGCTGATTTGCAATTTAATTGACACACCCACTTATTTGGCAAACTCATTCTTTCATCTTCCACCTTCAAAAAGAAAAAGAAAAACGTGGTTTTGCTCTCTTGCCCTCTCCTCTTGTTCCTGCTCTCCCTCTCTCCCTTTACCCTTCCCCTCTACATGCTCACAGCCAGCCTCTACTCCTCTATCCCCCCATCCTCCCTCACTCCCACTAGGGACATAGAATATGCTTTTATTTGGGCAGTGACATAAAAGCCATACTAGATGGACTTGTATTCCAATACCCATTAGCTCAGCTCATTAAGACACCCTGAAACAGCAGTGGACCAATGTGCTTGTGTTGTACAGAAGGCCTTGCCTCTTGAATTGTTAAGGAACATTTACAATAGAGATATTCGCATATGGCATTAAGAATGGTACTGGAGATAGTAATTCTGTTGTTAACATAAAATATTCACTTTACTTAGTATGTGCTAGATACTGTTAGCCACTGTACATATGCTATCTCACTGAATTCTCAGAATTCTATGAAGTTTCATTTTTCCCATCTAAAATTTAGATACCTTCAGTAACTGACTTAAGGTCACGTAGCTGGCATCGAGAAAGACTGGGATTTAAACCATAATCACAATCTTAACTCCTACACAAACTATCCCACAGGAGTACAAACTCTGAAGATAAAGCAAGAGCTTCAATATCAAAGGACAATTTTGGCATGTAAATAGAAACAAAACATGCTTATAAGGAAGCAGAAATCTGGAACCCAGGTCATTTTACAGGAAAACTGATCCCATTTATAAAACAAGCTAATTTTATTTTTAAGATGGGGAAATGTTTCTAGATTAAAACATTTATAGATTTACATGGCATCAAAGTACAGATTCTCAATTACCTGAGATTTTTATTTAGAGGGAAGGTAGAAATCATTTTTTCGTATCTCTGAGTTAAATGGAATGGATGTTCTTATCCCCATTTCAAACAGACTTCAAAGCTGTTTTTACTAAACTACCATTTTGTCCTTCTCATTTTTACCCTAATGTCCTCTATGGTTTTTCCTCCTTGATTTCTCAACTTTTATAGGGCTGGGAATTCAGATATACTTCATAAAAGCAGGTAATGAGGTGCCTCTCTGATTACTCATGGTGTGAGCTGTGTTACAGAGCCTCCATACCGACCCAGTCTGTAGCTTCTAGGTTCTATTCACCATCTGAAAATGCCTGCGTCAGAAGTTGAAATAACACTTTCTCCTTCAAATCTCTTTATTCATGGAAGGAGGCAAAGGAGCAGTAACATAACATTTCAGGCTTAAGACTTATGCTGTAAATTACTAAAAAAACAAAACAAAACAAAACAAAAACAAAGACAAAAAACCACAAACAAAAAACAAGACCAAAACAAAACAGAACAAACCTCAAACACAAAATAAAGCAGACAGCATAATGATTCTCATAAACCCACCCCCAGGATCCAGTATTATTAAGCTTTTGTTGCCACTTACTTGAATCTGCTCCTTTGTCCTATTTTGTTGAATTAGGATGAATCTTAAGACAGACTTCCATTTCACTCACTATCTCAGTATCCATGTCTGTGTTGACATAGATCTTTTCGTTTTTATTGCTGGCTTTTTTCTTTGGGGTTTGTGGTGCTAAGCACTGAACCCAAGGCCTTGAACATGCTAGGGCATTTGCTTTATCACCAAGTTGTTGGAGATTGGTTCTAATGCTTTGAATTAATCTGGCTCCCCAAATCGGGAATCTGTGTGTCCCAAATGCTGAAGGTCCTTGTGCCCAGCTGGTTTTGGATCAATCAATAAAGAGCCAATGGCCAATGGCTAGGCAGGTAGACTGAGGCGAGACTGTGAGGAGAGAGGAGGGAAGCAGAGATTGCCATGGTGGGGAAGGAAAAGACCAGACCTAAAGGCCCACCAACATTTGAGGATCAGGGAAAGTGGCCACATGGGCCACTTCCCCAATTGTATTTGGGGTAGCAGAGATGAAATATAGATTTTAAAAGATGTTAACTCAAGAGTATTGGAGCAGAAGAATATTTGCTAGCAGTGGGAAGGATTAGAAATGCCTAGCCATTAAGCTAGGCATGGCATATCAAAATTAATTGGTGTGTGTGTGTGTGTGTGTGTGTGTGTGTGTGTGTGTGTGTGACTTGCAAATCCAGATGTACATGTGAGACCTGTTGGAAGCACAGAATCATTAATAAACTACTGCTACACCAAGTTACATCTCTAGCCATCATTTCTTTTCATTGTCACTCCTCACAATACCAGTAACTATGACTCTACACTTTCTTGGATTAGATCAAGTTACCTTTTTCAGACTTTCTCCTTTCAGCATCCAAACAAGGTTCACATGTTATATTCAGCAGTCATGTTTATAAATCTTTTAATCCAGAATGTAAGGCACTAGCCTGCTTTAAAAAGTTTCAGTTTTCCTACAGAATGACCTAGGTTCTAGGTATCTGCTTCTTTGTGGTAAAACTTGTTCGTTTTCTTTTTACACAGTATCAGTCAGAAAATGACTTACATGACCATTCTCTAACACATGTTAAATACTGTTCTAGATGAGTAAACATTAATTTATCATATACTATGGAGAGTTTCAGGACTCAGGGTCTCTTTTGTGTAATAGATTGACTGTTTTTGAGACAAAGTTTCACTATGCAGACCAGGCTGGCCTTGAACTCAGAGATCGGTCTGCCTCTGCCTCCTGCACTGTGACTGAAGGTGTAATGTAACTTTCACTTATACAGAACTATGTGCTATCCTTGAGTTTCCTTCAAGAACCTGGGCTTTTAAAAAAATGCTAAAATATGGTTATAATCCTTTTCCTTTTCTTTTTGCAGAAATACTTCATGGAAGGCATTGCTTGTTTGCTTTTCTTTGCAATGCTAGGAGTGTTAGGAGACTCAGACAATGGACGACCTGTCCAGTAGGTTGGCCCATTAATGAGTACTATAAGTACTGGAGTCTGAGGGGAGGCATACGGCCAAAATTTCTGCTTGGGGCTGTGAAGAGATGACTCCTGTTGCAGCACCAAATACCTTACTTTTTAGAATCAATTTGGTGTGTCTGACATAGCACACCCCCTTAGGATTATCAGCAACACTGAGGGCATGGCATGATGTATCCTCTGCTTTTGCTTTAAGAAAGCTTTACAAACCTAAAGCAACAAATTGAAAAACTTCACCCAATACAAAGAGCTGGATGCTCATCTGTTTTTGTCTTTCTTTATAATTTGAGGCTCTCAATCTCTTGTCTTTTTTTTTTTTTGTCCTAGAAACCTGAAGATACCTACAACAAGACACAAAGTGATGACTACATGTAAAAGATAAACGAGAAGAAATATTTTGCTTCTAAAAGTGAATAGAAAAGTGATGCCTGCTACCTCCTTTTCTCTAATTTAAATGATTAAAAGACAGAAGCAGTTTCTAGTCAAAGCTTACAGTCAGTGGTCAATAAAGTTGTTGACAATCCTATTCCTGACCATCATAAGAGGGCTAAAAAGGTAAGGGTGAGGCCTGGATAATTCAGTGATAACTGCAACACTACAAGGGAGAGAACGTAGACACTTCGTAAATCTAAGCATCTGGAACAAGCTTGCTCAGGTTGAACTAGCTAGAAAAATGTGCCACACATATTGTTTTAAAAGAATTATTTATTTATTTTAGGTATACGATACATTGTAGCTGTCTGACACCAGACGCTGGCAGGTGATGAAGGATTCTCTGGGTAAGAGCTGAAGCTGAGCTCTCAATGCTTGTGCCCCTCTAGTTAAACTCATGCCTTTACTGTAAGTGGTTCTGTTCTGCCTTCCTGGTGCATTCTGACAGGATCAGTGGGCAGCACGGAGACCTTGTCTCACCCTTATCTCTGGAATAGGTTGGTTCTCCATCTATAGTAATGGAGAGTTTTGCTGGATACAGTAGCCTGGGCTGGCATTTGTGTTCTCTTAGGGTCTGTATGACATCTATCTAGGATCTTCTAGTTTTCATAGTCTCTGGTGAGAAGTCTGGTGTAATTCTGATAGGTCTGCCTTTATATGTTACTTGACCTTTCCCCTTACTGCTTTTAGTTTCTTTGTTTTGGGCATTTGGTGTTTTGACTATTAAGTGACAGGAAAAATTTCTTTTCTGGTCCAATCTAGTTGGAGTTCTTGTAGGCTCCTTGTATGTTTATGGGCATCTCTTTCTTTAGGTTAGGGAAGTTTTCCTCTAGAATTTTGTTGAAGATATTTATTGGCCCTTTAAGTTGGAGTCTTTGCACTCTTCTATACCTTATCCTTAGGTTTGATCTTTTCATTATGTCCTGGATTTCCTGGATGTTTTGGGCTAGGAGCTTTTTGCATTTTGCTTTTTCTTGGACTACTATACCAATGTTTTCTATGGTATCTTCTGCCCCTGAGATTCTCTCTTCTGTCTCTTGTATTCTGTTAGTGATGCTTGCATCTGTGACTCCTGATCTCTTTCCTAGGTTTTCAATCTCCAGGGTTGTCTTCCTTTGTGCTTTCTTTATTGTTTCTATTTCCATTTTTAGATCCTGGATGATTTTGTTCAATTCCTTCACCTGTTTGGTTGTATTTTCCTATAATTCTTTTAGGGATTTTGTTTCCTCTGTAAGGGCTTCTACCTGTCTACCTGTGTTGTCCTGTATTTCTTTAAGGGAGTTATTTATGTCCTTCTTAAAGTCTTCTATTATCATCATGGATGTGATTTTAAATCATAATCTTGCTTTTCCAGTGTGTTGGGGTATCCAGGGCTTGCTGTGGTGGGAGAAGTGGGTTCTGAAGATGCCAAGTGGCCTTGGTTTCTGTTGCTTAGATTCTTGCACTTGCCTCTTGCCATCTGGTTATCTCTGGTGTTAGCTGGTCTTGTTGTCTCTGACAGTGGCTAGACCCTCCTATAAGTCCTGTGTCAGCTCTCCTTGGAGACCAGGTCTCTCCTAGCAGGATTTGGGTACTGAGAGATGTGGCATAGGGTCAGCTCTGGGCGCAGACAGAAACCGGAAGGTTCTCACATCCCGAGGGCTTCTGGGGTAGCCCCTCTGAGTAGAAGTGGTAGTCCTCCCTGCGCTCTCAGGTGTGTCAACACTCCTGGGAGATCATCTTTCTCCTCACCCTTATCTCTGACATGTCAAATCTACCAGTAGTCTACACTCAGTAAGAAGAGCAAACCAACTGCAAAACGTGATAGTGAGGGCAAAAGTAAAAACAGAACACATGCTTACGTATTAGACTGTGCTGAAAATCACATTGTATAGCCATCTCTTTTATAAAAAAATCACTGTCCAGAGACATTAAATTATTTGTCCTAAATTAGCACCAACAAGGGAACATGAAACCAGGCAAAATGAGTCCTGATAACTTTTCTGAGGAGATACTACATAAGACTATCATGAAGAATTACCTTTAATAAATTCCAATTGTCTTTATTCTGGTCAGACTAAGTCTATAGAGAGAGAAGGGAAAGTCCTAGAAAAGTAATATCACAGTAATATCAGTAATATCACATCTCTACATGCATTCCAAGGCACTGATCACTGGGCGAAGGGATCATGCCACCATCACAGGTCCAGGGTGAGGCAGCTCTGCGCTGCTGACCCAGAGTCCAGATGCTTGTAGGACTTCAACTGTGGTCAACTGTTTATTTAAAACCATTAACTTAAGAACTAGCTCCATTTATGCACAGCTGAATTTTGCAATTATTCTGTGTTGAACATTCTACTAAAAACAATGAAACAGAACACAGAAGAAAAGGTTAGGTAGAGGACACATTTGTTTAATTATTTAATAAATATCGACACAAAGTCCAGTAAGTATCAGGCACAACCTTAATATTGGGGATATATAACAAAATTTAACAAATAGGAAGTATACAAGCCAGCGGGAAGAAAAGATAAATAAATAACCCATCGCCTAGACTAAGCAGCAGCATGAAGGAACATTTAAAGAGGGAATATGGAGCACTTGTGTCAGGGGTGAGTAGGGAGGGACACGTTAGCTCACTAGGGAGGCCTTGTGATAAACTGTGTTTGAACAAAGCTAAATATTATCAAAGGAAGATGGCACAAGACAACAGATGAAAAAGCCTTGAAGCAAAAGTGTCCTTGGGGTGCCCACATTAGAACAAGCCAGTGTGGCTAATCAGAGCAGAGAAGAATGAGGCAGGAGAAAAGTCTCAGATCTGCTTGAGGTCACACTATCATTTCCTGCATGACACTATAAGGACAAGCCATTCCTCCTGAGTAAAATCAGAAGACAGAGGAGACCTGTGCAGGAGTGGAAGGGCATGACTGATCTTTCTGATTTTGAAAGGCCTGCTCTGGCTACTGTATTAAGAACAATGTATGAGCTGCACATAAACAGAAGCAAGAAAACCAAGGAGGAGGCTACTTAGTAACTTAGGGGAATGAGGCAAGCACTGTAAAAACAGTTGAATTCTGAGTGTATTCTATGGATAAAACCAATAAAACCTGTATACAGCTTGCATAAGAAAGAGTGGAGAGAGTGACTTCACAATTTTTGGTGAAAATAAATGAGATGGAAATGGCATTTACTGAGATGGATAAGAGTATAATAAGGAACATTTGTTGCTAATTTACTTAGAGTGGACTGGGGTGTGTTGTTAGAACACTAGAATGCTGTGTTGTTAGAGGAGTGGAGAGAGGAAGATGTGCTAAGTGTAGCAGTACACACCTATAATCCTAGCACTTGAGAGGTTGAAGGCAGGAGGATGAGACATTCAAGGTCATTCTTAGCTACATGAAGAGTTTAAGGCCAGCACGGATTACAGGATATCTGTTTCTGGGGAAAAAGGAGGGGAAGAGAGAGAGGAAAGGGCAAGGGGAGGGAGAGAGGGAAAGAAAAGGAGAGGGGAGGGAAGAAAGAAGAGAGGAGGAAAGGGAAGGGGAGGGGGAAGGGAGGGGAGGGGAGGGGAGAGGAGAGGAGAGGAGAGGAGAGGAGACACATGGCATCATTTGCTAATGGAATGATGCAGGATGAGAGAAAGAGAAGAGCAAATGATTTCTACAAGGTTTTGTGCAGAACTGTCGTTATCTGATAGTGGGTAGAGTGTGGAAAGCACAAATCTTTGGGAAACCAAGCATACAGAAAAGTTACCTATGCAGCCAAATTTATGAATCTGGAGTTTAGAGATAAAGTCAGGAGCTAGAGAAATAAATTTCAAAGTTGTTTGTATATAGTTGATACTTAAAGCCACAGACTTAGATAAAAGCTCAAAGGAGCAAGGGGAAGGAAAGATAGAAAAGAAGAGAAAAAATCTAAAACTTTGACGTTGGGGAAGCCAGGTGATAAGATGATTAAAAAAGTGATGGATCACTTATGTTAAATCCTGTTGATAATTAGGATGAAGTTTAAAAATAACCTTTAGGTTTAGCAATGCAGAAGCCACTGGTAACTTTGGCCTGGAACAGAGTCCACCTGCCTCAGCCTCTCTAGTGCATGCACCACCACAGGCAACCTCAAGAATGTTTTCACTAGAGTGGTAAGGCAAACTGCTAATGTATCAGCAACATATGAAAAGGAGCAGTGAGTACTGAGAACTCAGGATGTTGTTTTAAAGGGAAACAAAGAAGTTTAGTGGTAACTGAAATTATGTCAGGTAAACCAAGCTTTTTTCTGTTTTTGTCCCCACCCCCTTTTTTTAAGTTGGGTAGTTTTCAATATGGAAAATAATTACAACAGTTCTGTGTACCTTTTGGAATATTCTAATAGGAACTTTTGTTTTGAGACAAGAGTGTCTCTGTGTAGCCTTGGATGTCCTGGAACTTGCTCTATATACCAGGCTGGCCTTGAACTCCAGATCTGCCTGACTCTGTCTTCTGAGTGCTGGGATTAATGGCACTTGCTGCCACTACACCTGGTGTGGGAGAAATTAATGATGTAGTAAAGAGAAGTACTGAGGCAATGCCTTTGAGGAGATGGGGGAGCTCACTTTAGTCACAGGATGGGACAGGATAGGAAGAGAGCTCCGCAGTAACAGGATTAAGTAGGTACAGGCAGTGTGCCTGTGTAGATAACAAGGTTCCCTGTGTCTATATCTCATGCATACAGAGAGCCTTGCTATCAAATAACAGTGAGGAGGAAACATCTACAGATAATGTGAACAGCCATCCAAGGACTATTCTCAAAAAAATTTTTTTAAAAATTATTCTGTGTATGGGTGTTTAGCCTGCATGTGTGTCTGAGCTCCATGTGCATACAGAGCTGGGCCTGTGGAGGACATCAGATCAGTAATCCTGAAGCTACAGATGATTATGAGCTGCCATGTTGAGTGCTGGGAACTGAACCCAGGCCCTCTGGAAGAGCAGCCAGTGCTTTTAACCAAGGAGACATCCATGTTACTTATCCACTCCCTCCCACCCTCTCCTCCCTCCCTCCCTCCCTCCTTCCCTCCCTCCCTTCCTCATTCTGTACCGGGATCAAACTCCTCATCTTACACATGCTAAGCAAACACTCTGAGGGACAGTCCCCAGGCACACACTACTTTAAATTTAGTTATTTTCCTTACCCCTAAACCCTATTTCTGCTCCAAAAATCAAAATCCATCTCTTTAGGATCAGTTTTTACCTTTCAGCCTCTTCTTCCTTAAAATTCTCTGCTAATCTAGGAAGGAGACTGAAGTTTACCCTGCAGACTTTGATTTACCCCTGTCTTAGTTGGGATTTCTCCTGCTGTGATAAGGTACCGTGACCAAAAGTCAGGCTCCAAAAGGAAAGGGTTTGTTCTGCTTGTAGTTCCACATCACAGCTCATCATCAAAGGAAGTCAGGACAGGATCTCAAGAAGGGCAAGAACCCGGAGGCAGGAGCTTATGCAGAGGCCATGGAGGGTGCTTGCTCCACATGGAGCTCAGCCTGCTCTTTTATTGAACCCAGGACTACCAGCCATATGGAGACATTTTGTCAATTGAGGCTCTTTCCTCTCTGGTGACTTCAACTTGTGTCAAGTTGACATAAAACTAGCCAGGACAACAGTCATGCAAATTTAGGAAAAAAACAAGAAACTTGGATTCCATACTTCCTTCCAAAGCACATTTATCACTTCAAACAGAATTCACCACACTGCAGCTATGTGTGACAGGTGACTTACTTCTTTTTGATCAAAGCTACTGCTCTCAGACCTCTGTAAGTCACAGAAGGAACCACTGGCCACTGGTAACATAAGACCAGACTGCAGTGCAAGGACATTTGCATCTGTGGTGGTTTGAAGAAGAATAGGCCCCATAAGCTCATAGATTTGAATGCTGGTCACCAGGGAGTGGCACTACTAAGAGGTGTGGCCTTATTGGAGCAAGTGTCAGTGGGGGTGGGCTTTGAGTTTCAAATGCTCAAGCCAGGCCCAGTGTCACTCTCCTCCCGCCGCCTGCTGATCCAAAAGTAGGACTCTCAGCTCCTTCTCAAAACCATGTTTGCCAGCCGCTATGCTTCCCACCAAGATGATAATGGACTAAACTCCTAACACTGTAAGCCAGCTCCAATTAAATGTTTTCCTTTATAAGAGATGCCGTGGTCATGGTGTCTCTTCACAGCAATAAAACCCTAAGACATCAACCTTGAAACTTTTATATATAGACTGAAACTAAAAGACTTAAAAGTTTTCTGATGATATTCAATGGCCCAATTTTAATCATCATTTTACTATTTTGAGATCACACAGTCAAATCACCTGTTTCAGAAAACCAAACTTAGAACAAATAAACAAACAAAAAATTTTATGAGGACTAAAGAAACAAAAGTCAATACAACATATCTTAGGAAAGTAATACTGTATTAACAAAAGAAAACCTATTAAAAATTTTTTAAGGTAAGAATGTAAGTTTGAAGCTGGCTTAGTCTACATGGCAAGGCCCTGATCCAAAACAACAACAACAACAACAACAACAACAACAGCAGCAGCAGCAGCAGCAGCAGCAGCAGCAGCAGCAGCAGCAACAACAAAAAACCCAAAGAATACTTAATAATACTAGATGTAGAAAAGCATCAGATAAAATCCAACAATTCCAGGATAACAACACTCATTAAGTTAGTAATAAAAGGGAACTTCATCAAATCTGATAAATACCACAGAGACTAAAAATTCGTTGCTCTTAAAGTACTATACAATTATGTGCATGATGTTCTAACCAGTAACAAGACCAGTAATTAGACAAGAAAAAAGACATAAGAGACTGAGCTAGAAGTGGGTTTCTATTTTAAGATGACAAGATTCAACATATAAAACATTCATGGCTGGAGCTGGAGAGATGGCTCAGTGGAGAAAAGTGCCTAGTGACCTACCCTGATAATCTGAGTTGCATTCTTGGATCCCAGTGGAAGAAGGAAAAAATGACTTTTGAAGTTGTCCTTTGACCTTCATATATATAAGCAGTAGTGCGCACACACACACACACACACACACTAATAATTAGAACATAAAGTTCTGGGTTGAGGATACAGCTCTTGCTCAGCACTCACAAAGCCCCAGGTTCAGTCCTCAGCACTGCATTAAGTGGGTGTGGCAGTACATGCCTAGAAAATAGAAATGGGAGAGGATCTTCCTAACTACATACTGAGTTTGAGGCCTGCCTAAGTTACATAAGACCAGGTTCAAAGTAGAGAGGAAGGAAAAAAGGCGATTTCATTTACAATGACATCAATGCAATAACATTAGGAACAAGTTTAACCTACACACAATTTTTGTCCTCTGTAAATGTAAAACACAGCCAGGAAAAATTAAAGCCATATACATAAGAGATCTCATCCCACGTTCATGGGTCAGATGCCAATTATTTCCAAATTAACCAGGAATTCAGTATGTTTCTTATCAGAATTCAGCTATTCTTTTGTGGATTTTTGTTTTACTTTGTTTGTTGTTGTTTTGTTTTGTTTTTGGCAGAAAAGTGACCTTAAAACTCATGAAAATGTATGGACTCAGAAATGTAAAATTGTCTTTTTTAAAAAGGACAAAGAGGTAGGGCTCATACTTGTCTACTTGAAACTTATCACAAAGTTATAGTATTCCAGAAATATTCTAGGTAAGGACAGGCACAGGATGAATGGTACACAACAGGGATCTTACAAGTGAGCTCTGACATGTCCAGTCAATTCTATGTGGCAAATGGTAGTCTTTAGCAAGTGATAGTGGGATACTAGGTCTCTACATGTTAAAGAATGACCTTTGACACACATTAGCTTAAAGTGGATAGTAAGTGACTCTAAATATAAAACCAACACTTTAAAAACTCTACACTTGTGGCCTTGGATCAAGTAATGGCTTTTCAGACAATAGCAAAAACACAGGCCACAAATGTATATATTTATAAAGTGTGTGCTACAAGCTGCAGAAACCACTAAGAAAGTGAAAAGCAGCAGTTATTACACTCTTTAATCCCAGCATTTGGGAGGCAGAGCTAAGCAAATCTTTGTGAGTTCAAAGCCAGTCTGATCTGCAAAGTGACTACCAGGACAGTAAGAGCTACAGTGAGCTACAGTGAGACCCTGTCTCAAAAAAAAAAAAAAAAAGAAAGATAGTTCCCAGAATGGGAGAGAATACAGATGATACAGCTGATCAAGGATCTATGTGTAGCATATATTAGCAGCTCTTCTAATTCTGTTGAGGTTTGGTCTTGCTATCTATTGTAATGCTAAGTGGTGGCCCCCAAGACCTTGAGTCCTCACATAGAAATGTGACCCTTCCCCAAGCTATTTCTGATTGGTAAATAAAGATGCCAACAGTCAGTAGATAGGCAGAGGAGCCAAAGGTGGGGTTTAGGTTTCCAGGGCTTGGGGTCTAAGGAGAACCAAGAGAAAAAGAAGAAGGTGTAGGAGGAAGAGAAGCCACTATGAGTTGGGTGAGCCATAAAAACTTGGCTGTAAGGGCTGGCCAATTGGAGTTAAGAGCAGTCTAGATGAAACACAGTAAGTAATAACTCGGGATTATCCTAAGAAAGTAGATTCTAATAGCAGAGAGGGTAGGCATCTGCCCAGCTCCTGTGCTGTTTAAGGCTTACATAAACATAAAGGCTGTGTGTGTCTTTTATCTGGGAGCTAAATGGTCAAAGGCAATGTAGAAATTCCAAATCAGGATTAAAATTTCTACAACATAATGCCATAATAAAAAGACAACCCAATTATGAAGCTGGCAAAATATCTGACTAGCATCTTCAAAAGACAGACCCACACGGCCAACAGGCACATGAAAAAGATAACCAACATCAACTGCTAGGAGGAACTTTAAAACCACAATGAAATACCACAGCACAACCACCTGTCTAAGAGATGAATGTTGGTGAAGAACGCTGAGCCTTTCTTTACATGTTCTGGGGAATGAAAAGTAGTGTGGCTCCTTTGGAAAACAGTTTGTCAAAAGTGAAACACAAAGCTGCTATGTGACTCCAGAGTCTCACTCCCATAGACCATGAAATGAAAACATGTACTACAGAATCCCGAGAACAATTCTCATAGCAGAATTCATAAGAGCCATGTAGAAAACCCCCCAAATGCCTAAGAGGATAAATTAATAAATGGTTTTATTGTTACGATTACTCAGTACTATTCAATACACCAATGAATCTGACAATGCAGGTGAGTGTTGGCATCAGGCTAACTGAGGAAGTTCAGTCAAAAAGAGCTCATACTGTATATTCCACTTATAAGAGGAGTCACATATAGGCTTATTTATACATTAAAAAATAAGATTAATGGTTACCTAGGATTAGAAAGGGATTTTTAGAGTAGGAAGTCTCCAAAGTGACTGGCATTATGGGTTCCTTGTGTTTTATTGTTAACATTTTTAATTAGTAACAATTATATAAAAATTGCTTGTCATGGAGAGCTAGTTTGAGGGCAGGGAGCCTTGTGCTGTGTTCTGCATTTCCTAGAGAACAATAGATCAGGATGACTAAAAGTGACTCAAGAAACCAAAGGCTTAAGGCTGCTTATGCCTTCTTTATGTAGACAGGCAGAGACGACCACAAGAAGAGCCAATGTCCTTCTCAATATTGCAGTCCTTCTCAATAGTGCTCTAAGAAATGGAGACAATGCCTGGGAAGGGAAATTTAAAATTATGAAATGACAAAATTGGATAAAAATCCCTCCATTTGGAAAATGAAGGACTACAGACCATCTTCCAGGAGGCCTGAAGGACACAGGTACTATGGCTGCCACAGACTACTGTCTGCATTCTTGTTTCATTCTGTCTGCATTCAGAATTCTGGCCCAAGATCAAAGCCACAAATCCTGGGAGTCTCTATTTGTAAATGTTGTTAAAACAAGCACACACAACAGTTGAGTGAGATGGTGAACAGCTTAAGTAACAGAGAAAAGCAGGCCTGCATCAGTGAGGTGGTGAAGCAGAGGGAGAATTATGAGAAGGATGTCCCAAGTACAAATCGATGGGAAAATCTGACAATAAAAAGGATCCTGTTGATTTGTTCACAAGAAAGAGAAAGAAGATGAGGAGTAGCAACAGAAGCAGAAGGAGAAACAATTATTTTATTTGGGTTAAAAATTTTTGAGACAGTTTCATGCAGCTCAGCTGGCCTCAAACTCTTAATCCTTCTGCATCAGCCTCCATAGTAGTGGGATTAAAGACATGAACCACCATGCTCAACTAAGAATGTTTATCTATCTCCTTGCAAACACTATAAAGAGGGGAGTACCATGATCCACACATCTTAGTTGAGCTGTGTCTATTGCCCTCAGGGGTTTAATTTAGAATCTGACCAATCACACCGTGGCTTCTCAAAGCATCTATGTTTACATGAAGTGGACATATGTGTCTGGAGCTCCTGAAATTGTATCCAAGTTGTACATGTTTCCAAACACTTTAAAATGAAAAGGTGCTCTTGTGTTCTCCTTACTTTGCATTTTGCTTTTGGTATGACAAGGCAGTTGAAGATGTTTCTAGCATTATGTGTTTAGTTTGTGAGTTGATCTGAGCATCATTATTGGCTCTAAATATGAAAAGTGGACATAAAGCATATCTATAGCTTATAAGGTAAACAAAACAACAGTAACAAACTCTTGATGTGCCTTGCTTGGGGTAGAGAAAAGGACTTTGGAGGGCTGTAGCACTGGGTGCACTGTAAGGCTGGAACCGTGGACACTGTGGTAGCTTCCAATAGCTTCAGGCTGCCCTGTGGTTTTCTGTATGACATAGCATTGTGCTCACACTCTTTACCTGTGAAAAAGAGAAGCGAGCATGAGAAGTTTTTGGGTTTTGTTTTTTTCTCTTAAGTTATTATATATAGATATACAGTAATTTTATGTATAGATATACAGTAATTTTTACACAAACTGAAGAATTCTTCACTGTCAGCAAAGAAACCCTGAGTTAACTCAAGTTCCAGAGCCCTCTATACCTACAGTGAAGCAAACACTCATATACATAAAATAAAAATAAATAAAATCTCAAATTTAATATAAAATAAAATTTAAAAGTCCTATCTTCAATGTCACTGAATGAAAAAAAGAGGCAGTCATTTAAAAAGTAAAAGAGATGGGAGGAAATTTTTCTTTAAAAAAATGTATGCCAAATTCAAATTCTTCTCCTCTCTATTCTTATATAAAACTAGAAAAGCCAATGGCCCTATAGATGGCCGTTAAAGTTCAGAAGTCTGTTTCTTTTCTCCCTCTTCCAGACACTTTCAGTACTGTCAAGATTCCAAAGCACAATTTCAGAAGGATGATAAGATAATGTCAAAGATTTCTCATGAGTTTCTCTAATTAAAGAAAAAGCTTAAAATACATTTTTTAAAAGAAAAAAAGTCCAGCAAAAAAAGTAAGAGAAACCTTACTTTTCTAATTACTTTAAAAATAACAGGTCCCACAAAGGTTTAAACCAAAGAGACAAGTTTGCAGCTTTTGATATTGGTCCCAAGGCACATAGACAGTTAGGTGGACTTCCTTCCAGATAGTATATCATATACATTTTAACAGCCTTTCCTGTATAATTTTTGTGGTTGACTTTAAGTAAAGGTGGAAATACTACCAGTCATCGTCACTGACTTCATCCTCTTACTGGAGACTTTGTTTTGAAGTTCCGTCTATGTGCAGAAGCAAAATTACGAATGGCATTTCGAAGAGTTGCGTTCCCCTCAGAGATATCAGAAGAATTGATGACCGAATGCAATGCCCGATTATATGCTGCAAATGAAGGTTTGCACAACAATGAATAAAGTTAGACTCTAGACAGCTCTCCTACTTCTTTTTCCTATTGGCACTGCTTCATTACCCAAAATGCCACAGGCACTCATTCCAGCCACTGAATAAATATTTATTGAGTGCTGACAAAAGAGGCTAACCCTCTGTGAGGAAAGAACGGAGATTATAGAAAATGGCAACAAGTGAAGTTGTAGTAAAAAGTGCTTCCACACCACAGGCATATATACAATGTCACCCCAATAGGAAGATGAATATAAACGAACAGCTAGGGAACCCCGGAAAGCTGTGAGAAGCTGTACCGTTTCAAGTGGGCTTTTGAGGGATAAACAGGAGGAAAGAAAAAAAGCACTATAGGTAGAGAGCTAAGTGTATGAGATACAAAAAGTATAAGAGGAAGTTTGATGAGGCTGGAGTGTGGCCTGAGACTAGGGAGAAGTATATAAAATGTCATGCATTTCATACTGTCATAAGAAGCTTTAAAGTAACTCATAGGACCGATAAATTCATATCACACAGATGAAGCATTTTGAATGTCAAATATTTCAATGTTTATGTTTATGAGGCTGACAGAGCCTTGACAAATCAATACTTACTGCTGGGCAGGAAACACGAGTAATTACAGAAAGGACTCCCTCAATCGTCTCTGTCTGCGGCTCTTTTTTTTTTTTCCGGAGCTGGGGACCGAACCCAGGGCCTTACCACTGAGCTAAATCCCCAACCCCCTGCCTGCGGCTCTTGATAGAGCTTCCCATCCTAGTTGGTGTCCCCAGCAAAACTGACAGTATAATATGGATATATGCTTTTAAGTCTGTATTAGACGGCATTAAAGTATGGCGATAACAGACTCCTAATTTAGCCATAAAGGACACACTTTTTTTTTTTTTCCCCTCAAGACACGCTCTCTCTGTGTAGCTTTGGCAGTCCTGGAACTCATTCTGTAGACCAGATTGGCCTGAAACTCAAAGAGATCCATCTAACTCTGCCTCCCTCCAAGTTCTGAGTTTAAAGGCATGTGCACTATACTGCCCAGCGAGGACAGACTCTTAAAGTGTTCAATTAAGGGGAAATCTGGAAACTAAGTCTTCTTCTTTTTTTTTTTTTAAAGATTTATTTATTATAGATGAGTACACTGTAGCTGTCCTCAGACACACCAGAAAACGGCATCAGATCTCATTACAGATGGTTGTGAGCTACCATGTGGTTGCTGGGATTTGAACTCAGGACCTCTGGAAGAGCAGTCAGTGCTCTTAACCGCTGAGCCATCTCTCCAGCCCGAATCTAAGTATTCTTATATTCAGTGTAATGAGCTGGAAACGCTTCTCCATCATAAGCAGGACCAGTGAGAAATGAAATTAAAATAATTTTCACTGTCTCATATATTTGTTCTCTAAAGGTATAAATAAAATTCTCTTAATTATACGTAGATGTTTGATTTTAATTGTTATTGCGACTTAACTATTCCTTAAGGACTTACCTCTATAGTTTTTATAGAAAATGCAATTGTTGGCACAGGTGTCAGGATGAGCATCCCAAAAATCAGGACCACAACAGCACAGCGGAGGTAAAGTGATATTATAAAGCTTCATTTTCTCCTGGACCTGGGCTCGTAAAGCTTCTACATATCTATGGAAATACAGTGCAGTCAGGTAAGTCAACTATTAGGAGAATAATATGCATATACCTGATTTTATAGCCATATTTCTCTCCTCTGTACCTCTAGTTTTCCTGTGGGACATGGCACTAGGAAAATATGGTACGAGTCCCAACAGGTCCGAGTCAATCATTGAAACGAGGAGCAGTATGAGAAGGCATACAGTGTCTCTGACTTTGTATTTTTTGAGACAAGATTTCTCTGTATACTTCTGGCTGTCCTGGAACTCAGAGATGTGCTTGCCTCTGCCCTCTGAGTACTGAGATTAAAGGCATGGGCCACCATCACCAGGCTAAAGCAAGCCTGTTGAGGAATATGAGAAAACCTACTTTCTACTAGGTCTCTTCCAGATCCAGAATTTCCTGCAGAACGTTAAGTCACCTTACATATTCTTTCTCTCTCTGTTGCTGTTTTTCTCTGGCTCCTTTTATTTCTTGCAGCTGTAACTGAGCTAACACATCACTTATGTTCTCTTCTGAACAAGGTTCTTCAGGACAGTTCACTCTTAGGAGTCTCTGCTCTTCAGCGTAGCGCTCTTGTTCTTTCCTTTTCTTAATTCTGAAAACAAAACAAAACAGAATTAGAATTTTCTAAAACTGTTATTTAAAATTAGCTTCCTGATCCAAGTAACTCAAGAAATGCCCTCAAAATATGAGAATTGCAAAATCAGTTCATCAATCTAAGAGCATCTTCAGAAAGCATTCATGTTGGCTGACGTGAGTTTATCTTCTAATCGCCTATATAAATCCATTCTCAAAGGGAAATGAGAACTTGTCAGTAAAACATTTAATATAAGAATCCCAGCATAAGGGGTTAGGGATTTAGCTCAGTGGTAGAGCGCTTGCCTAGGAAGCGCAAGGCCCTGGGTTTGGTCCCCAGCTCCAAAAAAAAGAACCAAAAAAAAAAAAAAAAAAAAAAAAAAAAAAAGAATCCCAGCATAAAAACAGGCTCAGGCTAAAAGTACATATGCCACTACCAAAATGGTGTAACAGGCCAGGTTTGTCCTCATACCAAAGAAACTTAAAATGCATATAAGGCCAGGTAGTACTGACTCTTGACTTTAATCCCAGCACTAGGGAGGCAGAGGGATCTCTGAGCTTGAGGCCAGCCTGGTCTACAGAGCTAGTTCTAGAGTAGCCAAGGCTATATACAGAAACCCTGTCTCCAGAAAATGAAAAAGAAAGAAGCAAGTAAGATAAAATAGCAGAAATAACAGCTTTCAAGACACTGACATCAACTAGGAAAACACAGTAGTCCCTAATAGATGAGAAATAGAAAAGTAATTGCTATCATTGCCAAACAGTTAGTGCCTTCAATGTTTCTAGACAACAGCACTGGGGAAATTCAAATGTAACCTGGTTAATTCCCCGAATAAAACACATTTGTAACAGCAATACATTTGCCAACCAAAAGGTCAAAAATAAATCATAATGTTAGATATTGTCTTAGCTAGAATGTCTACTGTTGTGATAAACACCATGACCAAAATCAACTTGAGGAAGAAGGGTCTATGTTTTATCTTACAAAGTCACAGTCCACCAATGAGAGAAGTCAGGGCAGGAACTCAGGGCAATAACTGGAGACAGGAATCAAAGCAGAAGTCATGGAGGAATGCTACTTACTGACTTTCTCCTATCTTGCTTAGACTGTTTTCTTATATAACTCAGGCCCACCTGTCCACAGACTACAGTGAGTTGGCCCCTCCCACATTCATCATTAATTAAGAAAATATGTCAAAGACTTGCATACAGGCCAGTCTTAACATAGGCATTTTCTCAATTAAGAGTCCCTTTCCTGGGATATGTTTGTGTCATGTAGAAATGACCTCTCCCCACCAAAACAAAACCCTAACCAGTACAAATATCCAATCAACATACGGTGATTTGAATGAGAATTGTCCCTATAGGCTCATAGATTTGAATGCTGGTCACCGGGTAGTGGAACTATTTTGAAAGGACTAAGGGGTGTGGTCTTGTTGGAGAAATGTGCCACTGAGAGTGGGCTTTGAGGTTCCAAAAGTCCTATACTGGGCATCACAGTGCACACCTTTACTCCTAGCACTTGAAAGGCAGAGGCAGGGTTGGGGATTTAGCTCAGTGGTAGAGCGCTTGCCTAGCAAGCGCAAGGCCCTGGGTTCGGTCCCCAGCTCCGGAAAAAAAAAAAAAAAAAAGAAAGGCAGAGGCAAGTGGATTTCTCTGAGTTTGAGGCTAGTCTAGACTAAAGAGTGAGTTCTAGAACAGCAAGGGCAATGTAAAGAAATCCTGTCTCCTAAAACTGCCAAAATAAATTATAGATAGATAGATAGATAGATAGATAGATAGATAGATAGATAGATAGATAAACAGACAGACAGACAGATAAACAGACAGATACATAAAAGCCCATGCCAAGTCCAGCGTGAGTAAGTCTGTCTCTGTCTCCCTCCTTCTCCTTCTCCCTCTCCCTGTCTCTACCCCACTACGGATCAGGACTCAGAACTCTCAGCTTCTGCTCCAGTGCCTGCCTGCATAATGCTGCGGTCCCTTCCATGATGATAATCAAGTAAACTTTGGAAACTGTAAGCCAGCCCCAATGAAATACTTTCCTTTATAAGAGTCACCACAGTCTTGTGTCTCTCCACAGCAATAGAACAGTGACTAAGACACAAGTATGCAAAGGAGGCAGGGAGAGAACACATAATGAGTAGAATCATCAAACAAGATCAACTACAACCGGACTGTTGGGTTAGAATTACACAGAAGAACATTTACATAGTCACTACAGAAATATTATGTATGTTCAAAAATAAAGATCATCTGGGCATGGCGGCATAGATACATCTCAGCATTCAAGAAGCTGAAGTGTGAGGATGATGCCAAGTTTGAAGCTAGCCTGATCTACATAGTGAGTTCCAGGTCAGACTCCATTACACAGTGAGACCCTACATTGCACAAGTTACATGAAAAAGATGGAAGTCAATCTTCCAGGGCTGAAAGCTACAGTTTCTGAGTAAAAGAGACAGTGAACATGACTTTGTCAATACAATTTTGTCAGAGATGCAAATCTGAAAACAAAGATAGAAACGCTAAGGTATATCACAGCAAAAGCAACGCAAATGAAAGAGCATAGAATTATTCAGATCGAAAGTCAGGTAAAGAAATCCAAGAGCCATTTATGCAAAGATGAAATACAAATGGCACCATTCACCATACCAAGGAAATGCAAGCCAAAGTTACAAAATAAAATAAAATTAAACAAATCTAGCCAGGCTACTGGCGCACTAGCACTTGGGAGGTGGAGTCAGGTGGATCTCTGAGTTTGAGCCCAGCCTGACCTACAACATAGTGAGTTCCTGAACAGCCAGAGCTATGCAAAAAGACCCTGTTTTAAAACAAATAACAAAAAGATCATCTAACATCCATCAGAATAGTTACCACTTAAGAAAAAAAAAAGTAGCTGAGGGCACCTCAGTTGGTAGAGTGCTTGCTTAGCACTCAGGAAGCCTTGTGTCCATCATGTAAAATTGGCTGTGGTATGTTCCTAGTTCTGTAATCCTAATGTCTAAGGGACAGAGGTAGGGGGCTCAAGAGTTCAAAGCGAGAGCGAGAGCGAGAGAGCAAGAGAGCGAGAGAGAGAGAGATAGAGAGAGAAACAAGGTAGGCTTGGTAGTGCCTATCTGTAACCCCAGCTTCCTGAGAAACTTAGGAAAGTGGAACAGACATTCAGGTCCAGCCTAGGCAGAGAAAATCTTCTTGTGCAGTTCTTAATGGGATTCAAATGACAGGCCACTATGGAAAACAATTTGAAGTCTTTTTAAAAAATAAAAGCATGAAGCTGGAAAGATGCCTCAGAGGGCAAGGCACATTGGCTTTTCTTCCAGGGGATCCATGACCCATTCCTACCATTGACATGGTGGCTAACAACTCCATTTACAGGGAATCTGACATTTTCTTCTGGTCCCTTGGGTATAGTATGTACATGTTGTGCATACATACATACATACATACATACATACATACATACATGTAAAACACTCATATACACTAAATGAATAAATAAAAACTTAAAAATAAAATAATTTTAAAGGATATACTATACCTGAGTAAAAGAAAGCATATATATGTAAATATATAAGGTATAGGTCATATACATGTGTATATGATATCAGTGCCAGTGTATATTTCAGAGAAAAGAAAATGATAGATAAAAAAGGAGATCTAAAAATGTGAATGCTTCACTCCTTCGTTAAAAGGGGAACAAGAATACCCTTGGCAGGGAATAGAGAGGCAAAGATTAAAACAGACACAGAAGGAACACCCATTCAGAGCCTGCCCCACATGGGGCCCATACATATACAGCCATCCAATTAGACAAGATGGATGAAGCAAAGAAGTGCAGGCCGACAGGAGCCAGATGTAGATCTCTCCTGAGAGACACAGCCAGAATACAGCAAACACAGGCGAATGCCAGCAGCAAACCACTGAACTGAGAATAGGACCCCCGTTGAAGGAATCAGAGAAAGAACTGGAAGAGCTCGAAGGGGCTCGAGACCCCTTATGAACAACAATGCCAAGCAACCAGAGCTTCCAGGGACTAAGCCACTACCTAAGACTATACATGGACTGACCCTGGACTCTGACCCCATAGGTAGCAGTGAATATCCTAGTAAGAGCACCAGTGGAAGGGGAAGCCCTGGGTCCTGCTAAGACTGAACCCCCAGTGAACTAGACTGTTGGGGGGAGGGCGGCAATGGGGGGAGGAGGGGAGGGGAACTCCCATAAAGAAGGGGAGGGGGGAGGGGGATGTTTGCCCAGAAACTGGGAAAGGGAATAACACAATAACACTCGAAATGTATATAAGAAATACTCAAGTTAATAAATAAAAAAAAAAAAAAAGGAGATCTACCATACACTTTTCCCATACACTGCTTCATTACATAAGTCTGACTGCCCTAGAACTTAAGATATGGACCACAGTGGCCTTGAATTTACACAGTTCCACTTGCCTCTGCCGCACAATTAAAGCTATTGGTATTAAACATCACAATGGGCCTATATCCCGAACATTTTTAAACCTAAGAGTAGACATTAAAATATATGTAGGGTTTAGGATATAGTTCAGTGGTAAAGGGCTTGCATAGTACGCATGAGACCCTGGGGTAAATCCACAGTCCCACACATAAAGAAATATATTTTGGGATCTGAAGAGATGGCTCAGCAGTTAAGAGCACTGGTTGCTCTTCCAGAGGATGTAAATATAATTCCTCACACCCACAAAATGGTTCCCAAAAATCTGTAAGTCTAGTTCCAGGGAATCTAAAATATTCTGGCCTCCTTGGACATTAAATATACAAGTGGTACACAGATACATATGCAAGCAAAACACCTAATATATAAAATATTTTTAAATTTTATGTTTATGTTTTAAATGTGTATATAAATATATATGACTATGCATACACATATACGGTAAAAATTCATAGAACTATAAAAAATATTAAAAAATTAAAATATATGCAAAAATTAGAGACCTTAATTACTGACAGAAGAAGTCAGAAAAAAAAGATACAGTAGAGTCTATGAACCAACCTAATTGACATTTATAAAAATATTGTAAGATATTGAGAGTAATATCTATTTTTCTACTACGAAGGTCTTGAACTTGAAAGCTTTACCAAGATAGACAATACTCTAGACCGACAGTTACAATCCCTGTGTGGGGGTCAAACAATCCTTTCACAGGGGTCACCTAAGACCATTGGAAAATACAGATATTTATATTACAATTCATAACACTAGCAAAATTACAGTTATAAAGTGACAACAAAAATAACTTTATGGTTGGAGTCACCACGACGTGAGGAACTGTATTAAAGCATCACAGTGTTAGGAAGGGTGAGAACCACTGCCTTAGACTATAAAACAAATGTCAACCAATTCAAAAAGATTCATGTAACACACAGCATATTTTTTGATATGATCAAATAGAAATAAATTAATACTTAAAAACAGACAAACATTTACAAAACCAAATATATTTGGGAACTACATGATATACTTCTAAATAACTCATGATCAAAAAGAAGTGGCAATTAGGAGGAATTTTTAACTGAGTGAAATGATATACCAGATAAATCCAGTTAAAGAATATTTTAATAGGAGACTGGAGAGATTATCAGGGTATAAGAGTAATGGCTGCTCTTCCAGAGGACCCATTTGAATTTCTAGCAGCATCCACATGGCAGCTTATAATTGTCTATAATTCCAGTTTCGGGGATCTGATGCCCTTTCTTTCTTTGACACCAGGAACACACATGGCACATAGACGTACTTGCAAAAAAGTATCCATACACATAAAATAAGATTTTAAAAAAAGTACACAGTAGTAAATTTTTAGCATTAAATACATATATTAGAAAAATAAAAAGGTCCTCAGATCAAAGACCTTAGCTTCCACCTGAAGAAATTTACAGAGAAAAATCAAACTCAAGATAAGTATAAGAAAAGAGTATAAGTATAAGAAATAAGTATAAGAAAAGGAAATAATAGAGATCTGAAATAAACTGACGAGTGGAAAACAAAAATAATAAAAATAAACTGAAATGAAACTTCTCTGATAACTGTTGAGTCAGTCTGTGAGAGAAAAGATACAAATTATTAATATACAAATAAAATGATATCATTACAGAGTCTACTGAAATATTGAAAGCTCGGGACAATTTTGTGCCAATAAGTCTGACAACTTTGGTGAAGTTACACTGTGAAAGGTATACATTACTTACAGTCATTTAGTAGCAAGAATGGAATTATAGCTAAGAAGTTTTTCACAATGAGAAGTTCAGAGTCACAAGCAAATTCTACCAAAGGCTTCAGAAAACAAGCAAGCCAGCTGTCAGTCATCCAACAAGACTGAAGAAGGGACAGTACTTCCCCACTTGTTCCCTAGCATTAGCATTGGCCTCAAGGCCAAACAAAGCCCCAGATATCAGGAAAACAAAAGCACAAGTTAGTACCTCTCAACACACATAGAATGAAGTAATATATTTTATCTATTTTCTTTTCTGGAGCTGAGGACTGAACACAAGGCCTTGTGCTTACTAGGTAAGCATGACACTACTGAACCACCACAACCACCACCACCACCACCACCACCACCACCACCACCACCACCACCACCACCACCACCACCACCCGTCTATTTTGTCTATTTCTGGTCTATTATGACATTGTTTTGAAATTTCCATTTATGGTTATTGACAGCATATAAGAGCTTTAAATACCAATATGCGCTGCAACCTCACTAAACTTCTTTTCAAATTCCAGTGGGTTTTTACAAAATGATCATGTCATTTTCAAATAAAGGCAGCTTTATTCCTTTGTTTAAATTAGATTGTTTTATTTCTTTTCCTTGCTAAGCTGCACCAACGAGAACTTACTTTCAGTATGACTTGAATAGATGTGACAAGAATGGGCAGCATCTGATTTGGGAAGAAAGCATTTAGTCTTTGATATGAAATACATTAGCAGGAAAGTTTACCAAAATCTTTCCAGTTTTTGAAAAGGTTTTTTTTTTTTTTTTTTTTTTGGTTCTTTTTTTTTTTTCAGAGCTGGGGATCGAACCCAGGGCCTTGCGCTTCCTAGGCAAGCGCTCTACCACTGAGCTAAATCCCCAACCCCGAAAGGGTTTTAAATAATGTAGCTTTACTCCCTCTCTTGCTTCATCCCTTCTATTGTATTAAATCAAATTCTGGTCCTGGGGTACAACCCACTCGGTAATAAATATGTTGCCCTCTTAATATGCTGTTTGATTCTCTTTGCTCAGAATGCTGATAGAAGTGTGAGCAGTAAACCTGTGCGCATAATGCCTCAGGTGGACATAAAGGAGTGGATATAATAAATTCTACTGGGAATGGAACTAGAGGCAATTCATACTCCATTCCTACAAATAATTTGTCTCTGTTTTTTTCATGTCCTGTGACTATGCAAGGCCAAACTTAAAGGATACATTTTCTAGACTGGATCCACTTCTTATCTGTGGCTTTTCTTTGCTTGCAGTAATACTGATACAACCACTTTGAAAAACAGTTTGGCAGCTTCTTTTAAGACTGAAGCACACACCTATGTCATTTGCCAGGTACTTAGTCAAGACAAGGCATACTATAAGCATACTAAAGCTTGCTTACACATTTCATTGGAGCTTTAAGACCAAGTCAATGCCGGTTTACAAAGCTTCAAAGTATGAGATGACTACTTGGTTAGGGGCTGAAGCTCCTTTTCCAACCTGAAACTCCTCAGAGACTTAAGGAGTCTACTTTGCTTGTGTTCTAAATGGAACAAAACCTAAATGACAAACATCCATACAAATGTTTACTGGAGAGAAATTTTGTGACAGGCTCCATGTGTTGCAGGATGGCCTGGAATTCCCTATGTAGTTTCCTTTCTGTTGCTGTGATAAAAGTATCTGGTCCCTTGTTAATGAGAAAAGACTTTATTTTGTCTTACATTTCCAAGTCACAGTCCATCATAAAGGGAAGTCAAGGCAGGAAGTCAACCCGGAACCTAATTATCAGAAACTATGAGGAATGCAGCTCGTCGGCCTGCTTACCTGGCTCACTCTTAGCTAGCCTTTTATACAGCTCAGGCTACGTGCCTGAGGGACAAGTGCCACCCATAGTGGGCTGGGCCTGCCTACATCAATTAATAATCACAATTCCTCATAGATACACCCACAGACCAACCTGATCCAGGCAAATCTTCAATTAAGGCTTCTTTCAAAGAAGTCCAGGATGTGTCGAGATGACATTAACTAAGGCTAACCAGGATGCAAGGGATGACTTCTGGCACCCTTGTTTTTTCCTGAGTGCTAGAGTCACAGGTGTGTACTATCTCACAGTTTCTGTAGTGCTGCAGATCAGACCCATAGGGAGGGGTGTGTGTGTGTGTGTGTGTGTGTGTGTGTGTGTGTGTGTGTGTGTGTGTGTGTGTGTGTGTGTGTGTGTGTACACTATCTCACAGTTTCTGTAGTGCTGCAGATCAGACCCATTGGGAGAGGGGTGGGTGTGTGTGTGTGTGTGTGTGTGTGTGTGTGTGTGTGTGTACTATCTCACAGTTTCTGTAGTGCTGCAGATCAGACCCATTGGGAGAGGGGTGGGTGGGTGTGTGTGTGTGTGTGTGTGTGTGTGTGTGTGTGTGTGTGTGTGTACTATCTCACAGTTTCTGTAGTGCTGCAGATCAGACCCATAGGGAGAGGTGTGTGTGTGTGTGTGTGTGTGTGTGTGTGTGTACTATCTCACAGTTTCTGTAGTGCTCCAGATCAGACCCATAGGGAGAGGTGTGTGTGTGTGTGTGTGCGCGCACATGCTAGGCAAGCAGTCTATATCCCTAGGTGAGCTATATCCCTAGCTAGTCACTGTAAGTTTAAGCTTACTGTTGAGAAGTACCTCTTTGGGAAAACCACAAAAAGCTCTTCTGAAAAAAAAAAAAAAAGAGTAATCTTGAATCCCCAAAGCCTCTGTTGGACATACATGAAGAGACCACTGTTGCTTCCATACTTCCTATGGATAGATAGATCTAATGGATCTGGGCAAAGTAAACTTTAAGTGTTCTGGAAAGGATTCATTGCCAGTAAGAATCATTCTTTAGAAGACCAAATAAAGTGTTGTTAAGGATCTTGGCTGAGGTTGATGCCCAGCTTTACGGTTGGCATTTAGGGATCCAAAATTTAAGTGCAGAAAATAGCTATAGATTGCAGAAAAAAAAAAAAAACTTGAAAACTAGAATTTGAAGTGAAGCGTAAAGCTCTGCCAACTTCTGACAGACTTGTTGCAAATGACCAGGAGTTACAATCAAGAGGTGAACAAAGGACACAGTGTCTTGGTAAAGAAATCATCTGCTTAAACTGCTGTGAACACAGTTGAGACGAAGGACTTACAACATTATAAGAACTTAGTTCATGAAGCAGCAGCAGGTTTAAGAAGACCTTGCTTGTTTGTTTTTCCCAGGATCTTATTATATGGCTTAGTCAGGGCTCTAACTCGCAGTTCTCTCTACCTCCTCCAGGTACAATTCTCCCCTCCTCTACTAATTTCTTGGTACCAGACATCAGGCCGAGGGACATGCACAAACTAGGTAATCACTCTTCAACTCAGCTAAGCAACAGTCCGAGTCCTTGGCTCCATATGTGAAAGTATTACTGTGGGAAAATGCTATCAAATAGTACCATGTACCAAGAGATATATATTTCATAAAAAGAAGAGTCAGTTAATGGTACTGTTATCTTACTGTAAGAAACTATTATCCAGGTATCTGCAGAAGACCAAGGCTAGTCTGAGCTCCACAGCAAGTTCTACCCCAGCTTGGACTACAAAGTGAGTAAGAGACCCTGTCTCAAAATAAAAATAAAAGTAAAAAAGAAAAATTGCCTTGGAGCATTGGAATGGCTCAGTAACTATCACTCTGATAAGTCAGCAGCTATTCACACAAGAATGGGAGATTTAACAAATAAAAAGATTACAATTTGTTACTCGGGTGATTGTCAACATTTACTAAAAAAAGAATTTATTTGAGGCATGGTCTCACTCACTATGTAGCAGAAAATAGCTATAGATTGCACACACACACAAAAAAAAAAAAAAAACCTTGAAAACTAGAATTTGAAGTGAAGCGTAAAGCTCTGCCAACTTCTGACAGACTTGTTGCAAATGACCAGGAGTTACTCTAGATGGCCTAGAACTCACTATGTAGAACAAGATGGCCTCCAGTCACAGAGATCTTGCCTAGTGTTAGGATTAAAAACATGTCACTGTTCCATGTAATCAAGTATTTTAAATGAAAGTGTGTGTGTGTGTGTGTGTGTGTGTGTGTGTGTGTGTGTGTATGTATGTATGTATATTAGAGTGAGCCTGAGACAACTTTCACCAGGCCCTGGAGACCCTGTTGGGGAGCAAGCTCTAGACAACCACCAGTCCAGCACCCCGCAGGCCCTAGGCAGCACACCATGTCTAACACGAACCCTGCCAGATAACCTCTACCTGGGGCCGTGCAGTCTGGGCAGGGAATGCGCCCTAGCCGATCCAGTCCAGTGTGGGGTGGGTGGAAATGGGGAATAGAAAAGATGGGGATGTCAGTGGGGTGGGTTACTGTGAGAGAGTCAGCCCTGCCACTTGTCTGCCATGCAACTACAGTGTCGAGAGGAATGCCCTCTCCTACTCTCACTTCCTGCCATATTCCACAGGCCAGAGAACTGGCCCCACGGCCATGAGAGCAAAAGACCTTGCCCTACCCCTCATGGGCTGCAGCACTCAGGAAAGAGCACTCTATATCTTGATTGGGCAACACAGTAGAACTGACTCTGGTGGTTGGGGATGGTTGTGGGTGAGCCAGTCACTCTGACAGTATAAGATGAGACCTGGCCTGATGGTTTGGACACGGGTGAGCCAGCACCAAGTACACGAAAGCTGGCTCTGTCCTTTGGTGGCTGCAACATTGGTTGAACTAGGCAGGGCAGTGTGGAAAGTGTGCCCTGGAAGTGTGGGTGCAGGAGAGCAGGCGAGCTAACCAGCTCAGATATCTCCCAGGCTCAGATTCAGTGCTTTGTGTTGGCCTAGTCCAACATGTACCCTATCTATGAACTGATGGAGCTCATGAAGAGGTCAGTCCTAGAGATCCAAAACTACAGGATCTCCATGACACAGGGCAACACCAGGGTATCTGAGAGGAATACCATGAGATTCCGGTATTGACAGTGTAGCAGAAGCCAAAGGCCTCAAACCAGACCAATGACTCATTGCAAGTGTGGACAAAAGGGTATACTATGGGACACACTGTGACACACTATAGCTATCATGTGATGGTTTGCTTATGTTCAGTTCAGGGAGTGGCACTATTAGAAGGTGTGGCCCTGTTGGAATAGGTATGGCACTGTATGTGTGGGCTGTAAGACCCTCATCCTAGCTGCCTGGAAGTCAGCCTTCCTCTAACAGCCTTTAGGTGAAGATGAACTTTCAGTTTTGCCTGCACCATGCCTGCCTGGATGCTTCCATACTCTTGCCTTGATAACAGACTGAACCTCTGAACTTGTAAACCAGGCCCAATTAAATGTTGTCCTTATAAGTGTTGCCTTGGTCATGGTGTCTGTTCATAGCAGTAAAACTCTAACTAATATAGAAGTTGGTACCAGGAGTGGGGTATTGTGATAAGCCTGACCATACTTTTGTTTGGAAGAATGTGGATTTTGGGACTTTGGATTTGGAAAGCAGTGGAATACTTTAAATGGGGTTTAATGGGCTATCCTAGTAGGAATATGGAAGACTATGTTACTGAGAGTGGTCTGAATTGTGTGGACTTGGCCCAAGAGGTTTCAGTGTAGATTTTCAATATGTGGCCCAGAGACTGTTTTTGTGGTAATTTGGTGAAGAATTAGGCTACTTTTGCCCTTGTCTGAAGAGTCTACCTGAGGCTAAGGTAAAGAGATTTATATTAATTACACTGACAAAGGAAATCTCAAAAAAGCCCAGCAGAGACTGTTCTCTGGTCAAGTCTCAGGAAGAGCATCATAAACAAGCATAGCAAGCTAAGAAAAAAAAATATAAAATATATGGTTCGAGTATTAAAGGGGCACCAGGAAGTGAAATGGAGCTGAATCCACTGTTCCAGGATATTAAATTGAATTATGGAGTAATGACTTTGTGGTAAGATTCCACCCAGCTAAATTTAGGTCCAGGTATGGTCGTACAAGCCTTTAATCCCAGGAGGCAAAGACAAGCAGATCTCTGAGTTCAAGTCCAGCCTAGAACAGAACAAGTTCTAAGTAAAGAAAAACTGAAATCCAGGTTTGGTGGCCCACCTTAGGAGACGGGCATGCAGATCTCTGAATTCAAAGTCAATCTACAGAGCAAGTTCCAGGACAGCCAAGCTTCGGCAGTCAAGGAACTGGAAAACAGAAAGCTGATGGTAATGTAATAGAACAAGGGGGCTATGCTCCTGCCCCAGGAGGCAGCAGAACTTGGCAGCTTTGGCCACCTGGCTCCGGCTTGAGTCCAGAATAAAAATGACTACTGAGAAAAATGATGCTAGTTAGCTGGAGCTGAGAAATTAGTGGTGATTAAGAGGAGACCAGCATCACTGAGGTTAAATCTTCTGGGAAGTGTTCTCTGAGAGCACAAAGAAGCTGTTTTCCAAAGACAGCTAAATGTGCTGCAGCTACATTTGGTAATGTGTAAGAGTCACCCAGGTGGTACTGGTTTTGAAGGTATGAAGGGGTCATGAAGAGCAGCTGAGGCTGGGCACTGTGAGAGGCCATGGAAGGCCATTGGTGAAGGTACAGCCCAGGACTGAAGGGGTCATGCAAAGGAGTTGAGGCTTGGCACCATGAAGAGAGCCTGTGAGAGGCTATTGGTGAAGCCTAGTTGCAGTGGAAGACTGCAGTATACTGGAAATGCCAGTATCATGGTATAGTCACCAAGAACTATAACGATAATGGATCAACTTGAGCTTAGAGTGCTACAGAGGGCAGAGCTGGAGAAGTGAAGCCAGCCCTTTGGAGGCTCCCAGAAGATCATGTGGATCTCAGACATTGAAACAAGAAGCTGTAACATTAAAGTTGCCTTGGAGAACCCAAGATGTTTGAGATACCAGAGCCTTGGGCTATCTGCAGAGAAAAGCTGTTAAAAGGAAGTGGAACCAGCCCAGGAGAAAGAAGTTTGTTGCAGTGAACAAAGATGAAAAGGGAGTTGGAGAACTGAAGGCCACGTTGACATCAGACATGGAGATGCAGAGTTTGGAGTCTGCCCAGCTGGTTTCCTGTCTTATTGGGGATTACAGTTAAGTGGTTGGATAGACCTCAAAAGAGACCTTGAACTTTGGACTTTTTTTTAACACTGTTGAGACTGCTATAGGCTTTTGAAATTATACTAAACCTATTTTTCATTATGCTATGTTTGGGTATGGCCCCCACAGACTCATGTTTGAACAAGTCTAGGGGAACAAGGGAGTGGCACTATTAGAAGGTATGGCCCTGTTGGAATAGATATGGCACTGTACGTGTGGGCTATAAGACCCTCATCCTAGCTGCCTGGAAGTCAGTATTCTGATAGCAGCCTTCAGTAGAAGATGTAGAACTCTCAGCTCCTCCTGCACCATGCCTGCCTGGATGCTGCCATGTTCCTGCTTTGATGATAATGGACTGAGCCTCTGAAGCTGTAAGCCAGCCCCAATTAAATGTTGTTCTTATAAGAGTTGCCTTGGTCATGGTGTCTGTTCATAGCAGTAAAATCCTAACTAAGATATAGCACAAGACTTTTTTCTTCTTTTGAGAGGGGAGATTACAAGGATGGAGGGTGGGTACACAGCAAAAGGGAGATGAGTGGGATTGGGGTGCAAGATGTGAAATTCACAAAAACCAATAAAATGTTTAAAAAGTGTATATATTATATATTTTTAGATATGATGCTATTACACATTTACTAGGTTATGTTATAGTATAAAGATAACTTTTATATGCAGTGGGAATACAATTCAAGTGGCTTTCTTTTGTGATATTCACTTTATTGCAGTGGTTTGGGAACCAAACCCATAGTATCTCCAAAGTATGCTGGAATATAACTCTAAAAATTGCTAACCAGTCCACTAAAAAACCAGACTAGTATTGCCTGGGTTAGAGGAGAGTATAGAAGGATGCCAAGGGGCATGACAAAAGTTCTAGGGAAGTCAGATGACCTAGTTAGGGTTACTATTGCTGTGACCTTGATCAAAAAGCAATTTGGTTTATTAGGCTTACTCTTCCACAGCATAGCCCAGCACTAAAGGAAGACAGGATAGGAACTGAAGTAGGGCTGGAACCCAGAGGCAGAAGCTGATGCAGAGGCCACAGAGGTTGCTGATCACTGGTTTGCTCCGCCTGCTTTCTTATTGAACCCTGGACTATTAGTACAGGGATGGCATCACCCACAACAGTATGGGCTCTCCCTCATTAACCACTAATTAAGAAAATTCCCTACAGCCAGATCACAGGGAGACACTTTTTCAGTAGTGGTTCCCTCCTTTCAGATGACTCTAGCCTGTGTCAAGTTGACATAAAACTAGCCAGCACAACAGGTATGTTTACTGTTATGACACTGGTGGTGTTTTGTATATTATATATTTCAAAACTTACCAACTTTTGGTGCTGGGGAGCTGGCCCAGTCACTAAAGTGTTGGCCATACCAGCACGAGGGTCTTAATTTGGATTTTCAGCACCCAAGAAAAAGGCAGGTGCAGTGGCACATGTCTGCCATCCCAGTACTGGCAAAGCAGAGACAGGCAGATCTTTGCAGGCTGCTGGTCAGCGAGTCTAGCTGAAATGCTAAACTCCAGGTTCAGCAAAAGGCCCTTTCTCAAAAAATAAGGTAAAAACTGATTAAGAGCGTACACTTATTGTACCCTCTAGGCTATAAGTACATGTGTGCACATGCACACATAAAATATGTATACACACATACAAAAACACTTTATCAACTTTTATACTGTCAGTACACTTTACACACATCAATAAATTATATCTAATTAAATCTCCAATTATAACTAGAGAGGAAATAAGCAGTGAGTACAAATTTCCTGCAAAGCCCTGAGTTCAATCCCCCAGAATAAAATGGGAAAAAAAAAAAAGTCAGGGCTAGAACTCATAAATACAAGTTCTCCAGGTCATCTGCTAAAAATTACTTGACAGCAAATAAGATTATCATCTGAAAAGTAGTGTAGAGCAAAATCACACTTTTCCAAAGACTTATTTATTCTATTTTATGTGTTCAATGTTCTGCCTGCAGGGTATCAGATCCTCTGGAGCTGGGGTGGTTGTGAGCTCCAGAGGATTAATGCCTCCATTTGATTAGATCAAGTTCTAGACATCGTTCTACAAGAACGAAAAGATCAGGCACCAGAAAAACAGGCACAGATGTTGTCAGTGTTGAGCCAATTCATCCATACTCTGACTGGTTGCAAGCCACTGGCAGGACAGAGAAACACACCCACTTTACACAAGGGCTTCTCAACTGCCTTCTCACATTTGTTGCATTTTCTGAGCTACCCCTGTAAACCTAAGCTGAGTATTCCCCAAAGCACATAAAAACTGATTTTATGATATGACTGAAACTGCAGTACAACATACAGGGGTAATAGGGCAGAGGTGTGAAATCTCATTATTGCAACCTGGGCACAGGGAATCTCTTTATACCAGGAAAGACAAGCTTTAAAGGCATGAGGAATGTGAGACAGGGGTTGTAGAAAGCCCAGCACAAGCACATACATAACCACACCGACTTTATATGCCGAGTTCAGCATATGCGAAGGAATGAGGAAAAGACCAAAAACACGCTACATGACACGTGAGGCCAGGATAGCAGTGGCTTTGGGCTGGGATCTAGCATAAAGAACAGTTTGGTTTGGTTTGGTGTTTTTTGGTTTTATTCTTTTTGGTTTTGTTTTGTTATGTCTTATTTTTCGAGACAGGGTTTCTCTATATAACTAGCTGTCTTGGCTGGTCTCCAACTCGGAAAGATCTGCCTGCCCTGCCTCCTGAGTACTGGGATTAAAGGCATAATTTTTCACTTAAAATATTTCTTTTTATTTTATGTGTATGGGTGTTTTGTCTATGCTTGCCTATGCACCATATGTGTGTGGTGCCCATCAAGACCAGAATATGGCATTAGATCCCCTGGAACTGAAGTTACAGATGGCTGTCAACCACCATGTTGGTCCTGGGAATCAAATCTGGATCCTCTAAAGAACAGTTAGTGCTCTTACTGCTCAGTCGTCTCTCCAGCCCTGCTCACTACTTTATTTTACTGTGAACTATGCTATGGTGACCCAAACTTTTGAGTGTGGTTAAAACTGCTGTATCTGCAACATCATGATGGCCACCCAAGTATCCCTCGCCAATTCTGCTCAGTAATGATTCATCTTGGACAGCTTGACTGAACTGAGAACACATAGGGCACTAGCAAAACATTCTTTGCTGTGCTGACAAATAGGTGTGCCTACTAGTGGGTTTCCAGAGGCCATTGACCAAATAACTTTTCAAAAAACAGCCAGTTAAGAAACACTTTGAGGACATTCATATTTGTTAAGGTCAGTAATGAAGCAGAGTGAGATTTTCAATGATGAAATATGAAAAAGAAAAGAACAGCATATATTCAAAATGCATGTTAATTTGGGCACTATAAGCAGCAGCATAACAACTTCATATGAAGTTCTTTCTGACTAGGGTGACTCTTTATTTGTGCTGACATTTTAGGTACTGCTAACAAGACAGAATTGATGGCACTAACTCCCTGCCTCCACTTAGAAGCCCTTCTCCTCAACTTCCAGCCTCCAGTTCTATACTTCTTCACCTACTCTGAAATAGCTAATAGATCTAGCATTCCAGAAAAACAGTTCTTTAAGGTCACTTAATCCACTTTTTATTACATGCATTCTTTGTATAGGAATACTGTCCTACAGGGACAAAAATGCTATTACAATAGTTTGTGGCCCTCCAAAAACATACATACATACATACACACATACACACACACACACACACACACACACACACACACACACACACACACATATATATACAAAATCCATTCTGTGTGCTAACATTTTAGGGTGTGTTAGGGTCTTTGGCAATCCAGGTATGGATGGAGCACGCCTTTAATCCCAGCACTTGGTAGGCAGAGGCAAGCAGAATTCTCAGTGCCAGGACAGCCAGAAACACTGTCTCAAAAACAAAACAAAACAAAACAAAACAACAACAACAACAACAACAACAACAACAACAACAACAACAACAACCCAGAGCTCTTTGGCAACAATGAAAAGACTGAGGAAGTGTGGGAACACTTTCCTGTTCTTACTGACTTGCCCTCTCCTTGCTAACTATTCCTTTCTTGAAACTTCTTGCTCAGCCTTTGGACAAACTGTCTTTGCTAGGTTTCGTCACACACCTCTCCAGACTCAACATTCTCTGTCTACCTTGCAAGCCCGTCTCCTCAAAGCTCTAGTAAATATGTACCTTCTCTCAGGATATTCTCGCCCCAGGTGATTTAACCTAAGGCTGCTGCTTCAGTTACCACCCACAGCCACCTATAACTCTCAAGGCCACAGTACTGTCATAGATTATGTCCCTGGGACCCAAGTCCATTTACAAGTCAATCTGACATTTCTATTGGATATCCCATAGGCATTTTCTTAGGGAAAGAATCCATAGCTTTGGCCAGAATTTTCAGGATAAGAATTACCACCATAGAGAGCTTTCAGAAAAGAACAGAAAATCCAAAATGATAATGCTACGAAGGCTGATAAATAAACAAGTCTCTATTCTCTAACGTCTTTAAAGCTTCTTATGCAAACATACCCTTAACTGACACACAATAGAAACAGAGGGGTCAGAACAAGGTGTGACAGCTATTATAACATCTATCCGGTAATGGCAAAGGTATTCTGAAACCAATGTCCATTTTTCAATAAAAGAGAGCTAAGAGTTTGAGGGACTGGAAATTGGTCTATAAATTCCATATACTGGTCATCTCACAAGTAAACTAGTAGATACTACTGTTTATACCTCTGAAGTGTATTCTAAAAACATACTGACAATCATTATGAAACTATTTATAAAATAACATAAAATATTACCTTCTAATTGGGGAAACAACTGAAAAACTTTGGGTTTATTGAGACCTGATCTCATTAGGTTGCTTTGGCTGGTTTCGATCTCGCTATACAGACCAGGCTGGCTTCGAACTCACAGAGATTCACCTGCTCCTGCCTCCCTAATTCTAGGATTAAAGGTATGTACTACCATGTCCTACAAAAATTCTTCTCATCACTTAGTCCTCTTCTATGCAGTAAGGCCAAACACACCACTAATTCTTTACAAAGTGAAACTAAAATAAAGGCATAGAACTAAAACTAGGGGTTATCTTTTGACTCCCTGGACTTTCTTCCTGTGTAATTATGGAAATTTGCCAACACTAACAATATGCTCAAATAAAAGGAATTTGATTTCTACGATGGAGAAACTGGCTTATTTTTAAGTGAAAGTGGTGCTCTGCTAGAAAAATAGCTTCCCACAGAGGTATAAGTCTGCCTCTTTGATCCACAGGACTAATACTAAAGCCTAACCCAGCACAGTCTCAATCTTTGCTCATACCGCTTTCCTATCCAGCCCTTTCCATGGCTCCCAATCCCTGATTCTGAAAGTATTATTCCTTAGCAATTAATTTAGCAAGGGCAAGGGATGTAGCTCAATCAGTAGGATATTTGCATGGCATAAACCCCAGGATCAATACCCAGCGTGGCAGTTCACACATGGAATCCCAGCACTCAGGAGGCAAAGGCATCTATAGTCTAGGAGTTCAGGGTTGTCCTCAGTTATGTAGTGACTTCCAGACCAAGCTGAACCATATAAGACCCATCTCTAATAATGACAGTGACAATAACAGGAGGAAGAATTTAGCATTTCCTACTGAAATCCTGATGTGCCTCAAGCTCATATGCCCCAGTCTAATATCCTCTACTCACACTTCATTCACCTGGTAGCACAAACCACAGGTCTAGGACTCATCCTTAAATCCCCTCTTAAAACCGCCTTCTATTCTTTACCACCTTGGTCTTGTCGCATGTGACGAGCATGTTAAAGATGTCTAAATCCAGGTGATGCACCAAATCTGGGATAAAGCCCCAGTTCTGTAACTTTTAAGTGTAATCTTACATTAGGCAGACCGCCTAACCTTTCTAGGGCTCACTTTCTCATCTTTAAAATTAAAAGAATAAAATCTACCTTATCAAGTTATTGGAATCTGCAAATTAGCTAATACCTCTAAAGCATTAGGTATCATACCTAACAGAGTGCAAACATTCAATGACTGGTAGTTACTGCTACTGTGAAGGATGGTTCACTCAATTAACACAGTAATCTGTGTAATGTAACTGACTCACAACGAGGGTTTAATATTTTTTTAAAAAATTAATTTTACTCTCTTGTCTTATTTCAATAACCTCCAAGCCATTAGTCTTATCTATTCCCACAATGCCCTTAACTGGGCCCCTAACTGTTCTCAGTATAAAGTCCAACTCCCCCCTGACACACTAAGCTCTTTATGATCTTGTCTTTATGTTTTAAGGCTCACCTCTCACCATTTATTTAGCTCTGATCACATCAGAAATGTCGTATTATCTCACGAATCACTGCTTTTGCAATGGTAGTCCTTTAACCTACAATCCCAACTTTATCTCATATAGTTCGTTTCTCACACCTAGGCCCTCAATTTTGGTTTAAAAACAGTTTCTATGCCCCCACATACTCTTTTCTTTCCTTTTTTTTAAAAGATTTTATTTATTTTATGAATGTGAGTACACTGACTCCTCAGACACACCAGAAGAGGACATCAGATCCCATTACAGATGGTTGTGAACCACCATGTGGTTGCTGGGAACTGAACTCAGGACCTCTGGAAAACAGTCAGTGCTCTTAACCTCTGAACCATCTCTCCAGCCCTCTTTTATTTCTTATAATAACAGCAGCCACTAACAGCTACTGAAAATTCTATGTCGAGTTCATTTAGATAAGATACTACCTTATTTTAGTCAACACAGCACCTTTACAAGATTATAATACTATCCTCATTTTATAAAGAAGCAGGAAGCAGATCTGGGAGTGGATGCTTTATAACTCTTAATACAAAGCATTATGATGATCTACTAATTGATCTGCTTCCATTTTCCTCAGCCAAATCTACTGTGTAGGTGTTTTGAAGACTGGTATTGTAGTTTTCATTTCTCGTACCCCTAAACTAAGACATTCACCAATAAATAGAAACACCATAAACACTGCTAAATTAATGGAAACCACGTCATTTAATTCTCATAAGTGGGCAAAGAGAAGCAGTTATAAATTCATGCTTACAAAGCAGAACCATGGGCTGCAGAGATGGCTCAGCGGTTAAGAGCACTGACTGCTCTTCCAGAGGTCATGAGTTCAATTCCTAGCAACCACATGGTGGCTCACAACCATGTGTAAAGTGATCTGGTGTGTCTGAGGACAGCAATAGTGTACTCACATATATAAAATAAATAAATCTTTGAAAACAAACAAACAAAACCAAAGCAGACCCATGATTATTTTAGAAACTGGTTTTTGCCTTAAAGTTAAAACACACAACCTCCATCAAAGAATGCATAAATTTAGTTTCTTCAGCAAGAAAAAAGAGAAAAAAATTAATTTTATGTCAACAAGATGACTTTAAGTCTTCTGATGCCATCTGTAAAACAATCAGTAACTTCCGTATTATTTTCTGATGTCAAGAATATAAACCTAGGGGAATAAGATTATCTAGAAGAAGACAGTGATAAAAGCCTTAAAGAAAAATGTTTGTTTTTGAAGGCCAGTAGTGTTGCTATATAAAAACCCCCCACCATGCCATGTGTTCTAAGATTTAGGTAGGCGTCAGACCTACAGGAGAGGCATGTTGGCTTCAGTTAAATAAACTGAGCTAAATGCATTTCTATTCTGTCTTTAACCTACTGGACCCACAAAAAACTGAAAGATTATCTTTACTGTTAATCAGACCATAATTATGGCTAAACGATAAGACATAGTAAGTTATGTGTGGCCTATGTATTACTTCCTCAGAGCCAATACTCTTACTTAGGTCCTAGCATTGTTACTGATTACATAACCACAATTCTAAAGAACATTAAGAACACAGACTACCTGAGCTACGGATGCAGTAGTTAATTGACTGCTTGCTTAAAACACACAAAGCTGCAGGTTCAATCCAAGCATGCCTACAATTCCAGAAACTGAGAGGTATGGCAGGAGGATCAGGAGTTCAAGATCATCCTCAACTACGTGCTCAGCTCAATATCAACCTTGACTATGTGAAACTCTACTTCTAAAAGAAAAAAAAGTTAAGATATTAGAGCTTTACCAAAAAGTACACCCGACAACTTCATAAGGATTTTTTCCAGAACCCACAAACCTAGCCCAACACACATACACACACATACACACATACAATCTCTCTCTCCCCACTTTTACACGTTTTACCAAGTGTCTTTCAGATAACAGAGTCATCAGTATTGTTATATACCTTGGAAGTGTGTGTGTGTGTGTGTGTGTGTGTGTGTGTGTGTGTGTGTGTGTGTATGAATGGACAATGACATACACACAGAGACCAGGGGAGTATCACATAAAAACTTCCTGTGTCCTTGTACACTCCTACTGTGAAAGAACTAGGATATTCAGACAGAAGGAAAAATGCTCTTAAAGTCAATTAATGAGGGCCAAAAAAAGGAAAAGAAATACAGGGTTTACCAAAGAATCATGGTTAAGCCTGTGATTTCAGCATTCAGGAGTAGTGACAGGAGGATCAGGAGTTCAAGGCCACATTTGGCTACATGGAGATTTTGAGGATGCCCTGTGCTATAAAATATCCTAAATATTGAAAAACAAAACAAACGAAATGAGATGGAGAGATGGGCCAGTGGTTACAAGTAAGTGTTACTCTTGTAGATCCCTGGAGTTCAGGTCTCAGTACTCACCTATACCTTCAGCTCCAGGCAAACAAATACCTTGCAAGACTGCATGCGTGCGCATATGTGCACATGAACACACACACACACACACACACACACACACACACACAGAGTTATAAAGCACTTAAGGACTCAAATCAACTAATTCTTAAGTTTGTGGAGTAAAAGGGTAGCTGAAACAATCTGAGAGGAAAGGATGAAGGCAGGGAGCTGAGGCTCCAGACTTAATAAGCATCTAAAACAATCAAGGCTGTGGTCAAAAGGATACAACAGAGATTTCAGAAGCACATGAATGTAACTAACTAACCGTCCACAAAGGAGCAAAGGAACATACTGAAGAAAAGACAGCCTTTTCAATAATGGTGCTGGGAAAAATCAGAGTATCTTCATGCAAAATAAATTAAACACAGACTTTGTATTACTTATAAAAACGTCACTCAAACAGTGCAGCCAGGCATGGTGGCACATATCTATAATCCCAGAGCTTCAGTGCCTTAAACAGAAAGATTATGAGTTCAAGACCAATCGGGGTTTACCTGCAAGATCCTGTTTCCAAAAAGACACAAAGCAAAATAAACAACAGCAACAACAACAACAGTAACAACAACAGTAAAACAATAACAACAACAACAGTAACAACAACAGTAACAACAACAGTAACAACAGCAGCCAGCAGCCAGCAGCAGCAGCAGCAGCAGCAAAGCACTTCTAAGGCAGGCACCGTGCAATCAAGAACCATACTTTCAGTACTGAGAAGAGCAGGAAGTAGCAACGATAGTTCTTAGAAACACAGAGTTCCAGGCCAGCCTGGGTCTTGCCTTAAAAAGCAAAAACAATTCCCACCCAAAATGAATTATAGAGCCAAACATAAAGTAAAACCATGTAGTTCCTAGAAGATAACAAAACTGACAAAGCTAGGTGATTTGCATATGGTAGAATTAATCCACAGAAATGATAAATTAGACTTCGTTAAAATCTTTTGCTCTGAAAAGACACTGTCAAAGGGATGAAGAGATTTGACAGAGACTGAAAGAAAGTATTTTAAAAGATTTTTACATAGACCTTATACTCAATATATACATTAAAAACTCTTAAAAGTCAAAATAAAAAAGTGGTATCACTGAAAATGGAGAAACAGAACTGGTGCTTCCTCTCCTGGTTTGCACTCATGGTACTGAAAGGGACTAGGCATGCTACTGAAGGAGAAAAGTAAGCATCAATATCATGCACTACAAACTTTGTACGCTAAACAGATGCTGCAAGCTATACTGAAGCAATAGTGGCACAGATGTCATGGGAGCAGCCAACTGCCTTTTGATTGGGTTTTAAGACCCAGTCCAAGATGGAACCCATGCCCAATACCGCTAAAGTGGCTGAGAACCCGAGTCTAGATAGGTCATAGACCTAAAGGAATTTTATCCTGAGCCTAATACTACTATTCTGCTAAAGGAGAAATGATGACATGCTGTTACACCCATAGAGTAGAAATCACTCAGTTCTCCCGTGAGGAGGCTCTTCCTGCAGTAGATGGAATTAACGTTGAGACCCAGAAGTGGACAGTGGGCAGAGTGAGAGACTTTGGAGCAGTGTACCCTAAACAGGATGTGCTTACCAAAGCTCCCCTCCCTCTTAAGGCTCAGGGTCTATGTGTAGAGGAAACAGAAAAAGTGCAAGAGTCAAAGGTTGGTGTCGGGGGTAGGACTCTAAGGAAAAATCCATTTTCCAGACACAGGCTGGTATACATATGAACTCAGAGACCAAGAAAGAATGCACAGGACCTACACAGGTTCAAACTAGAAAATCCCATCACTGAGAAAGGGACTTGGACATGGTGCCACACCTAACCAAAAAGCTATTTGCAACTAATACCTGATAGGAAAAGAAAAACCAGATTTTTCCTTTTTTTTTTTTTTTTAAAGATTTATGTATTTATTTATATGAGTAAACTGTAGCTGTCTTCAGCCACACCAGAAGAGGGCATCAGATTCCATGATAGATGGTTGTGAGCCACCCTGTGGTTGCTGGGACCTCTGGAAGAGCAGTCAGTGCTCTTAACCACTGAGTCATCTCTCCACCCGATTTTTTTTTCAAATGGAGTGTTAGTGGGTATTAACAACCACCCCATGCCCAGGAATAGTTGGCCAACAAAAAACAGACTTCGGGGATTTCTGTGTACTTTTTGTTTGGTTTGTTTGTTTGGTTGGTTGGTTTTCTTGTGTTTTTTAGTTTGTTTTGATTTTTTAGGTTTGTTTGTTTTGAGAAAGAGAAAGAATATAAAGTTGGGTGGATAGGGAGGTGGGGAGTTGAAGAGAGGAAAGAATGTGATCAAAATATATTGTACAAAAAAAATCAATAAAAATAAAAACTAAAAACGAGTGACCCAATTAAAAAATAGACAAGAGATTGTTCTGCGTAGACACAGAGTCCAAGAAGATAAGCAGATGGCAAGTGAACATGTGAGAGGGCACTGCATGCCACAGGCCATCGGGAGGTGAATGCTGACAGGGAGACACACTCCGCTAGACTATGCTCGTTAGAATGTGCAGACCCCAACCCTGACCACCCCAGACGCTGACAAGGACCTGAGCAACAGGAACTCTCACTGCTGGTGGGAATGCCAAAGGTGCCACTGTAGAAGACACTATGGAAGTTTCTGACAGAGATGAAGGACACTTTGAACGTGACCTTGAAAGCACACTTCACATTTACCCAAATGAGCCCTCAGGAAAGTTCGTTCACACAGCAGCTGCTACGACAGCAGTTGCTACAGTACAGTACAGTACAGTACAGTACAGTACAGATGCTACCAAATCTTATAAGCATCTAAGACGGCCTGAAGCAGACAGAGGACACTTAAGACAGTTAAACATCAAGAAGGTACACTACTATTTAATTTTTTTTAATTAAACATTTTTTAAAACAACTATTTGGCCAATAAGCTGGATCAACCAGTAAAAGGATTTGCTGCCAGGCTTGACAACCTGTTTTTGATCCTTAGGATAGAAGAAAACTGACTCTTACAGGCTGTCTTCTGACCTCCACGGGTGTGGGTACCCCTCCATACACACAATACATTTTTAAAAGAAACAACTATGGAAACATGAAAAGGAAATGCAAGAACCTTAAATGCATACCACTAACCATAAGAAACGGACCTGAAAAGCTTACATACACACTGGAGGAAGTGAGACCACAGAGAGAGAGAGTGATGGCCTTAGGGGGAGGAAATGGCCAAGCACAGGTTTCAGGGCAATGGAAATAACTGTATGCTATGTGTGACACATTTCATCACTATATACTTGAATATACAACACCAAAAAGGAATTATACAGCATGCCATGAACTCTGGGTACCAGTGTGCTGGTGCACGCCATGAACTCTGGGTACTAGTGTGCTGGTGCACACTCATCAGATATAACATGGTACTCATGGGAAAGCTGCACACGTCTGGAGGCAGGAGGTTATTTGGAGGTTACTCTGTCACTCAATTTTAATATGAACTTAAAAACTGTTCTAAAAAATTAAGTTTATTAAAAAAAAATCACACAAGTAAGACATGGTAGTGCACCTGTAATCCCAGCTCTTGGGACACAGAGGCAGGAAGATGACTACAAGTTTGGAGTTAGCTTGGTCTAGATAATGAGTTCCTACAAAGTGAATATGTTCCAAGAAAGAAAACAAGAAAAACTACTGCCTGATTATTGCTCCTCCTCCCCTACCCCCCTCTTTTTATAGATTTAATTTTATTTTTTAGTTTTGGGGTAGTGAATGGTGTGTTGGCTGGCGACTGAACCCAGGGCGCCATGTTTTACCACTGAGCTACACCACAAGCCCAAATGTGGTCATTTCTAGTCCTTGGTGTCAGTAAGCATTCCATTACCCTAACTGGTCATTCAAGTCTCAGAATGAGAACCAAAGAACTTACTTTTCAGCCCTCCTCTTTTGCTCCCTTTGTCTGTTCTGTTCTTTCACTTGTTCTCTTTCAATATCCATGAAAATCCTTCTGTGTCTCAGATATTGCTTCTGACGCTAAGGGAAAGAAGTTAAAATTATCAAGCCTATTGAGACAACTTTGCAAAGAAGGGTAATATTTTTATTCTAAAGAGAAGAAAACTTTCAGATAATGAAGTTATATGTGATAAAACCATTAACTTCCTTCTAGATTGACAACAAGGCTATTTTCAAGTACGCAGCTACTTTGTTAATAGACAAATCAGTAAAAATGAAAATTTAGTTTACCCTTAGTAAAAGCTGAAATAGTTAATACGATCTGAGCACACACACACACACACACACACACACACACACACACACACACACACACACGTGTATCAGATTGCCCTTAGTATAGTCCACTTGTCAACAGTACCTAGGAAATTGTTATATTCGACACAATAAGGTACATACTATATTTACTCTGTGCTCTCAAGCAGTATCATAAAAGCAGGGCCGCAGAGAAAGGAAGGGAGGTATTCTATAATAGAACAATAGCCCATTTAACTTGTAAAGACCAAAATCACATCACAAAAATATACTCCAAGCCAGCCACACATGATAAGGAGAAGTGCAAAAGAGATGAAGTCTAGCAGAGTATCATGCTCATAAACAGAATGAGCACAATAAAAGCAAGTGCTTCTTCCTACACTGCAGGACCTGTTTATACCTCTGGATTAACATATTCTCTTTCAAGGACACAGGCTATTCAGAGATGACATCTACACATACACTTGGGTAAAAGAATCTTAATCTGAAGAGGGACTCTTATTATTGAAGCAGCATCAGGGGAATGTTTCCCATTAGAAACTGGCACATGACCAGCCAGGATTTAAAACTGTTAGTTTAAACTACCTTTTCATTGAAGGACCAGAGAAGCCATAAAAGTATTCCCTTACGTAAGTTATAGTGACAAATATGACAGCTAGAAATTCACCATCGAATCTTTGATTTCACACAAATGCAGATTAAATCCCAAGAGCCTATAAGGGAAGTTAAGCATATTATACTGACAACATCTTTGGCATTTGTGATTTTTTTTTCATTTTTAAAAACTATTTATTGATTTTTATATGTCCCAGCAGGCAACATGCATTTTGGATTATTCGAATCTTGCACTTCTCCTGTGCATGTTGGCAAAGTGTTTTGCATGTACGTACGCTTGTATAGCAAGTGCGTGCAGCACGCACCAAGGCCAGAGGAAGGCATCAGACTGTCCGAGACTGTGCCGTAGGTGCTTGTGCACCACCATGTAGGGCCTGGGAACTGAACTCAGGCTCTCTCAGGAAGCAGCCTGCGCCTTAGCTGCTGAGCTCTCCCTAGCCCCGGAGTCTGTTGCTCTAATGAGTTAGACTAGCGAGCTCCTTCCAACTTCACACAGGATTCAGAAGCAGCGCCATCGCATACCTCTTTTTTGTCTTCTTCTTGATCCACTCCAGACTGAAATGGCAGCAGAGCTTGCTGTTCAGTGCTCGGTCCTGACCGATACTCCTCACAGAGCTGCTGGAAAGTCCAATGACAACACGTGACAAAACTGCCAAAGCTCCGTGAACCCTCTCCAGGTGTCTGTCTGGTATGGCCTGGGGGAAACGGGCCGATTACCTATTGCATCTTCTAGAAAAGTCTCAATGTTAGTTGGTCTACCTACCTAAGCACTTGCAAGCCAAGCAACAGTTTCCAACTTCTAAATAGAAAGAAACTGCTTTACACTCCCTTATTTTAAAAACTACTGCTCTGCAGTACTAGAGGGAGAACTATGGAAGCAGACCGCTCCAGGCACCAAATCCTTTGGAAGTGATAAAAGTGCCCTCCTCATACCGACTGTGCTGGTTGTCAGCCCTGTGAGCACTCACAAGATACTGACCTGTACATCTGTCCTCACCATCACAGTCACAAATTACACTCCTTCAAACCTGTATGTAACCCTTATTCACAGGCCTCATGGAGTTCTCTGCAAACATACAGAGACACGAAAGATTTGAGTAACAAAAGAATGCACTTCCCTGCTGGGGCTGTTTCAGCTCTTGTGACATAAACATGCATCTTTTCTGCAGTCTACTTGGTGACAAATTTAATGTGTTTTTGTGTTGGTAATTTCTCTGGTAACATGAACCCCCTATTATATGGCACATATATTATCACTCCTAAGCATAGAAAGGTTGTGGTGTGGATTCAATTTCTAACACAAGAGACATGTGTGTGCAGTGGGTAGGGGATGCTATGTGTCTCACAGAGAAAATACATGTGAAATAAGTTTTATTCAGGTTTGAGTCATGATGCTGCTGGCTGAGATCAATGTTAAGGATCAACCACATATATTTTCTTTTTGTGGTTCTGGGGCTGAAACCCAGGAGTTTGTGCACATGAAACAAATATTCTACTATTGGGTTATATCCTCAACTACCTATATAAATTAAATCAAGTCCTTTACACAGAAACATGTAAAACAATTACAAAATATATACTAACTAAATGACTATAAGTAAGTCATGGTACATATGGACAAATGCTCTAGGTAAGGAAGCAAAGACCATTCGATGGGGAAAAGACAATCTCTTCAACAAACAGTATTAGGGAAATGGCTAGTCACATACAAAAAAAATGAAGCCCAGCCTTTAGCATATACCATTTACAAAAACCAACACAACATGAATCAGATCAAGAGATGTAAACAATGTAAGAAAACAAACCAATTCTCGTATACATGCCTAGAAGAGGGGAAAGCTATGGAACACCAGATTTGGCAATTCATGGATATGATACAAAAAATATAGGTAACATTAAGAAAAACAAATTGGACTACATTAATATTTGCATATGAAAGGACACTCACAGAGTAAAAAGGGAACATAGGAAATGGAAGAGATTTTCAAAGCAGGTATGCTTAGACAATGACATGCTCTCCTGTTCTCACAGATGTCCATATCCTGGTTCCCAGCTATTGGTGCTATTTTGGTAGGCTTTAGAGCATTTAGGAAGTCAGGCTGAGTTGAAGGAAGTAGCCCATTAGGAATGTGACAGTGAAGGTTGTGTGGGTCCTCAGCCCTTCCTCTCTTTCTGTCCACCATGACTTGAACCCCCTCATATATCGCTGCCACAATGACATTCTGCCCAACATACTATGGAGTGAACCTGTCAAATCATGAACCAAAATAAATGTTTCCTCCTTTAAGTTGTTGTCCCAGAGATCAGAAATATTAGAGACCTCAAAGTAGGCAGGCTAAGTCACTTGTACAATAAGTCTGTTAACTGAAACTTCATGGGTTAATATGTTGTTGTTATGTCCTAACGACAGCACAAATCTATTGTTCATTGTGTCTGCTTTGCCTTGCTCCTTTATGACCCACTTTCCAAATATTTAACCCTGCCATCAGCCTTGCCTACAAAGAAAAGTAAGGGAAAACATCCAAGAAAGCCACTGGCAGGACAACTTCCTACTCATCAGCATCCTGGTTTACAGGGACCAGGAATCCCTGGTATTCCTGGTGACCTATGGACAGCACCAGAACCACAGAACACAGTCAATTACTATAAGAACTGTCAGGCTAGGGGTAGAGCCCCAAAGTAGAACACTTGCCCAGCATGCATGAGGCCCTGAGTTCCCATCACAAACACATAAAATTAATCATCAGTCCAGAGCTCACCTGGCTACAGCTAAATTTAGACCCCCAGAACCGCCATGTAAACTTTCCAGCTTGTAACCTCTGCAAGATGGACCTTGGTGTGAAAAGCCTTCCATCTCATACTTGCTAACTTACAAACAAGCAAGCTTTTCTCCCATCACTAACTCTTTAGTTATTGGATCAGCAGCAGAAAAAGACATTTCAATGTTTATACCTATGTTTATACCTATGCTTATTCACGAATAACCCAAGTGTACATTAATGGGTGAATAAAATATAACACACACACACAATTAAAGATTTTAAAATGAAAATACTGTTCTATGCTATAGCATTATGCTAAGTGAGGCAGGACAGTCACTAGAGGACAAATATTCTATGAAGCTGATCCCCAGGAGAAACTCAGACTCCTCCGACACTGGAAGCAGGATGGTGCAGGAGGAGAGAGTGGCAGGCTTTTGTTTAATTAGTACAGTTCCAAATATATATGGTTAAAAAAGTTTGGGCTGGAGAGATGGCTCAGTGGTTAGGAGCACTGTCTGTTCATCTAGAGGTCCTGAGTTCAATTCCCAGCAACCACATGGTGGCTCACAGCCATCTATAATGAATCTGATTCCCTCTTCTGGTGTATCTGAAGACAGCAACAGTGTACTCAAATACATAAATAAATAAATCTTAAAAAACAAAAAGGAGAAAAACAAACTTTATCATAAAAAAAGTTGTGGGGTGGGGATTTAGCTCAGTGGTAGAGCACTTGCCTAGCAAGCGCAAGGCCCTGGGTTCGGTCCCCAGCTCCGAAAAAAAAAGAAAAAAGAAAAAAAAAGTTGTAAAGACAGACAGTTGGCAGGCTGTCCAACACTGTGAAGGCACTTACTGCCACTGGAGTATATATTTGAAAATGTTTAAAATGAGCTGATTGGTTGCTGATACCTTTAATTTCCAATAGTCAGAGACTTAGGTAAGATTTCATGTTCAAGGCTAATATGGGCTATATATGCTATATATGAAGACTGTTTCAAGAACTCAAAAATATATTATAAATAAAAATGGTTTACACGGCAAATTTTGTTCCATGTTTTAAACATCCATGTATTCTGGGACCACAGGGTTTTTCAGGTACGCATACATCAAGCACTGTTTAAACATTTCACAAGAGTTTACCCATGGATTAATGCATACATTTTATTTTAAATGTTTTATAAGGTTTTCAAACTATAAGATACAAAGAATTACTTCTTCATATTTCACTATTCCTTCCCCCCATTCATTTTTAAGATTTTCTCCTTTTAAAACTTGTCTATGGATAAACTATTTTCCAGGCACTTGTGATAATGCCTGCATACATTTCTGTTCATCATAATCTGGGGCAGGGGGTGAGTTTGGAGCAGTGTCCTGCTACTGGCTTCCAGTGGGTAAATGAAAAGAAGACACAGACATGGGAAGTTAGGAGCAGGGGCTGGAGAGATGGCTCAGAGGTTAAGAGCACTGGTTGCTCTTCCACAGGTCCTGAATTCAATTCCCAGCAACCACATTGTGGCTGACAACCGTCTGTATTGTGATCTGCTGCCCTCTTCTGGCCCTTAGGCATGCATACATGCAGGCAGAAAGCTGTATGATGTATATACATAATAAATAAATACTAAAAAAAAAAGAAGTTAAGAACACATCTAAGAGGGTATAAATATTTACATATTCCTATAACACATGAAAATAAATATAGTATCATAGTTCAATAGTTGAAGTTTAAAAAGCTGAATAATCGATATATAATGTCATTATATAAAAATATATGTGATACACAATCCAATAAAAAAATCATTTGTAGGAGCTGGAGAAATGGCTCAGTGGTTAAGAGCACTGACTGCTCTTCCGGTGATCCTGAGTTCAAGTCCCAGCAACCACATGGTGGCTCACAATTATCTGTAATGGGATCTGATGTCCTCTTCTGGTATGTCTGAACAGCTACAGTGTACTCACATAAAATAAATAAATCTTAAAAAAATACATTTCTATGCACACATATATGCATGTGTACGCAAATTAAATGGTCTAGAATGATGAGCTTTAAACTGTTGATGGTAGGTATTTCTGGGAAAAGGAAAGGCTGAGGAAATAGAACATGGAAAGGCAACTTTGATCTTTACTCTGTCCATACTTCTGCATTTAAAATTTTGCATTGAAAAATTTATTGAATTGAATCCTCCTAATGGATCAATTTGCAAATACTAAAATTAAATTGGCATCTATAAATAACATGTTCTGTCTGACTGTATTGTGAAAGATAAATTGAAACAGAACAGAAAAGTCAAAGCCAAGAAGTCAGTTTCCTAGATCAGACAAAGTGGAGGTAGACACTGGGCATCAATTAGAAGACCAGTTAAGGAACAGCAGGGGCCTGAGCTAAAATGATGGCGACAAGAATAGAAAAGTATAATGTGAAACCGTCCCAATCTGTCTCATCAAGAGGATCTAAGAAGGCAAGATGACTTAGCAAGGAAAGGTGTTTGCTGAACAAGCCTAGAGACTTGAGTTTGACTCCTGAAACTCAAGGAGCTGTAGGAGACTGCCTGCTATTCTAGTTTGGTTCTTCATTGCTGTGATGGATAAACACTAACCAAAAGCAACTTAGGAAAGGAAGGGGTTTATTTGGCTCACAGATTATGGCCCACCACTGAGGGAAGCTAAAGCAGGACCTAAATCAGGAACTGAAGCAGAGACCATGGAGGAAAGCTGCTTCCATGGCCCCACCTCCCCTGGTTTGCTCATCTACCTACCTTATATAACCCATGACCACCTCACCATGAGTAGCATCACCCACATCAACTGGGCCCTCCTACCGGAAATAGCAAATAAGAAGATTCTCCTCATACATGCCCGCAAGCTGGTCTGACGGAAGCAATTCCTCAGCTGAGGCTCCTTCTTCTCAGGTGGGTCAAGGTGACAGTGAAGCTAATGATGGCTGACTCTAACAAACTGTTCTCTGACCTCTACACATGCACTCCATGGAATGTGAACCACATTACATCATGCCACAGCACACAATAATAATAAAATTTTCTAATTGAAAAAGGACCTAATATCAAGGTACAGAGGGGATATGAAAATAATCCCCAGGGTTGCACCTTGCACAGTTAAGTGGGTAAAGTAACTGATCTGGAATGAGCACTCAGAAGTCTTGAGACAGTCACTGGGTATTCCTAACTACATTTCAAAATCATCAAAATACAATATCCGGTAGCTGAAGTCACAGAAGTAAATGTTACGGAGATGGTAAGGGAGAGGTGGAGAGGGTGAGAGAAAGGGAGGGAGGGAGGGAGGGAGGGAGGGAGGAAGAAACTGAGACGGTTTAGTAATTTTTAGAATACAGCACACTAGCAGAAAACAAATTCAGTAAAGAGGAAGGCTGAGCAAAAGTGATCAAAACTCTAGGAGAGAATCACAAAGGGGAAGGGTTCAGGAAGAAGCAGTGTCCTACTCCAATGCTGCAGAAGGCCAGCCGCACACTGAAGCCCAGTGTCCACTGACTTAACAAGAACGGACCTAGGAACCTTCTAAACAGCATTCAGGTTCAAGGGTATTGGTGAGGACTGAGAAACTGCCTATGTATCTAAGTCAGTGGGAATAAAAAGGAGCTAGTTAACATTTTAAAAAAACCTGGTTGTTATGACCACTAAAATTATTTGCAGATCCCAATTAGGAAAAAAATATGAGTATCATGAAGAATTATGAATCTTCAAAACCACTGTCTATAGAACCCAAGAGGAGTTTTATTTTCATTTTGTTTCTGTGGTGCTGGGGAAGGAAGCAAGGACCTTGTGCATGCTAGGCAAGCTCATTACCAATGATCATATCTCTCTACTCCAAAGTAGTTTTGGGTTTTTGTTTGTCTGTTTAAATAGAAAACACTTGAGAACATCTCTACAAGGGAAATAGTTTAAGATGCATCCATGATATAAGATAATTAATGGCACAAGAGTCTACAAGAAAAAATAAATGTAGAATATATATCCAAGAAACCACTCTTGCTCTAATACAGTCAGATTAGATAACATTGGCAAAAATAAATAAATATTTATAACTAGTAATAGCAGTAATAATTGTGAAAGCTTTGGTTCCTTCCTTCCTTCCTTCCTTCCTTCCTTCCTTCCTTCCTTCCTTCCTGCCTTCCTCCTTCCTTCTTTCCTTCCTTTCCTCCTCCTCCTCCTCTTCTTCTCCCCCCCCCCCTTTCTCTCTCTCTCTTTTGAGACAGGGTCTATGTAAACCAGCTATGTAAATCACAGCTCAAGTGCTGTGATTAAAGATGTATGCCACCATGCCCAACTTTTGATTTTCTTTATGCAACAAAATTCCTGAAGTAAACTAAGGGAGGCTTTAAAGACTTGTGTGGGCTTAGTCTCAGAGATCTGAGCCTAAGGTCACATGAATGTGTTGTTCTTGGGACCATGTTATAGGATTATGTAAGATAGATCATAATGGCAGGAGCATGCAGTAGAGCAAAATGATACATTTCACATGGACAGGAATGAGTGAGACAGGCAAAGGCCAGGAAAAAGGTACATTCTTCCAAGACACATGCCTAGTGAAGATCTTCTACACTAGTCTCCACCTCCTAGAGTCCATTTATGAGGTCGGTTCCTTCATGATCCAATCACTTCCCAATAGCACCACCATCTGGAGACCAAGCCTTCAAATGAGCCTTTGTGGACACTAAATCTAAACTATAACAGACAGAAAAAACAGATAAAAGGCCTCGTCCCTCAGGTCCTTCAGACTATACAGATGACAACATTGAAGAAGCTATGACGGTACATCGTAGGCCAACCTTGCAGGCCCAAACTAAAAGTCGCAAAGAGCAGCCATTCAGCAGAAGCCGCAGCCCACATCTACTTCCTATCATTTTGACTCCTTTAAAGAGACCAAGAGGAAATTTGTTGATCTTTTTCAGGCACCCTAACACTACTAGTCACCTAGAGCCTTTTATTCTAAAATAATTCATAAAACCACAAATAGAAACAATATAGAGGGTAGTAGAATTTTAGCAGAAATGTGTTTAAGATCACAGCCTTGTGATATTTCTTTAAACACTAGCGATCTTAGTTCAGTATACTCAAACTTGACCAATGGTACCCTAAAAAGTTCTGGCACAAGCTTTAAGATAATGTTTACAACAATGTGGTTTTTGATCAGCCTCCCTGCTTAGTAAGACATCTCCAGCAGCATATATACTCTGTGGTCTGCCCTACCTGTCGCCTGCTGCACGTGTCTCTCCGTTGTCTGGGTGGAAGACATTCATGGCCACTGAGATACAAATCCTCTTGCCACCTTTCAGCTGTCCTAACAGATGGCTGCTGGCTCTGAAAACACACATCAAATTGTGTAAATGGGGACATAATAGTGAAAATACTAAGGCTTCTGTCATAACCCCATGTAATCTAAATAAGCCAGAATGCTCTGATCTGTTATATACCATAAAAGTAGAGATATTTCTCGTCACTATCAATCTTGGCACCATCTGTAAAACAATCGTAAATTTTACCTATGAGACAAGGATCACATCAGTATCTACCTCCCAGGTTATTTTAAGGACTCAGTAAGATAATGAATACAAGGCTCTAAAACCGTTTGGCCTATTGTTAATGCTTCATGAAGGTCGCTATCATTTTTAAGATGTGGTTAATGAGGATAGTAGTTTTTCCCAGTGCTTACACCACCTGTACTAAACACCACTCTCCCTGCTTTCTGGCAGAGTGTGAGTCCTGGATCTCATATAATCCATAGTACTCTGGATATAATGCCTTTTGCCATCTTCCACCTATAATATGCAATGCCAGCTCATAGTTCCTGTACTGTGAGACAATATAAATATCAATATAAATCACCAAACACAAGGATGACATCTACAGCAGCGATTAAAGCTTATGATGAGGACGGTAGTAGTGTTAATCGATCAGAATGGCAAACAGAACAAAAGGCAGCCTGTTTCTGTTCTTTGCTCATTATTATTGACCTTAACAGTGTACACTGAAGCAATTATTGCAGTGCCTGTCAAGTCTCCAGCCCAGATCTAAGCACTCTGCTCTCTGCAGAACGCTCTTCACTACCTCCATCTCTACTCATTCTCCCGCAAAGGTTAGGTCTCAAATACTGTGTGAAACATGAGCACAGTCTTCCAAAGCAGCACCTTGTGCAATCTTCCATTTCTCTCCAGATAAAGTCTGTCCGATACACTTGATCAAAAGGAACTACAAAGTGTCTCAACAGAAATGAGTTCATTATACTACAAGAGAAAATCCAAGACTAATGACAGAACAGAGGATGTGTGTTGTATGTGTGTCTGTGTCTCACAAAAGTTTCCAAACTCACCATGAAGTAGGAACAAACTAATGTAATGAATCCTTCATGGCGCCCTTACTAGCAACCTTTATTTTTTCATCTATGACTTTTCCAACTTTTTTTAAAATTTATTTTCTATGTGTGTTTTTCATGTGTAAGCTTTGCCTGTGTGTATGACTGCACAGAACACATGTGCCTGCAGAAGTCAGAGGGGACATTGGATTCTCTGGAACTGGAGCTATAGGAGGTTGTGAGCCAGTGTGAGTGCTGGGAACTAAACTTGATTCCTCTGGAAGACAGCCAATGCTCTAAACCCACTGAGTCATCTCTCCAGTATCTTCTCCAACATTTTTTAGGAGTATTTTAAAGCAAACCACAGATTGTTTTAGCACATTTCAAAATACCTATACATTTTCCTCTTAGCCTTAAGTCTATGTATTCCACATAAAAGCTAGCTTGATAAATCTTGACTGAAGTAATGGTGTTTTTTCTTTCTCAGAGGTTATATGGCCCTCATTCTATAGATTCTCTCTACCTGTTCTCTAAGGAAGACTTGGTTCTGAATCTGAGGTGAAGCATAATGAGGACACTCAAGAGGCAACTCCTTACCTCACCCCTTATAAAAGTTATGGTTGCTTGAGAAATATGTCCTAAAAGATAACAAAGACAATAACAATGGCAATAATAACATAACAATCATCATCCTGCATAGAGTAATAAGCTAGTCAAGATCTTGCATGACTGTAAAATTGCTTCAGTGAGAACTCCATGGAAATCTTGATGTCTAGAACCAGTGACAATGCTACACTCTTAATCCAATCCTTTCCATTTTAATTCTTAAACCTAAACCACAAATAAGAGACCACAAACTCAGCAAACCTTAAAACAGCTTAAGGTCAGCTACTACTTTTCATCCTCTTCATGTCAGGGCAATGAGTTTGTGAGAACACTATGGGAGCCAGCAACAGAGATTAATCCTGGTAAACTGAAACAGTTTAACTGCCTTTTGAGTGGGACAATTTATTTGAGTTACCTGGTTTACTAAATAAAACAGGGTCATATTACCACTAGGTGCAAGACAGAACAGAAAAAGAGACCACCAAGAACTGAATTCTTGAGGGTTCACACCCTATGTGCATCCTTCTTAAAGCAGAGTGCCATTCTAGTAGAACTTAGAACTCCATTCCCACTAATGTCATGCTGCCCTACTTTGTCTCTGATAAAGTCTTAGACTTGTGGTTTGGGAGGTAGATACTGGTAACTCGCCAGAAAAAACATTTCTCTCCCTTTCCCATCTGTTATATCAAAGAATGGCTCCTTAAAGTTTACCTCCTAAAAGAAAAAAAAATATATTGTGTAGCAGAATAATATGACAGAAATGATATTTAGAACAGGTGAAAACCTCGAGGTAATTTTTAAACTCAGAGTAATATGAAATATAATGGCAGGTAGCCCTTTTTTGTCAGTTCTAAAGTTCAGCTGAGAGTCCTGGAAGATCCAAGTTAAACCCCAAGCAGTTAAGTTTCTGCTAGTCTTTGTCCTTTTTCTGCTCTACCTTGCTGCTGATGGAGACCTGTTAGCACCCACAGAGATCTTGACAGACATCAGAGCAAGTGCCTCACTCCCTGTCTATCTCTCAGAACTGATTCTGGCTTCTCCATGTTTGCTTTAAAAAGAGCAAATACAATGTGCTGATTGCTGAGTTAAGAATAACAGGTTAGCTTAGACTGTCGGCCTGGGTGAGAATTTGGCCAAGTGCTGTCCTCCACACGTCTCCTTCTTCCTTCACCTCTAAATGATCTCTCGCTGAAAACTGACCTGGAACCTGTGTTGAAAGATACAACTGGGAACTTGTGGGACATGCCTCTTTCCAACTTCCAGCTGCCAAAGCAGATGATGGCTGCCAGAAATCTTTATCCTAATAAAGAATTATATTTTTATACATAAATCTCCCAGATAGATGAAATATACTGCTGACATTACTGTTAACATTTTGTAAGAACCCCACAGTTTTGGAAAGAATCAGTCAGGAAACTGCCATTTGCAGTAGGAATCTCTACACCAGCTGCAGAGGGATCCTTGCAGATCCTGCTGCAAACTGAGAGTCACATGGGTCGTGTTCCCTTCCTACTGCTCTGTCTTACCTGACTTTGCAGTGGAAGATCCTGCTCCTGATAACTGTGTAGATAGTTCTGGGCTTTGGAAAGAACATCATGATCCTGACATTTAGGAAGAACATGTGGATCTCTTCGGTCCTGATATATAGGTAAAATATACTGATGTCTGGGCAGGGGAAACTGGTCTTCAGGTGGGAGATCCTGCTTCTGACATTTGAGTGGATGATTCTGTTCTTTGGGTAAAGCAAGTTGGTTTGTAGGTAGAAATTCCTGGGTTACAGGTAGAAAATGCTGGTCCTGGTATTTAGGTAAAACATTCTGATAATTAGGGAGAACACAGTGATCTTTGGGTAAAGAATCCTGGTATTGACAATTGAGCAGAAAATCTTGGTCTCTGGATAGAAAGGCCTGGTGTGAGGGTAGAGAATCCTGGGCTTCCAGCTCAGTATCCCCGTCTAGCTCAACAGTCTGGACTTTAAGAGTGTCCTGAATTTCCGTCTTCACAGCCTGGCCGTCTGGCTCTGTGGTCTGAAACTCCATTCCAGCGGCCTGGGTGTCAGGCTCACCACCTGGCTCTTTAGGTTCAATTCTTGAAGCTTTAGGCTCAACAGCCTGGACATCTATCACATCACTCTGAGATTCCGGAAGGCAGCTTTTAACTTCTACAAAATAACCCTGGGCTTCTGGAAGAACAGGCTGAAGGCTATGGGGATACAATTGCTTTCCTTCATCTTCCTTTATTACAACAGATAATGGATTTTTGAATTTTACTTTCTGAAAGGAAATATAAACAAAAACAGAGACTGTTAGATGGTAAGAAAAATCTAGATCTTTTTCCCTATGAGTCCTAAAATAATATTAAATGATATCATAATCAAACAAAACTAGGATAAAAGATGAACTTCAAAATAGCCCGAGTCAATATAAATCCTTAATCAAAGTCAAACTTTTTAAAGAACACTTTTTTGCATTACTGGTGACTGAATCGAGACTTCATGCATAAAAGACAAACATTCTACCACTGGGCTACCTCAGTCCTGCTTTTAGTTTTGGGATAAGTTCTCACAAAATTGTTTAGGTTGGTCTTGAACTCGCTCTGAATCCAAGGCTGACTTGGAACTTGTAATCCTTCTGCTTCAGTCTCCCAAGCGGCTAAGACTGGAGATTGTAGCCCTTAGAGCTTTGCTTTATTTTATTGCCTTACCTGAACTTTGCTGAGAGCCTTTTCTTTGTCTTCAGAAAGGAGATCCTGCTGGCAGCTCTCAAACAAATTGTCTCTCTCCTCACTTACCACAACAGATGAAATTTTCCCACAGCCAAGGTCCTAAAGAAAAAGCAAACACAATTAAAACAAGAAAGAAAAAAAACAAAACAAACAAAAACCCCAAAACCATCAGTGTAGCTATTACAAGTAGAAACCATATATTTGCAACAAAATCTTAAGAACAATAAGACTTTAGATACTGCAAACAAGTCTAACAGAAGAATGTATTCAAATAGCATTAAGTGTTTATAAAGTACAAGGCTGTACACTTTAAACCATAAAACATAATTAAAAAGAAATTAAAGATCTAAATATATGAAGAGCTATCCCACATTCATAGTGTGAAACAATATTGTTCTATGGCAATATTACAGAATTTGGAGGACAATCTGTCGTCCCAGAACTTGAAGGTAACAACATGAATTCATGAGTGAAGAGCAGCCTAGGAAACATCCTCAAACCTTATTGAATATACACACAAAGATAGACACACACAAGTGCGCATACACACACACACACACACACACATACACACACACACATACACACACACACATACACACACACACATACACACACACGCACACACACACAAAGATACACACACAAGCACACTCACGCACACACACACACATACACACAGGTACACACCCCAACCATGGCTATATTTCCAACGTTGAAGATTACAGGTTGATCTACGAACTCAAGAATCCCTATCAAAATCCCAGCTGGCTTAAAGAAAAAAAAGCAAGACAGAAAAAGCCAATAGAATTAACAAGCGAATCATACAGGCACACAGAATATTAGAAAGATGAGGGGTAAGAAACAAGCCCACACATTTATAGTGAACTGACATCTGACCTGGGTGCCAGGACAATTCAATGGGAAAAGAATAACTCTAACTTTAGCATTAAGACAACTGGGTATCAAATGAAAAAAGAATGAAGTGAACAACGTCTGCAGTTCTCTTATGAACATCACCTCAAGGTGAATACAGACCTCCAGGCAAGAGCCAAAAGTTTAATGTACTTGGAAGAGCTAGGAATCAAACGATAACAGGTAACCAATGGGTAGGAGACACAACACAAAAAGTTCAAACTACGAAGAACAGCAATAAATAAATAGACCGCTCCAAAACTAAAGTGTGCAGCCTGTAAATGATGCTACTAATAAAGTGAAATGATAGTATACAGAAAGGGGGAAGGTCACATGCCTACTTTCCAGCAGACTAATATTCATACACAGAAGGACCATTTAAATCTTTCCAATAAAAAATAAGATCCAACTAAAATTTTTCAATAGACATTTTCTTCACAAGAGATACAAATTGGCAGTAAGTACCCATCTCTCCATTTCCCTATCTGATTTTCTATAAAGTTCTGGTAATACATTGTAGTTAAGGGCCCACATGGACCTCATGGTGGGGGAGGGGGTTCCTCTCCTGTTTATTTATTTGTCTTGATATATGCTGGTTTTCTAAAAAAGGGCTTTCGGGGTGGGGGGTGTGTGTGTGAACACGCCAATCTATATATAAATGGTCTTGAGAAAGCAATGACTTCATGATACACAATCTTTATGAATGACCTAGAATAAACAACAGCTTTGAATAAAGGGAAATTATTATTTGTACTACAAACATACAAATAAATCACACGTCAACATGTGGATTAAAATATACTAGAAGAATATATAAACTTTAGAAATGACAACCTGCAGCTTTTCTAGCTGCTAACAGCTACAGAAGACCATAATTTCAGTCTTGGCAATCTGACAGCGGCCAAGCAAGAACATGTTGTACTTGTATCTCAAATTTTGAATGACAATGGCAAATAGATTTCACTAAAGTCTAATAAGAGAATGACTGCAGAATTTAACAGGGTTACAATGTAGTTCTTTTTGATTGGTAGTTTTTGCTTCACATATACAGGAAGGCAGAACATAGCTCAGATATAAACGAAAATGTAAGTGTAAGAAAAGTTTCACTAATTTCACAGACCATTCCCAGTTATATGGAGTAGATCTATCTCTATTCTGTAGTCTGAAAAAGAACATGACATTCTCTGGAAAGAAACACACAGCCTGAACTCATCATCATCGTCGTCATAATAATAAGTTACACTCATATGGCACCTCTGACGTATGAAACTGGTTTGTACAAGGATGTTATCTTTGGATTAATTTTCTCTTCTACAGGATTAATTATGTATTTTCTCTGGAAAAACACCAACTGAAATGTCTGAATATATTCCAAACAATGTAAAATACCAGTCTCTAGGAACTAATAACACCTTTTTCCTAGCATATTAGAAAGTGTTGGGGTTGGGGATTTAGCTCAGTGGTAGAGTAGAGCGCTTGCCTAGGAAGAGCAAGGCCCTGGGTTCGGTCCCCAGCTCCGAAAAAAAGAACCAAAAAAAAAAAAAAAAATGTCCAATCCTTTTCCTAATGGTACCTGCCAGTGACTCTTAACAGTCTGAATCCATGGCAGGTTTAAGAAGAAACAAAGCATAAAATAAAAGGTATTTCAAAGTTACAACAGAATACTGGGAAAAAAAGCTATCATATGATTACATCTAGGATGGGCTACCATGTGTGAACATATAGATGCCTACTTGCTTTATTTTTTTTTTTTAGATTTATTTATTTATTATATATAAGTACACTGTAGCTGTCTTCAGATACACCAGAAGAGGGCATCGGATCTCTTTACAGATGGTTGTGAGCCACCATGTGGTTGCTGGGAATTGAACTCATGACCTCTGGAAGAGCAGTCGGGTGCTCTTAACCGCTGAGCCATCTCTCCAGCCCGCCTACTTGCTTTTTAAATTTAATTTTTAAACTTTTAATTAATATTGAAAAGGAAGATATTCATAGTTTAGTACCCCAACAATTACAAATTTAGAAACAAATGTCTCTGAAAGCCATGTTGCAACACTTAAAGAAAAACTCACCTATGTGGTGGGGGTGCCACAGGACTATCACCTAATGAGTGGTGTTGTATAGGTAATTAGTTTGTGAAAGTATGCACTATGATTTTACAACAAGGAAATCAACTAGCAACACATTTCCCTGAGTGTACTGCTGTAGTTAAGCAGCACAGTGTGTGTGTCCATGCCATATGCCAAGTAGGCACTGAAACTGGGAAAGAGCTGAGAAACGTGATGGCAGAAGTGCACTAACAAGCCTACATGTCTACTGAACTAGATGCTGCCACCCAAACACCAGATCAGTGAGCAAACACATGAAAGCATCAACTGAGAACCCATCAGTAAAACCTTAAATAAGTAGGACAGCCAAACAATGCCATTTTCTAAGTATAGGCCTAAATGTACTTATACTTTTAAGACTGGATCTACACATAGTTTCTAATTCTTCATTCTAAATTTAAATTCCTTTATTAAAAATAGTGCTCACACCAGGCAGTGGTGTTGCATACCTTTAACCCCAGCACTCGGGAGGCAGAGGCAGGAGGATCTTTGTGAGCTCAAGCGCAGCCTAATCTTCCAAGACAATTAAGGTTACAAACAGAAACCCTGTCTATGGAAAACAAACAAAAGTGGTATTTATTATTTCTTTACTAGAAAATAAAACATATATATTATGAAATAAAAAGACAGAAGGAAATAAAACCATCTATAATATTATATAAAAATATGAAGTCCTAGACTTGATTCTCAGCAAGTACAAGGGAGAAGAGGAAGAGCAGTACTAACTTCCGGTACCATTTCTATCCAAATGTTTGTGTATACACACAGCATTCTCTCCCGTCTCATCTTTCCTTACCACACACAACTTCATCTCAGATCTGGGTTATTTACTTATTTATTAAATACTTCCATACTAGTACAGAAGTCCCCTGACAGAAATCTTTTTTAATTAATTGTTTATTTATTTATGAGTGCACTGTCACTGTCTTCAGACACACCAGAAGAGGGCATCAGATCCCATTACAGATGGTTGTGAGCCAGCACGTGGTCGCTGGGAATTGAACTCAGGACCTCTGGAAGAGCAGTCAGTGCTCTTAACCACTGAGCCACCTCTCCAGCTCCCCTCTGCCCCCCCAGATCTCTGTCTTTATTTTCACCAACATACTGTCAACATTTGTTAAATAAACACATATACTTTTTTAAATAAACATTATAGAATAGGTAATTTTATAGCCTACTTTTTTCACCTAAGTTTTCCCTAATCGTCACATACTATTCAAACATACGATATTTTTTAAAGAATGGCTATATTTAGATATGTCTTAATTTATTCAAGCATTCCCTATTAAGAGATATTAAAGATTACTTCCAATTATTTTGCATTTCTAAATTATGTTGATATAAAAATAACCTGTTAACTCTACTTTCACATATTTTTTAAAGCAGCATATTAGAAATTAGTATACCTCTTGGGTAGGAGAGCTTTTCTTTCCACCATTTAGAAACACTGATGTCTTTTTTTCACTCACAGTTTTAAAGGACGCCAGCTGGTGACGTGCCTGCTTCATAGTTTGACTAAGCTGCCAGGGAAAAGTGGAAAAAAGAAAACAAAAACAGGTTAAAGCCTCAATACCAAATGCACTGGGTGTTCCAACAGGAAATCAGGTCTCTATTATTAAAAGATGCCAGACTTAGGACAAGAGGATTACTTGCAAAGGAGACTTTAATCTGCTGAAGTGCTTTATAATATTGCTGCCAATATTCTAAGATAAAACTTGGTAACTTTGTGACTTGACTTAAGGTTTACTAATCAAATCTATTTTTAAATAATATATACCTTTTATATATAAAATGCCAATATATAGATATACTTAGAAATTACTGAGCAAGTACATTTCTTACCTTTATTCACTGGGCACTACTGTTTTTATTACTGCTTCCTATAAAACTCCATATCTAGTTCCCTAAAACTCTTATTTCCTATTTACATGAATCTTTTCTCTACCTACCTCACTTGAAAACTAACACTAGCCTTTTCTCAGATTTCCTTTTCATCCAGAAAGCCTTCCTAAATATCCTAAATATCATTTCTTCTGTCGCTGTGATGAAAATATCCTGACAAAGGCAACTTAGGGATTGAGGTGGGAGTGGGTAATTCCATGTTATAGTCCATCATTGTAGGGAAACCAAGGCAGGAAATTAAAAAAAAAAGCTAGTCACATTATAACAATAGAAAGTGAGCATTCACATACATGCTTACTTGATTCCTTGCTTGTAATCAATTTGATTTTTCCTTTCTCATTATAGTTCAGAACCCCTTGCCTAGGGAATGATACTACCCTCAGTGGGCTGGATCTTTCCACATGAATGAACTTAACTGAAACACCCTCCACAGACACGTGCACAGGCCAACCCGATGCAGTTATTTCCTCACTAAAACTCTCTCCCTAGGTATTCTAGATTGTGTCAGGTTGACAATGAAGGCTGAAGGCTAACCACCACATTAAGTTAATGTAGAATACATATGTATATAAAAGAACCAACTTGTTTTAATTATTCTAAGAAACAAATGATATGTGACCATCATATAGTTTTATATTTACTCCTTATTCTAGTGATTTTAGTGCAAAACTATTTATTTTCCAGTAGCACAGCCTATTTTATCTCTCAAATCTTCAAATCACATTCACTTAGGAGAAAAAAAAAAAACCTATATATCATTTTAGTTTAGTATAAGTAAGGCATCAGGTAAAGGACAAATATTTCCACACTAGTTAAAGGAATTATAGCAAGGCTAGGAATACTTCTAACCCACTCATTTAAACAGTGCTAATGGAATCAAGTCTTCCTTAAAGAAAACTGTGACTTACCAATATAGTAATTGATCCTATATAATTTTTACCAATAATGAGCTAACGATAAAAACAAAAACCACTCTTACTATCAGACCTATGTTCTACAGTATATCTTTTCTTCTTAGTACTTGCTTCTAGAGACCTATACCTCTAGCCAGATAAAAAAGTTTGAAACATTACTCTTTATTCTACCAAAAGGAAGACTTCTGGATCAAGTGCAGGGTGGCTACAGAAATCAGGACAGTCATTCACAATGCAAACATGCATCCTGTGCAGTTGGAGTTAAACAACATAGAGTGAGCCATGTGATGCATTGTTTACTGTTAGGTAAAATAAGTTTCAATGACCCATTGGATCACTGAGCCAAGGATTCCAAACATCTGCTGTAGTCTGTTGTAAGGCGATCTTCATTTCCCATCAATTACTAATTTCTTATAGAGTTTGAGTCATAAGCAGGTTTTCCAACTGGTCCACCAGCCAGAAAAAACACCATGTTCTGTTTTTCCTTCATTGCCCTAAACTCTTTGCCAAACTTCGACCTTGTGAAAGCCTTTTCAATGACAAGAATTTTAACAGTCTGAATACCGGCCATCCAAAAATACTAGATCTTGATCCCTGGAACTCTAAAGGACACTTTATAAGGCAAAAAGGGCCCTTGCAGATATGGTTAGGAACCCTGATATATGGAAACAATCTCATTTTATCCTCATGGGCACTAACTGCCATCACAAGTGTCCTTGTAAAAGAACAGCAGAAGGAGGTTTAGCAACGAGGAGATAGTGTGAAGGTGCAGACAAAGGCTGATAGACTGTAGCTACAAGAAAGGGCACGGCAGCAGATAGACACCAAAAGCTAGAAAATTAAGGGACAGAGTTTCTTCTAAAACCTGTAGGTGCCTAGCCCTGCTGCTACCTTGATTAGGATCAAGTTTAGATGTACAGCATCTAGAACCATGAACAAATACATTTCTGATACTTTAAGTCATTTAAATTGGGTAATCTAGATGTATATAACACAAAACACAGAAAATAGCTATTACTAGTATAAAATTAATTAATAATTAAAAGAAACTAGTGTAAAAGAACACTTGTATTGCAAGATAATGATGATTATACTGTGTGTACAATTATATGTATATGTTTAAAAGTATATTCAAAATACAAAATTTTAAAGTATCTTTTTTATACAAAACTAGACACATAACTCATTCTCTTACCACCTGTTACTGACAAGTAACAGACTTGCACCAAATGACTAGCCAAGACTAAACTTACTTGATGCAGCTGACTATAGTGGCTCATGCCTGCAACCCCACCACTTGGGAGACTCTGGTAACAGGATTGCTGCAATCTCAAGGTTGTTGCACTCTCAAGGCCAGCCTCAGCTAAGTAGTAAATTGCAGGAAAGCCTCAGTTCTGTACTAAGAGTCTGCCTCGAGACAAACAGGTAGGGTCCTGAAATGGCTTGGCTGTTCTAAGAGCACATATTACTCTTCCAAAGGGCCTGAGTTCAGTCCCAGTACCCATGTGGGGAAACTGACAACTACCTTAACCTTAGCTCCAAAGGATCTGACCTCTTCTTCTGGCCCCCATGAGCCCCACTCCCCAACACACCCATCAACATAAAATTAAACAGCAATTTAAAATTTTTTTCTTAGAGGAGATGAAAAATCTAAGCTGTACAGAAAACCTAGCAAATAAAAAAGAATTAATATAACTCCAGATAAAAAAGTAATTGCAGTTCCCACCCAGCTCAGCTGTGCTCAATCTCAATGTACACAAAATGATAATGTAGAAATAATGTAAAGAGAGGGAAGGGTAGAAAGGCGCATTTGTTATGGCACAAGGGAAAGAAGAGAGCCAAACCCTCACCTTTCCTAATGGGACATCAATAACACGCTCTACCATGTGCTTCTGTGTGTAACAGTCTCCTCTGTGACTGAAATAATTTGGTCCCCATCCTGCAGGGAAGTCTTTAAACAGGATGGAAACAACTCAAAATAGCTGAACTGACCAGATTCACTAGAGCTCTCCCAGTGTGAGCATAAAGTCTGAGCATCTACTCCTGACCGAGGCTAAGATGCACAGACAACGAGAAAACTGAGCTGCCAGAGTCAGGCAAGCTGGGCTGTGAAGGAGACTGACTCTCAGAGGAGAAAGCCCACCAGACTCAGACCAGAGCAGCTGCCTGGAAGAGCTTTAATCCAACTGAGACATCTGGGAAGGACACTCTCCAACCTGTGGAGCTGCCTGCAGGCTGGTTGTGGTCTCCAGGCTCCCCGCTGCGTGTGAACTGTCACCCATGCAGGGGTGGGCTTTGGTAATTCAAAGTCCTTGAATCTTTCTGCTCTGTTAGTAACTCCTCACCTACACCTCTGTAGCTAACCCTAATAAAACATCAAATTGGACTTTGGCAGTGTCTGTACTCAGTCTGTTGTGTGTCCCCTAACTCGGGTGAGTAGACCTATGTGTTGAATCTTCCCAGCTACAGGTTTCTACAGAACAGCTTATTATTTAGAAACATGAATGTTGCTACCAAAACTTAAAACTTAAAAAAAGAAATCAAATAGTTGCTTTTGAGGAGGGAGAAATGGGAAGAGTATTTCTGTTCTTAAAGTATAGATATTACACACACCTTACTCTTTTATTTGTGTACACAACTACACACACATACTATTTCAGACTTTAGGCATATCCTAGAGAACACAAGCCTAGGTCTTCTTCCATCCAAATGAAAACATCAGTCAACAAAAGTCACTCACACTGACTCGTAAGAGACAATATCCTCTTTGTGATATAGGGGCTGCTTCTAGTGCCTTCTGAGGAAAGCAGGTATTTCACAAGCTCTACTAAAAGTTGACAGCCTCCTCCCTGGCCTTAGCTGCTTGAAACAGTGGCTGAATAACCGCGTATCAAGTAATACAGGTCTTGATACAGTGTCTTGTACATATAACAACAACAGAAAAATCCATCATGCTTAAAAAGTTTTACTCATCAGCAAAAAGACTTTAGCCTGATGAAATAAAAAATTATAGTATAGAAAAAAACATTGATTTAAATGTCAAAATCTAGGCCAGAATTATTATATTATAAAACAAATTTAAGACAGTCAGCAAGTATACAGGGTAAAATTTAACAATATTTATTATTATATTTTTTCTTTAGCTCTTTAATTTGATCATGTAATTCTGCCCATTGGAAAGACAAAATTTAAACATAACAAATAAAACTATTTGTACTATGTAGGTCATGGATAGGGATTAATATTTATAAAATGCCACCCTACTTTGTTGCTATGGAACTCATTACCAATTTAAAATATACACAATACTACCATAATAGCTATCCAAAGTTGAATTTATTTAAATATAATTTAGTACACTGGCAAATTATACTGATTTTTTTCATTTAAGTAGGGGAGTGAGTTTGATGTACGGTCTCATGTAGTAAAGGCTGGCCTCATTGACTATGTAGAACCAGTGTGCAATTTCTTCAGTACCAACTGTGTACATTCTTGACGCAAACTCTTCTCTTGCTTGGGTTGCCCTGAATTACCTGAATGGTACCTGTGGTGGTTTGAATGAAAATGGTCCCCACAGAAGAATATATTTGAATGCTTGGTGCCAAGTTGATGGAATTGTTTGAGAAGGGTTAGGAGGTGTGGTCTTCTTGAAGAAGGCATGTCATTTGGGGTGGACTTTGAGGATTAAAAAACCTGACCCATTCCTAGATAGAACTCTCCTTTCTCCCTCTTCTACCCGACTCCCTACTGCTCCAGCATCATGCCTGCCTGCCTGCTAGTGCCATGCTCCCTACCATGACGGTCATGGACTCACCTTCTGAAACTATAAACCCCAACAAACTATTTCTTCTGTAAATTGCTTGGTATCTTAGCACAGATATAGAAAACTGAGACAATACCTTACAGATAATTTAAAAACTATTTTACATTATTTAAGTATTTAAAGGGCTAGAGAGATGGCTAAATGACTAAGAGTGCTGATTTCTCTTCCAGAGAACCTGAGTTAGTTCCAAGCACTCACATCAGATGGCTGGCTCACAACTGCCTTTAACTCTGGCTCTAGAGGCTCTGATGTCCTTTTCTGTCCTTCTTGAACCCACATACGGACACACATAACCAAAATAATAAAAAATAAATCTTAACTACAAAAGTAACTATTTCTAGGAAAGATAAAGACTAGAAATCTGGTGGTGAAATGAGGGAATAGAAACAACATAGGATGTAAAATAATGAAACTAAATCCATGACATTCCTGCACCAACATAAACAAAACTAAAAAATGGATTAAATGTAAGATCTTTATATGAGACCTGAAATTCAACTGTTAGAAGAAACCAAAGAAACACTTCAAGGTTTTTAAGAACTTTCTGAAAGCAGTCTAATAGCACAGAAAATATTTCTAAGAATTAATTGACAAATGGTATTGCATGAGATTAAAAAACTTCTATACAGTGCAAGAAACCATCAGCTGCTGTCCCTTGCAGAACGAGAGAAACCGGTTACTGGCTACTCATCTGACAGACGATTGCTACCTGGAATCTATAAACAATTGAAAAAGTTAAACACTAAAAGAGGGGAATCTTGTACAAATAAATAAAAGGACAAATGAACTGCAGACAGTTCTCAAAAGAAAAAATACATATGGCGAGAATATTTTTTGAAATGCTCGAAAGCCTTAAGTACCAGGGAAATGCATATTTTTTTAAGAAGGAAAAGCTGCTCTGAGAGTCCACTGCTCTGAGAGTCCAGCTAGCTAATCCATTAGCATGCGGCAGAGATGGAAGCGGAAGGACCGTTCTATATGTTTGGTAGAACGCAAACTGCAGCCACTATGGGAACATCAGTGGGAAACATCAAAAACTAAAAATACAACTACCAAGTGACCCAGCGCTAGCATTTCTACACCTAAAGGAACCTGAGTCAGAATATCACAGAGACAGCGCACAGCCAGTTTATTACTGCACACTACTTAGAATAGCCAAGACAGAAGGCCTGCCTAAATGCCAACCAATGAATAAAGAAAACACATGATAGACACACAAATGGAATTGTATTCATCCATAAAAAAGGAGTGAAATGTCATCTGCACGGGGCTGGAACTGGAGACCACCATGCTAAATGAAAGACTCATTCAAATGTATTACCACATTTTCTTTTATATACAAAATCTGTGTACACACAAAATCTGTGCATGCACATGTGCAGGAGCACACACACACATACACCTTATGAAAGTAAAGGGGATTAAGAAAGAAGAAGAGGCAGAGGTCCTGAGTTCAATTCCAAGGAAGAAGAGGTCTAAAAGGGAGAGAAAAGCAAGAAGATAATAAGGAAAGGAACAAAATACCACATTTTCACTTCTAAAGAATCTAGTTTTAGAGCAAAAGTGGGGAGAGGGGAGGAGGCAGGCTAACAAAAGGAAGAAGGATAGAGAACAGAAAACAGTGGAAGAGGGCAATTAAGAGCAAGGTATAGCAATATACATAAAGATTCATGATGACATTATTGTATATGCTACCTAAAAAGGTATTTTAAAAAACCAAGATAGCAAAATATTCCGTGAGAAACAGAAAACTACAACAAACCATGATAGTCTGAAAAGACACAGTGCTAAACTGCATGGTCTAAAGATAAATGTGTTATACGGTAAGAGTGGAAGTACGGTAAGATGTTTTTAAGATGAAATCTAAATGAAATAACCAAGAGACAGCACAGAATCCAAAGCTGTAATGATAAATATCAGTACTAACGAAAGGCGCTGTGCCACTTAAAACTTCCCCCCGTTCTGTGGTCTAGTTCCTTAGTTTCTGTTCCTAATTATATTTGGCCATTCAACAGGTAAGGAATACCAAGCATTAGTAGGAAGCTGGGTATCGAGACAAAGAGAAAAACTAGCCAAAACACATTTTTCAAATTTACTACAGTTAATGTATTCTTTCTATTGTGTGCATGTGTGTGCACGTGCATGTGCACCAATGCTTGAAGGGCTGAGGACAACTTGTGGGAGTTGGGTCTCTCCTTCCACCATATGGATCCCAGTTCCCAAACTCAGGTCATTAGGCCTGTCCCAAGCACCTTCCTGTTCAAACAAGTGTCCCTACCAAATCACAGCTGAAATACAGAGGCCAGAAGACAGTCTACAGAAGTTGGCTTTCTCCTCTCACTGTGAGATTGAACTCAGACCACTAGGCTTAGCAGCGAGTGCTTTCCCACACTGAGCCACTGGCTCCTAAAAATGTTATTTATTTCATCTTTTAAAAATGTTTAGAATTATTTCATATGCTTGAGTGTGGCTTTGCTTTTTTTAAAGATTTATTCATTTTAGTTTTATGTGCATGGGCACTATACCTGCATGTATGTCTGTTAGCTTGTGTGTTCAGTGCCTGCAGAGGGTAGAAGAGGGCATCCGATTTTCTGGAACTGGAATCACAGGTGTGAGCTGCTATGTGAATGCTGGGAATTGAACCTGAGTCCTCTGGATGGGTTCAGTTAGCCTATGAAAAATCTGTACAGCGTCTTTGTTCCTTCCTTCCTTCCTTCCTTCCTTCCTTCCTTCCTTCCTTCCTTTCCTTCCTTCCTCCTTCCTTCCTTCCTTCCTTCCTTCCTTGTTCCTTCCTTCCTTCCTTCTTTCCATTTAAGGGAAGTATAATTAAGTACATACAATTCAAGCATTAACTCCTAGACAAACCTGCCTTTCCTATAACTCTCTACATCCTGTGGTTTGAATGTCAAATGTCTCACATAAGCTGGCATGTTTGAACATTTGATCCCTAGCTGGAAGTGCTGCTGAAGGAGGTTATGTAACCTTTAGAAGATGGGGTTTTTTGGGAGGAAGTAGGTTACTGGGGTGAGTCTTGAGGCTTTAGCATGGCTGTTTTTCCTAGACTCTGCTTTTTGAGTGCAGACACAATGTAAACAGCCAGCCTCCTTCTCCTACCACACAGACTACTGCCCTGAACTATGAGCCAAAATAAACCCTTAAGTTGCCTTTGTCAAGGTGTGTTATCAAGGCAACGGCAAGATAATTAAGATAATAGCTGATGCTTATATTATCAAGTATATTCCAGATGTCGGATCATTTTATCCTTAAATATGTAAATGTCAGATAAGCCAGAGCTGTTACAAAGAAAAGCCTTGTCTTGAGATAAAAAACAAAACAAACTCAACTCAACTCAATTAAACTAAAACCAATCAATGCCAGAGGCTAGAGAGACAACTTATAGCTATTAGAAGCACTGACTAGGGCTGGAGAGATGGCTCGGCGGTTAAGAGCACCCGACTGCTCTTCCAGAGGTCATGAGTTCAATTCCCAGCAACCACATGGTGGCTCACAACCATCTGTAAAGAGATCCGATGCCCTCTTCTGGTGTATCTGAAGACAGCTACAGTGTACTTATATATAATAAATAAATAAATCTTTAAAAAAAAAAAAAAAAAAAAGAAGCACTGACTGCTGTTAGGACACTAATTCAAGTTTGAGCACCCACAACAGCTCACAACCCTCTATTACCCCAATTCCAGGGTTCCAATGCCTTCTTCTGGCCACCACAGGCACAGTACACACATAATACACACACACACACACACACACACACACACACACACACACACACGTGCACGCAAAATTATACCAAATAATATTAAATAATAAAATAAAAAGTTAGGAAACAAAATCCCTAAAACCCCAACCACAGTATTCTATTTTTCTACAGCTTAAAGAAACAAAATCTGAACAGTTCACTAACGTCCAGAAGCTAAACTGTGTTTGCCATTGCTATTGTTTAATCAACTCTAAATAAAGAAGTTAATGCTTCAACAATTTCATTGTCTGGTTTCATAACGACATCTAGTGGATTAAAAGTGCAATAGAAATAGTAAAAATAAAAACAACCATTGGCTGTGAGGGCAAAAGTCCACAGGACCAAATTAATAATAAGTCACTGAACATCCTGAGTCCGTCATCTCTTTTCAAAAAAAGGGGGGGGGTGCAGTATACAAACTTTTAAACTTTCATAATACTAAGGTTCTTTATAACCTGATTTCCTATCTCACCTCACCTCTGTTCTTTTCCTTCAAAAAATACCAACTAGAGGCTTCATCACTTATTCTAGAAGCACATTACACGTCCTACTCTTTTTACTGATCTTATCTCAAACCGTGGAATTTATCAATCCAGTTCAGCATATCAATTCAAAATAAACAGTTCAATCTGTCTCTTGCAGGAATTCTCCCTGTACTCTTCCCTTATAATTTAAAATTTTGGAATTCCCATGGCACAATCTTTGGGGTGTTACAGACTACAGTATATCTCTCTGGAAATATAAACCCATGGAGGGTCCTATTTCAGATATTATTAATACTCCCTACAATGTTTAACACATAGAATGTGTTCACTTACATGCTGACTGATGTGTTCAAGCCAGAAGAAATTCTATTACAATGAAATGTAGAGTTATAATCATGATAGTAAAGACTTCACTCTTCTATTGCTTATAATGTATCCAGTGTCTAGTTTAATAAATTAATTTTTTTCTTTTCTTTCTTTTTTATTAAGGCAGAGTCTACATGGCCCAGTATGACCTCAAACTTTATATATTTCTTTCTTTTTTTTTTTTTTTTACTTTTTACTTTATTTCTGACTTGATTCCTGAAGGCTAAGATTATAAGTGTATATCACCATGAATGGCTCCTATTAATAAACTTAAAAAAGAAAATTAAAATAATTATAAAAATGATTACTAAAAATCACACAATGCCCCCAAACAATGAAAACAGTTTGGAGCAAAAGAAATTTAAGAACGAGACTTAAAGATGATAGAATGTCTCTTCTAATACTCTCTCTACTTATTCATAGGTCACAATTCAATAATGACCAAGCACTATGGGGAGTGTATTGCTGAATGGCCACAGTCATGTCTTAGGGTTTTACTGCTGTGAGGAGACACCATGACCACATCAACTCTTATGAGGACAATATTTCATTGGGGCTGGTGTTCAGTTCAAAGGTTTAGTCCACTATTATCATAGTAGGAAGCATGTAGGCAGACATAGCGCTGGAGAGATAGCTGAGAATTATACATCTAGATTAGCAGGCATCAAGAAATGACTGCCATACTGGGTATGGCTTGAGCATCTGAGACTTCAAAGCCACAGTGATCACTTCCTCCAACAAGGTCACATCTCCTAATAGTGCCACTCCCTATGGGCCTAAAGGGGCCACTTTCTTTTAAACCACCACGTTCCACTCCCTGGCCATTATAGGCTTGTGGCCATATCATAATGCAAGAATGCATTAAGTCCAACTTCAAAAGTCCTTATAGTCTTTAACCGTCTCACCACTGTTTAAAGTCTAAAGTTCAAAGTCTCTTTTCACACTCATGCAATCGCTTAAGTATAATCCCCTGTAAAATCAAAATGAAAAGCAGATTATGTATTTCCAACATAAAATGACACAGGATATACATTCCTATTCCAAAGAGGTAGAAAGGGAGCACAGTGAAGAAATACTGAACCAAGCAAGACCAAGACCAGCTGGGCAAGCTCCAAACTCTGCATCTCCATATCTGATGTTCTTCAGATCTCCAACTCCTGTCAGCTTTCCTTGCTGCAACTTCTTCTTTCTCTTGGGCTGTTTCCACTCCCTGTTAGCAGCTGTTCTCAGCACATATTACATGATGCTAGCCATCTCCAACATTCTGAGGTCTCTAAGGCAATCAGAGCTTTACCTTCACAGATTCACCTAATGGGCTCTCTAAGCTTCCATGCAGGGATACACTCCGGACACATGCCTGTCTCTGTGGCTCTCCTTACTCTCTGAGGGAGATTCCATGACCCCTTCTATCTTGACTCTAAAGCCAAAACCATGTGGCTGAAGCTGCCAAGTTCTGCTTGCTAGGGCTGGAACTTGGTCCCCTCATTCAATTACATCTTCATTAGCTTAGTGTCTTCGACAGTTACCTTTGCTGCCTAAGCTTTCCTACCCTGGAACTCACGCTACAAACTGGGTTGGCCTTGAACTAAGAGATCTGCCTGCCTCTGCTTCTGTATCCATGTGTAAAGGTGTGCACCACCATACCTGGTTCTGATCTTTTCTTTAATTCCTTTTCACTAGCTGAAAGTTTAGCTTGGTAGGATTTTGCCCTGAAGTCACCACTCCCCTTATTACTATTACACTGAACCATTTATTTCCTCTCTACTTCTTGGTGCCTCTTTTCTCTTTGAATTGTACATTTTGCCTTTTTCCTTGCTTAGTCTGTTCCTTTTCATTATAGATCGTCATAAGAGTGAACAATAATAACCACGTAATGGAATTTATACAAGGGTATTTTGACATTTTCTCTGGCAATGCAATCAATCCAAACACTTCAATTTAGCCTCAGGCAGATTTTTTGAATAAGGGCAGAAAGCAGCCACATTCTTCACCAAAATATCACAAAAACAGTCTCCTCTGAAACATATTGAGCCAGGTCCCTACAAATCAAATCATCCTCATTACCACTGACTTTCATGCTCCTAATAGGATGGCCCAATAAGTCCAACTTAAAGCATTCAACTACTAATCCAAAGTCCAGACTCCAAACTAAAGTATGGTCAGGCAGGCCCATCACCAATACTCCAGTCCCTGGTACCAAATTCTGTCTTGGAGTTTCCATTGCTCTGAAGAAACACATGACCACATCAACTCTTATAAATGAAAATATTTAATTGGGGGCTGGCTTACAGTTCACAAGTTTAATCAACTATCATCATGGCAGAAAGCATGGTGGCCTACAGACAAACATGGTGCTGGAGAGGTTGCTGAGAATTCTATATCTGGATCAGCAGGCAGCACAAAGTGACTGTCACACTAGGCATGGCTTAAACACCTGAGACCTCAAAGCCACGCCACAAGTGACTACTTCCTCCAACAAGACTACACCTAATAGTGCCACTCCCTATGCGCCTATGGAGGCCATTTTCTTTCAAACTACCAGAGACTCCAATGCCTTGCTAGTGGCAAAGCCTTCCCTGGGTGAATTCAGAGGGATTGTTGTAGTAAAAATTAACTGGGAGTTTCTACCTCACCTTAGGTCATTTAGTTCCCAGGACCCAAAACCTTTATATTTATAATAAGCGTAAACAGCACTAGAGCTGAGCAGATATCAAACCGTCTAAGCTATTTTATCTCTTTCCCTGTTAATAAATCCAAGGTATAACTTGCCATGTTCCATCTGGGCTGCTCTTACTCCAGTTGGCCAGCCCCCATGGCCAGTTCTCACAATCCTATAACCCACAGCATCTTCTCTCTTCACCTCTCTCCTCCTCATCTCTGCCTCAGAACTCAAGCAAACCCCAGGAACCAAAGCCTCACCTACCTCTCTTCTGCCCAGCTATAGGCTGTAGATATCTTTATTTAACTAATAGTTTTAGATTAAGGAACAAGGTTATATACATCATGTGGTGTACATGAGGATTTCCTCATCCCTGAGGCAACCAGATCCTGGGGGTCAGTATTTAGCATCACAATGCACAGCAACAGATCAAAGCTCAACAAGGGATGGCAAATCCTTTCTCTAGTCCAGGTACAGTTGTTTATAACGTATGCAGAAAAAGTGTAACATAGCTGATATTTATGACCCAAAAACTGTTCCCCTACAGAGACAGAGACAGCTCCTGAGATTAGCGACACATGCCTCCTTGTTCCAGCTGTATATAATAAGCCCTGCTTCCTCAATTCAGCTGTATGCAATAACACGCCTCACTGTTGAACTGCATATGACAAACACGCTGAACCTGAGGGCGCCGTGGCTTCTTCACCAGAGAGCCCAGTGTGATCGCAGCTTCTCTGTTCATGTATCTCTCTCTCTCTCTCTCTCTCTCTCTATATATATATATATATATATATATATATATATATGTATGTATGTATGTATGTATGTATATGTATATGTATATGTATATGTATATGTATATGTATATGTATATGTATATGTATATGTATATGTATATGTATATGTATATATGTATATCTGTCTTGTTCCCCCAGTTAGGTCAATCCCTGAAGCCATGCAAGGACTTGGAAAAGTACATTAACTCGGAGTAGAACAGCTTTGGTTTTCACGTGGTCATCGTTTACCACACTTATTTCTCTTTCCTTCACACCATCCCTAAGTATGTGTTTTCAAGTAGAATGAAGAACAATTCTTAAAGCAAAGGTAAACAACACATCAATAAAAGCTGAGGTAACCAAAAAAGGAACTGATGGAATGGGAAGAATGCTGCATATTTTTAATTTTTAAGTATTAGCTACACTAAAAAAGTCACCAAAATTTTTTCCAAGTATTCTGGATATGTTAAGAATTTACTATATTATCACCTGACATATAGTACAGATAAATTTATTGTGGTAATTAGTTTAAAATACAAAAGTAAGAAAAGCAAAAAGTAATAAATAAAACACTATTTAATTGTACTGAATCCCTTGGCATCAACGGTCAAGATCACTTCTGTCTGTAGCAACAAACTGACGATAACATATACAGAACATAATTTCAGTACAATTGGAAATTTGATGCTCCTTGACTCAAGACTAATACATTTTAATTCTAGACTTTTGATACCTTTCTTTTTTTTTTTTTTTCTTTTTTTTCGGAGCTGGGGACCGAACCCAGGGCCTTGCGCTTGCTAGGCAAGTGCTCTACCACTGATCTAAATCCCCAGCCCCTTGATACCTTTCTTTAGACAGTTCTACAATGTCTTATCAAAGCAAATGAATATGAAAAGCATATTATAATAACCCAGTTCATGTTTATAACCCGGTACTTGGGAGACAGAAAGAAGATAACTATGGGTCACACATCAGCCTAAGACACACAGCAAGACATTATCAACCAATCAGCCATTCAATCCATAAATAAACAATTTTTGAAAACTAAAAATAAATACTATTCCACTTTTAATAGATAAAAAGTGGCAAGAAGGAGGAGAAGGAGGAGGAGCAGCAGCAGCAGCAGCAGCAGCAGTAGCAGTACAGTAGTAGTTGTTTGCAATGTGAAGACCAGAGCTCATATCCCCAGAACCGATATAAAAATCCAAATCCAGCAATAGGGAATGGGTCGCCAAGTTCAGTAAGAGACCCTGCCTCAATATATAAGGTGGAGAGTGACTGAGAAACACAACTGATGTCAACCATAAGCCTATACATGCACATATGTATTCCTGCACACACGCACGCATGCATTCACACAAGCCCATTCATATACACATACAAAAAGAAGGGGAAGTCAATAGGTCGACTCCTAATATCTACTGCATACCCTGAATATATCACATCTATACATTAGAGGACTGAAGGGTGTTAGCATTCTGTCTAAGCTCTACCCCACAGTTATCTGGCAATAGCCAGGTATGCCTGACACTATAAAAGGGGCTGCTTGCCCCCTCCTCACTCTTGCTCTTGCTCTTCCCCTCTTCCCCTTTGTCCCTTCTCTCCCCATTCCCCTCCCCACTTCCCTCCACATGCTCATGGCCGACCTTTCCTCCTCTCCTCTTCTACTCTTCTCTCTCTCATCCCTCTCCCTTGTCTCGCCCTTACATTAAACCTCTCCATGTGGAACCATGTTGGCCTGGTGTGGTTTGACGGATGCCAGCCAGGATTTCTACCCCAACAAAGGCAATCATTGAAAGAGAAAATAAAATGTACCTCTACTTACAGCTTGAGCTTGTTGTTCAAACAACTGATTCTGATTCTCTGCATCATCTGTTGCATTACCAAGCACCAGGGAAGTGGGTAACCTAAAACTTCCAACAGCAGCATTCAGATTGCGAGGGAAAACACTTGTCCTTTTAGAAGTTAAATGTGCTGAGTCTGAATACCGTATGGCTATAGAGCCTTCCTTTTCTGCCTACACAAAGGAAAAAGGAGGGATAATGAGACTCTACTCCATCATAACGTAAGTAATACCTTTTAGCAGCCATAGATTTTCACCTGGGACAAGGGAGTAGGGGGGCAGGCCTTAGCTGACAGAGGCACTAATGTGATAATAATTTAAGTAGGCTATCTCACCTAGTTCCTATGCAATCCTGTAAGCTTATATCATATCATATTGTGATAGCTAATTGTGGCTGTCACCTTAACTACTTCTGGAATCAACTAAGCAGCTGAGCATACCTGTGAAGGATTTCTTTAATTGGATGACTTGAGGTGTGAAGAACCACCCTAAATCTGAGCCACCTTGTGGTGGCAGCCCACATAAAAATATATGGAAGAAGCTTTCGGTTTCTTGGCTGCTTGCTCTCATTCTCGCTGGCAAGCTCATCAGTCCTGTTGCTGACTCTCGTATTAGAAGCTATTTCTTTGGGATTCCAACAGACTAAAGAGTAGCAGCTTTCTAAGGATCCTCTGGCACCAGTCTAGCACCAGACTGAATGAGTATAGGATTCCTGGCCTCTCCATCGGAGACAGACATCAGACCATATCCTCTAAGTCATGCTAATAAATTCCCTATCTGTTCTGTTCATTTATAGAAACTTAATACACATACCATGTATATATAGCATATACCATATAGATACATTAATCATACATATGTATATATTGATATTTGGGGGGTTTTTTGGACACAGGGTCTCATTCTGTAGTCTAGGTCTGGAACTTGTGGCAATCCTCCTGACTTAGCCTCCCAAGTACCGAGATTATAGGTATGAGCCACCAGACTCAGCATTTGTCTACTTTACAAATAATAAAACTATTATTAGCTCAGTGGTAGAGCGCTTGTCTAGCAAGAGCAAGGCCCTGGGTTCGGTCCCCAGCTCCGAAAAAAAAAAAAAAAGAAAAAAAAAACTATTATGCAATTAGAAAAGTTAAGTAATTAGCCCAAGGTCACAAGGCTAGGAGGTGACAAAGATAGGATTCAAACTTAAATCTGTACCCAAAACCCTGGCATCGTTTTTTTACATATTTAGAGAAAAGGGTAAAAAGCAAGTCAGAACAGAACAGGAATAAAAAGTTTCTCTACATGAAAACTGGCTGTGCTCAGTACAAATTTGGAATTTAACAACCAGAATTAAAAAGAGAAGTAATCGTGCGATGGCCTCACAGCGTGTCCGTTCACACTACCTTGCTTCAGAACTTACTGCTTTGTAAGACTTGTCAAGTTGTTGCTTTTTCCTCAGCTTAGCCTGCTGATTGACCCGGTGTTTGACTTGTCTCTGAAAGTGTCTCAGAGACTCTTGCTTCCTTCGCTGCTGTTCCTTAATTTCCTCTTCAAGTATGTATGCTGAAGTCTTTAAAGAAAAAAAATAGAAAGTGGACTTAAATGTCATCAATTTGGTCCATGAGGAATGTCATGAATGCAGAAAAGTTATCGTGAAGAAGATTGTGAACAAGAAAAACTCAGTTCTATACTCTGCTCTCACCGGAAGAGCAAGGAAATAACAGTCACAACCACTGATGTAAGTGTATTTAGGGAGTCCCAAGAACTCAAGGCCAATCAGAAGCTTTAAAAAAAAATGGAATTTGTGAATATTTGTATCAAATGTTAATGTTTTATTAAACTAAAACTAAAGGTGTCTTCATTAATTCTTTTTTCCCCTGGTTTTGTGTTTTTATTGGGGTTTACCATGGGCAGGAGGAACTGCCACCATAAGGTATGGCCCTCCCAAGCAGGTCCGTTCTAATCCTCCTCCTGCGCCTTCTGGGACTTTTTCTTTTTCTTTGTGCTGCTCTTTGTGCAGCTAGCAGAAGCCTCAGGCTCCTCAGAGAATTCCCTTTTCCTCTTATGGGGTCTGCATTAATTCTTAAGGAACTGATTTTGACCCATTTGTGTTATGGTTCCTAATAGAAGAAAACTTTCACCCGACATATTCCTAATGTCCAGTGTCTTCATACTTAGAATTAACCTCTCCCCCTTTTCAGGTGTCACTATTATAGCCCTAACTAGTCTACAGCCCTCTACATAGTTGGAGCTGACCTCAAACTCCTGTCTCTGTCTCCCAAGTGCCTTTCACTCCATTTTTAACTTAGCTTTCCTTTCACCCACCTTCAAGACTAACCCACATCCCTGCTCATTCCTCTGAGCCCTTATGCTACAACCCATTTCATTCTAAAATGATTAAAATGAAGCACTTGTTAACTCTCCTCCTAGATTACTAATCCTGAGAGTAGGAAATGTAGCCTTTCCTTGGCTAATTTACATATGATGGAAATAATGCTTAAATTATATAGAAATTATTCTTCAAAATGACATAACTTAAACTAAATGAATCAAGGCTCTTGGCATTGATGCTATTGTGTAGTCTTTTCCCACACTGAATTTTATCTGTCTTTGTATAAACAACGGAATGAAGCAGAACCATTGGGTCCATGACTTTCCCAACAAAGTTATTAAGCAACTGGAGCTCTGGAATGACCACCAGGGGGAAAGCCAGTATCACAAAGAATTCTGACTACTCTAAGACTCCCACATTGGAGGGAAGCACAGCCAAATTAGCCATATGACACAGAAAGATCCAGCCAGTCGCCAGGTATTCTAACCATCCTGGCCCAAAGGCCACACATGAGAGAGACTTACTAGATATTACAGCTACCAAGAACTAAGAACTTTAACATTCAGACCCATTACAATGTCTCAAATATCCAGTTACTTAAGTCACTCAGCTGAGGCCTAGGACACTGACACAGATATGACATGGCACATTATTCTGTGTAAATTCCTGACACACATTATTACTTGCTTTATGGCACTATGTTCTGATATGACTTGTTATATAACAAAAGATAAGGGGAGAGCGGGCTAATATGCAAGAGAAATCATATATAAGACCACAGTGACTTTTCATAATGATTTAACTTAACAAATTAATTTAATTTACCAACTATTTTAATTACCAAAGAAAAATGAATTTCTGAAGCTATGAGGCTTTTACAAACCTTGAAGTGTTAAGTTCTTCTTTAGAATAGTTCTTCTTTAGAGTAGACAAGCTTTAGAAGTAACTATTTACCGCATCTCTGACTTGACAGTGCTGGGGCTATTAGTAAGGATGGATTCCCAATGTTTTTTGTTTGTTTGTTTTTTCTTTTTTCTTTTCTTTTTTTTTTTTTTTTTTTTTCCCGGAGCTAGGGACTGAACCCAGGGCCTTGAGCTTGCTAGGCAAGCGCTCTACCACTGAGCTAAATCCCCAACCCCTCCCCCCATGTTTTAATGATAAAGAGTTCTACCAGATGCTTGATCAAACTCCCTTTGATTGAAACTAATTGTAGAATTATTTAAAAGGAGAAGAGACAATTTGTACGTGGTTAATATTCTGACTATGTGAGAACTTAAACTATTATTAACAAGAAGAAGGGTGTTATGGTAAAAGATTTTGAGCACTATGATACTACTGACACTGTAAAGGTGTCTTAGTCATTAAAAAGGTGTATTGGGGCACTGAGAAAGCTCAGCAGGTAAAGGCTCTGAAGAGCTGAGTCCCACACCAAGCTCCACATCACGGTGGGAGGAGAGAACCAATTTCTATAAGCCTTCAGACCTCTGCACTACAAACACAAATAAATATATGGAATTAAAAGTTTGTTAAAGGGTACAGACCAGTAATAACAGAACTTTGTACCAATTCTTATTTACTGACTCCCACTTCATGCACCCTTTTCAAGGTGTTCCTCTCCTCCATTCCCCATTAATAAAGAAATTCTGATGTTATGCCTCATGTCTAAATTGTCTTAATTTATTCTAATTGTTCCTCTCATTCTAATCTCTCCCTAACCCCTAGCTTTGAAGCAATTAATCTAATCAAAACAGCTTGATTATGGAACTTATCTATAGATATTAAATAGTGAATAAAGTCAAGATTTTCCCTAGACTTTCTAGCTTCCCACTCCCCTTATTTTCAAATCATGTTGGCCTCCATCCCTCCACTAAACCTTCCCTCCAGCCAATTCCTTAATAGATCATCTCATGTCTACTCATCCAGATTCTTTTAAATTTTCCCCACCAACCAGTCATATCTTCCTTGTTTGAGTAAGAGAGATATTCTTAGCACTTAATCACATGCAGTCCAACTTTTAAGTTCCTTCCTGAAAGGTAGCAAAGTGGGCATAAATCAATGAGTGTGTAACTATATATACTATGAACATAAAAAAAAATTAACTTACTATATTGTTCTGTTATTAACATTTATAATTGGAGGGTGTCGATGTTTTGGGGTGTTTTTGTTTTGTTTTGAGACAGGGTCTTACTGTGTCTGACTTGGAATGCCCTCTGCAGACCAACTTGGCCTCAAATTCAGAAATCCACCTGTCACTGCATCCCCAGTGCTACAATAAAAGGCATGTACCACCACATCTAGCTATTCATAGCTTTTCAGTATTAATTTGTATCTTTTATGTGTGGGTGTGGGTGAATTGCCTGCATGTATGTCTATACACTACATGTCTGCAGTGCCCTTGGGGACCAGAAGCTTTAGTCTCTAGAATTGGGAGTTAAAAAACAGTTGTCATATGGGTACTGAGAATTATGGGAAAGCAACCAATTCTCCTAACTGCTAAGTCATCCATCTCTCTAGCCCAACATTTTTAAAATTTAGTGTGTGTGTGTGTGTGTGTGTGTGTGTGTGTGTGTGTTTTGGGGGGGCTGTACATGTATACAAGTGTGTACGAATGTGTACATTCGATGGTATGATCTCATGTGTGGAGATCAGAGGACTTTTCAGGAATTGGCTCACTCCCTCCACCTGGTTTTGAGGCAAAGTTATAGTGACATTTTAGAGTTTTGGTTTCTTTAAAAAAAAAACCACACAAATATTATGAGAATGTGTTTTCGTTTTGATCCCAGGTGTAGGGATATAGAGCTACTTCAGATTGTCCAGAGCAGGTGACTACGATTTGTCTCGTGCTCTAGCAGGGAGGGACATGATTTTGCCGGCTGCAGATTGTTTCTACAACTGTGTGACAGGGACGTTTTTCAGAGGATATACAAAGGCTAGGTCCCTGAGAGGTGTGCTGGGATATCGGTTAGTTGGTTGTTGTTTTGGGTTGTTAGGAAGTAACAAGAAGAAATTAGATACCCTGATGACAAAGATCAAACTTGCCTCGAGGAACTCAATGCCTCTGAACAGCAGGGAGTAGCTAGCAATGCTGCCCTTTTCTAGCCCTGACTGTACTCAGGGATCTCCTTTCCTTTCCTTCCTATCCTTTTTGTTGTTGTTATTATCTAGTATCCCGGGGTTGAAAGGTAGGAAGAGAAGGGGTGGAGAAGGGTGAAAGAAAACAGGACCCGAATAGCAGCAGAGACCAGCTACACAGGGTCTCTGATCTCTGCTGCTTCACTCCAGGCCACACGCTGCTGACAGAGTCTCAATACAGGGCTGTGGGGCTTACACTGCTCCACCCATCGTGCACCTGGACTCCAGGACTAGAACCTCAGTCTATCAGGCTTGCACACAAGTCTTTTTACCTGTAAGCCACCTCCAGATCCTTGTGTGATATTTAAATGTCTTGTTGCTTCTCTAAAATCACCCAGGTTTAGTACCTTGTACATTCTAAGAACATCACATATTTCCAACATTCCATAAATACTATATATTACTATGTATATTAGGCAATATTATTCAATTTAAAAACAAGGGGTGTGGAACAGTGACTTGCTCCCTATGCACGATAAAATTTGAACAAAGAGCTAAGGAACAGTTCGTTGAAATACTAAACAAAGCCAAACAAAAACATTGCAAAACCACTCTCAGCTGTTAGCAAGAGAATCAAATATTTACATGTGTAAACTTTTGAAAAGGGCGTCCCTTCATCTGAGATGCTTCTACCTATCTGCATTTACTGCATTTCCATTCTTTCATAGCCAGCAAAGACCATATTTCCTGATTCATTCAAAAACTACATCCTGAAGGACCTACTTTACCCCAAAACAAGAACAAGACGTTCCTTGACCTTGTGGAATTTACAACTTCCTCCGAGTTTGTCAGGATTAACCTCTTTCGTTTTTTCTTACTTCATTGTGCTTTATTTAAAAGCTTATAAACCCCAAGCAACTAATTAACATTTAAAAAGTGACCAACTGTCGTTACAGTGTCGGAAAGATGTACACAGTACATCTTGCCTTTCACGGCAAACAATCATGTTTGTGAAGTAAACTAGTCTACTTGCTGGTATACAGTAAGAACTAAGTAATATTTGATTATGTCAACTAAAGATGAAGCAAGTTTGGGAAAATACATCAGTATTGTATAATTTTGACGCAAGAATATAATCTGTCACAGAATGGAAACAGCATCCCCCAGCTTTAAGCACCAAAAATCAGAGAAGGCTAATAAAAAAGGCAGGCAGCGATCACAGTATCTGGGTCAACTGACACTCACGTGCGCTGGAATTCCCGACCAATTTGGTGAGGCAGGTTCCACCCAAGCCCCAACTGGTACTATGGCCTGGTTCCTCTCAGCCAGCACTGCCAAAACATCCTTGCTCTTCGTGGGGTTTAAAGTCAGGGGCAGTTTTGTGGGATTCCGAGGCTTCTTGAGGGGGGTCATACCTCCTGGCATTGACTTCTGGTTAGGAGAAAAGAAAAAGAGGGACACGAAATAAAGACGAGGGGAAAAGGTTTAAAAATTACTTTCTGGAAGGAATGGAAACGAGAGAATGGAGGATTCACTTGGGAGATGAAAAACTGCCCAGAGGTGGGTATAGGTGAGCGCTAGGGACAGGACTTGAGTCTGAGAGATGACCGGGTGTGGAAATGCGCCAGCTCACTGCTGCGGGGTGGAGGGGTGTCTGAGGCCCGGGCAGGAGCCGGGGTCCTAAGAAGCCTGGGCACAGGCAGGGCGTCGGAAGTCCGGGCAGGAGGGCAGGGGCCTGTGAGACTCGGGCAGTTAGATAGGGAACCTGTGAAGCCTGGAGCCCGCCGCGATCCGGACCTTCTCACACTCAAACTCCGCGGGCTGCTTCGCAAAGGACAAACAACAAACTGACACACCGGGCCTGCCCTGCCCCTTCCGCATTCGTCACGCATCCTGGGCTGGGAAGGCGGGGATCCGAGAGTTGGGAGTTACGTCACGTCCGCTTCCTGTCCTTTGGTTGGGAGGGCCAGAGCTAGTTTATGAAACTTCCAGCGAGCTGTGGATGCTGGCGCTGTAGTAGTCTCAAATCTCATAGGGAGATGTCTAACATGATGAGCAGGCGAGTAAGCGTTCGGTCTTGAGGAAATCTCGGGAAAAGGCACAGCAGTTCTCAATCTAAGGGTCGCCACCCTATTTTGGGGTTGCATATCAGATATCCTGCGATGAGATATTTTACATTACAATTCATGGCAGGAGCAAAAGTACAGTTATGAAGTCGCAACCGAATTTTACGGTTGAGGGTCACCACAACATAAGGAACTGTATTAAAGAGTCGCAGCATCACGAAGGGTGCTAGGACCCATGCTAGAACATGCTGCCAGTGGGTCCTCGAGGTACAGACCAAGCCAACAATCAACCAGACTGTGTTTTTGGGCATCTCCTAAGGTTTACAACGCTATTTCATGATTACCCTCAACATGTTCTTGCGTGTGACCATCACAACTTATTTAGTGGTCTCCATCTCTACTCCAAACACTATTTGGAACTTTTCATTAAACCCAAAGGACATAGACTCATTCATTTGAGTTGTATGTGGATGCTGGAGGTTGAACCTAGGACCTCTGGCACGTTAAGCAAGTGGGGCAGCGGAAACCCTAGCCCCCTTAATATCTTTGCTTTTCAGTTAAGGTCTCACTAAGGTGCCCATGCTGGATTCGAATTCCCTATGTAGCCCAGGCCTCGAACTTGCAATCCTCCTGCCTTAGCCTATCCAATGACTGGTGTTACAAGCATGTGTCACCAGGTTTCACTTCAACATATATTACTGCAAGCATTTTACATATCAGTATGTTTTCTGGATACTCCAGGTCCAGTGAACAAAGATCCCTTGTTTGGAGAATTTACAAGACATTGACATTGATAGGACCTTTCCAGAGAAGACATCAGTAAGACAGTTGAAGTGGTTCTATGTGTTTGGTTTGTATTTCACTTTATTCAGTCCTGGAAATTAAGCTCGGGGCTTCTTACATGCTAATCAACTTTTTTTTAACTAAGCAAAGACTATGTAAGATCATGAAACAAACCTTTATACTCTTCAAGGGAGGGATTTCGGTATTTAGTTGATTGTTTGACAGGTTTTAATGGGATCTCCTAGGTAGTTCAGTTCTTCCTGCCTTAGCATTCCGAGGGCTGGAATAGCAGGCATAAAATATCATACCCAGGTATAGGACTATTCCAAGTAGGAGCTGGAGAAATAGTTAAGACTGCTTCCTGCTCTTCCAGAAGACCAAAGTTCATATCCCAGCACCCTAGGCACCTACACACACACACACACACACACACACACACACACACACACACACAATGTTCCCAGTAGAGAGTGAGCATTAATGTGGGACCACTGACTGACTGAGAAAAGTGAAGGAGGCTAGAATGACTAGAAAAGGATGAAAGGGGAAACTCTGAGACGAGCATGACAAGCCACATAGTGTGTGTTTATCACTATAATGTGTTGAGATGGAGCACCATTAGAGAACTGTGAGCTAATGAGTAACAATTAAAAAGGCATCCCATATGCTGTGTTGAGAATTAGGAATAAGAATAAGTGGGGAAAGAGGTTACAGCAATTGCCCCGTTATGACTTTCCCCCCAATAATCTCATGATTTGAGAAGGAAAAGTCTGAAGTCTGGTGCCAGCCATATAGGAAACTTGTTTCCTAGAAATAAGAAAGAGATGTCCCAGAGTGCCAGTAACTTATCAGAGCACCTTGCAGGAGACAGGAGCTGAAACAATTATAAGTCGATAACCACACCTTAGCCAGGATTGCTTAATTATGACTTCTGTTTAAACGTTATCCTCATGTTTGGATCCCTGGAGGATGAACCTCTTTGTCCCTCTGCCATTGTGATCATATTGAGTAAACAATTTTCTGCTTTTCATGTTTAATGTGGCTCTTTTACTTGGCTAATCAAATGCATGTGGACAAGGCCAACTTGTTATGGCAGCCAAGGCATAATCTCTGATGCCTAACCCTGCAAACAAGGAAATGGGTCTTCCAGGGTATCTGGCACCCTCTTCTCAATTCTGTGAGCACCAGACACAAACGTGGTGAACACATATGCATGCAGGCAAAACACCTTGTGTATTCAACGAAATGAAAGATGGGAGCATTGGACAAATTGTCCAGGAGATGTCTGAAATTACTGGAAAAAATATGACAAACAGGCTAGTCATTGTCGGGGACAACAATCATTAAGGCATTTCAGAAAAAAAATATCTGGAGATTGGTTAGTGAATGTAAGTGGGAAGCAGTAAATGGTATAGTCAGTAATGCAAGGTTTAAAATTAAGGATGATAAGAAAAAGCAAGGGGGTGGTTAGAAATAGCACTGAATAGCAAGAAAAAAAAAAACCCATCCTGCCTCCACCCACATGGGTGATAGACAGAACAGAGTCACTTCTTGGGGACAAAGAGGAGATTAAGTTTTACACACACACACACACACATACAAACACACACACACACACACACACACACACACACACACTTCTTTATTTTCCATTAAAAGCTAAGCCAAGGGGTTGGGGATTTAGCTCAGTGGTAGAGCGCTTGCCTAGCAAGCACAAGGCCCTGGGTTCGGTCTCCAGCTCCAAAAAAAAAAAAAAAGCTAAGCCACAGGGTTTCTAAGAGCCAATACTCATAAATCCAGAGAATTCACATCAGAGGTCCAGCTCATTTTCTAACCTCTTCTACAAAGCTTGTAGTCTACCTGCCTGGGAATGGTTGTTTAGCAAGGGAATGGTTGATTTAGAAAGGTGCGTCTTCAGATGTTTAAAATACCAAGTTCCGATGACAACAGAGTGTGGAGTCCCGGCTTCGGAGCAGCCCTCAGCAGAGTTAAATAATACTTTTTCTGCAACTGGGAATCCCTGATCTTGTCTGCACAAAGCCCCAAGTCTTCGTGTTCTTGGCAGCAGTCCACCCCACACAGAACCAATTGTTTGCTGAACACCAGGGAGAAGTTTCTGTTTGGTCATTATTCTCCTGTTTGTGACTCGCTGGACCATAGTTGTTACATGGAAAACTCAGGCATATTTAATTCCTCAAAGCCTGTGCCAAGGAGAAGCTCTATAACAGGAATAAACCCTCCTATCCCAACTCTTAGAGGAACAAAGTGTTAAGAATCCATATCCAGGCAGCAAAATGCCCACTTTGACCTCCCCCACTCCAAGTTTGGGTAGGGTTACCCACAGCTAACTAGTTTTGGCTGCTGTCCTAAAAGCAGATCATAATGCTATCCATCCTTCTTCTTCCTCCCTCACCATCTCCAAAGATAACCTTTCTAGATAGAAGAACTAGAATGGTTCTTCAGCGTGCTGGGCAGACCAGGTTTTTGCAATAGCATTTCAGTGTAAATGACACCACAAATGGCACCCACTTTTTCTAAAAAGCATCTGCTTCAGTGATTTTTTTGCAAAACATTCTCTAATTCTATCACGGACACAGAAATATTTCTTTCTTCTTGGATATATATATATATATACATATATATATATATATATATTGAACATAGGGGTCTCAGTGTCTTTCCATATTTGCAAATATATATCTGGGACAGACAAGAAATGCATGGCCCAGATCCCTGTCCAGGAAAGACTTGTCACATTTTGGGAGTATGATCCCTTTAACTGTTTGCTTCTCAGCCTCTCCCCTCTGATGATGTGAGATGTGGAGTCTCTAATAAGATTAGTTCTCAAGGCTATCCCCATGGCCAAATTCTAAATAGAAGGGCCAAAGAGTAATTTTTTTAGTAATACAATTAGTATTCTTTTTTATTATTTATAACACAGAAAGACTCTTGAGTGACTGGTATGTAAAGGACAATGGAGACAGGCAGAAAGAGCTACCTACAAAACTGGTATCAAGAATGGTTGCAGTCAGGTGTATGGACATGTATGCACATGACTGTATGTATGCACATGACTGTATGTATGCACATGACTGTATGTATGCACATGACTTTAATCCCAGCACTCACGAGGCAGAGGAAGGCAGACCTCTGAGTTTGAGGCCAGCCTGGTCTACACAGTGAGTTCCAGGATAGCCAAGGCTACATAGTGAGGCCCTGTCTCAAACAGAACAAAACAAAACAAAACAAAACAAACAAAACAAAAATAATAATAATTACTGCAGTATTTGGATTCACTAATTCCAGATCAAGATCTGCATTCACACAGCTTCCCCATCCTCTGGTGAAGTGGGGACTCCACTGGAACCTCCTTCCCTTCCTCCCTCCCTCCCTTCTTCCCTCCCTTCCTTTCTTTTTTCTTAAGACAGTGTCTTTCTACATATCTCTGGCTGTTCTGGAACTCCCTATGTAGGCCTTGACTTCTCAGAAATCCTCCTGCCTCTGTCTCCTGAGTGAAGGAATTAAAGGCATCCACCACCACACTGACAGGGATATTCTATCTTTATAGCAAAGAAGCTTGACAGATACAGGAACTTTGTCTTTAATATGAAGCTGGTTTGGATTATGATTTTTATCTAGCTGGGACTTATACTACTTACTATTCTTCAGACACTTTTAAAAGTTTTTTTTCCCTTGTTTGTTTTTGTTTGAGACAGTCTTGTATTACTTTGGCTAATCTCAAACTTGCTGTGTACACAAGGGTGGGTTTTGTTTGTTTGTTTTTAAAGATTTATCTATTTATTATATATCAGTGCACTGTAGCTAATTCAGACACACCAGAAGAGGGCATCATACCTCATTACAGATGATTGTGAGCCATCATGTAGATGCTGGAATTTGAACTCAAGATTTCTGGAAGAGCAGTCAGTGCTCTTAACCACTGAAATACCTCCCCAGCCTAAGGGTGTTTTTTATTATCTGATCCTCCTGCCTCCATACTCTAAGTGCTACCATTATAGATGTGCACTCTTACACCTGGACCAAAAAAAGTTACTATTAAAGTATGAATTTCAAACATTGAAGACGCCTTAAAATATTTTGCACCCTCTAAAAGTGATGTCAAAAAAAGAACAGGGGAATGGGTAAGACAGGGTCTCACAAAGCCCAGCCTGGCATCAAACTCACTAGATAGCTGAAGAAGACCTCAAAAACCTGATCCTTCTCACTATACTGCTCAAGTACTGGGGCTATGGATATGCATCACCTTGTCTAGCTTAAAAGTGGAATTTTTTAAATTGTAGTATAGAACTGAGCAGATGGCTCAGAAGTCAAAACTCTTGCCCCAAAATAAAAAAAGACCAGTGTCCAAACCCTTAAAAATCGCATAAATGCCTGGCAAGCTGGTTCACCTGTAATTTCAGCTTTAGATGGCAAAGAGAGGAGCCCCAGAGAAATCTGGCTAACAAGACTAGCCACATCGGTGAGCTCTGGACTCAGCTGAGCAACCTACCTCAAAAGAATAACATAGAAGAGGGATTGAGGAAGATTTGCAATATGAACCTAGGGCTCACATATACACACCATACACATGGATGAAGAAGAAGAGAAAAATACAGAGTAGGTAGCAGGGCACTACAAATACCACAGAACAGTAACTATTTTAAGAAGTTTGAACCAGGGCTGGAGAGATGGCTCAGAGGTTAAGAGCACTGTCTGCTCTTCCAAAGGTCCTGAGTTCAAATCCCACAACCACATGGTAGCTCACAACCATCTATAATCAGGTCTGGTGCCCTCTTCTGGCCTGCAGGCATACATGCATGCAGAAAGCTGTATGACATATACATAATAAATAAATAAATGTAAGAAATTTGAACCATTTGCTTGTGTTTGGATGGTTAGTATTATAATTATCCATGATTAACACTGACATTTTTTATACCTAAATCTCTAAAGGTATCATAGTGTATAAAACAAAGACTTTGAAGACATTTTGGATTTATATTCATGGCTTTATTGCCATCTATAATCAAGTCATGTTTCCTGAGTCTTTGCCACCAGATCTGTAGATGTAAAAGGATAAAAATTAACCTTTCATGGTTGGTTTAGCTGTGGTAAGAATTATGACTCATATGGAAATGAAAAATACGTAATAGATTTTTAATTTATTTTCTTTTCTCTTTCTTGCTTGCTTGCTTTTTGTTTGTTTGTTTTTTTGAGATAGGGTTTCACTGGGTAGCTTTGACTGTCCTGGAACCCTCTCTGTAGACCAGGCTAGCCTCAAGCTCTCAGAGATTCATCCACCTCTGCTTCCCAAGTGCTAGGAATAAAGGTGTGTGCCACCATAGCCCTGTCCATTTTATTTTTATTTTTAATATAATTTTACTAGCTTTCCCCCTCAACTCTGCTGGGACCCCCATCTAACTTGAACTTGTGTTAGTGTGTCTTGTGTATGCTGCCAGAGTCACAAGTTTGTACGTCATCAGTCCTGTTGTCTCAAAGATACTGTTTCCTTGGAGTAATCCCTATTTCAGTCTCTTATAATCTTTACACATCCTTGTCCATGTATATTTCTAAGCTTTGAGGGGAGGGCTTTGGTGAAGATACTCCACTTAAGACTGAGTGCTTCAAAGTCTGTCACTCCCTGCACAATGTCCAGGGTGGCTGTCTGTGTTAATTAACATCTACTATGAGAAGAAGCCTCTCTAATGAGGCACTGCTCTATGGATATAGCAATACATTATTAGGAGTCATTTTATTATCATGTTCCTTTAGCAGAATAAAAGTATTAGGTTTCCCCCTAAGCTATAACCTATCTAGTGCCAGGTTCTTGGCCAACTTAGCAGTGTCAGGTATGGGTTTCTCCTCATGCAATGGGCCTCACATCCGATCAAAAGGGTTGAAGCTGGGTGTAGTGGCGCATGCCTTTAACCCTAACATTAAGGGGCAGAAACTCAGGGATCTCTGTGAATTCAAGAAGAGCCTGGTCTCCGAAGTAAGCTATGTAGTGAGACCTATCTCAAACAAATAAACAAGAGTGGTTAGTTAACTGGAGCAGAGGCTGTGTCTGACTTTGTTGCCTGCCTTTGGACCACTTTTCACTGACTGGGCTACCTCGTTTAGGTTCAGTAGGAGAATATGTATCTAGTCCTACTGCAACTTGATATGCCATGGTGGATTGATATCCAATGGGAGACCTCCCTTTCTCTGAGGGAGGAAGGGAACAGAGGGACGAGAGAGAGAGATGAACATGCAGGAAAGGAGGGAGGGGAAAGCTGCCGTTAGCATGTAGCACAAATTAATTAATTTAAAAAAAACAAAAGAAGTTGGTTAACATTTGTACCACTATGGCTCTAATATAGCTTATAGGCAGATTGCTGTTGTAGGTCTCAGGGTTTGTACCTGTGCGATATAGGTGTTTTACCTTGTTTACCTTTCTCCACTGGTAGTCACTCATCAGTAAGGGTGAAGCTAGACACCAGCTCAACTTCTCCATGTTGAGTGATATAAGTAATGTTGTCTTCAGCAATAGGACCTTACCATCAGGTTGTAGAAAACAACTAGTAGCCTTGGCAGTAACCTGTGATACATTGGGGTTCTGTGGCTCAGAACGACTCAACAAGATGTAACACATTTCTGGCACTGGAGATTTTACTTGGTGCACAAGATGTCTGGTTGGTGCATTGTCTCCCCCATTATAAGATGACTCTGTTTAGATTCCTTTATGTATACATTGTCTGGAAGCGTCTACAGTAGTGAGCTTCCATATGATTTTTCCAAAGGCCTTTAGTGTAAGTTTTCTGCCCCCATGTTCCCTCATTTACCCTTCTCTCCCACCCTTCTCCCCATTTACTTCTCTTAGTCTAATTTACCTAAATATTTTCAATAAATATTTAATGTTATATTTTAATCAAGAAAGATAAAAGCCATGATGTTTTTAGATTATCCCTTTCCCTACAAGCTTCCCGTCCCCCATTTTTCTTTTAATGTGGCTGAGTTAGGCTCATGGCCCCAGTTGGAACAGCTTTCCATTTTCCTAGCTGCAGAGTGTGATCTCTGTCCAAAACCAGGCCAACCACAGTCTTTGCACAGAGCTTGGTTTGGTTTGGTTTAAGTGATAGGTCATAGTTGTTTATTTGTTCCACGAAGACACATCTGTCTGGATAAGTGCTGTATGTCCCATGTGTTAACCACTAGCAACATGTGGCTACCTAAGCGTAGGTTTATTTTTATTTATGTATCTGTGTGTCAATATGTATGTATGGCACATGTGTGGCAGTGCTTGTGCAAGTGAGAAGAGAGCTTCCAGTTCTCTAGAGTTGGCATTACAGGAAGTTATAAGCCCCTGCATATAAGAGCTATGAACTGGTATCCTCTGGAAGAGAGTATGGGCACTTAAACGTTGAGCCTTCTCTTCAGTCCCGGCTATCTAAATTTAAACTAATTAAATATAAATTAGTTAAAACTAAAGCCCCTCTTAATGGTGCGTACCTGTAACCTCAGCACTCAGAAGGCTGGAGCATGAAAAGCAGCTTAAATTCGAAACCAGCCTAAGTGCCATAGTGGTTCAAAGCCAGCTACTGTGTCTCAAAAATATAAATTAAGTAAAATTTATCACTTGTTTTCTCATTCCTATTAGCCTCATAGCATTAACCCCTACCATACTTGACACTGTTGGTATGGAACCTTCCTACTATTTTGGGAAGTTATGATGAATTATGGTCATATTGTACAGTATCTAGCAACCATGGTCCCATCAAGAGTCTAAAAGAGTTTGGGAAATAAAGCTCACACCAAAAGCAATAATCGTCGTGATGATTCTTGAGCATCTTACTTCCTATTTCCACCCTAATTTTGTAACATCACACACACACACACACACACACACACACACACACACACACACACGAGTGGCGGCGATGGCGATGGTGGTGGTGGTGGTGGTTGTTGTTCTTGTTGCTGTCTGAGACAAGGTTTCCTTATGTAGCTCTGGGTGTCCGTAAACTCACTACTTGGACCATGCTGGCCTCAAACTCAGAGACCTTCCCCCACCTCCCAGTATTAGGATTAAAAGTGTGCTCTATTAACCAAGTAAAGGGGCACTGACAAGTCTTGGTCCTCAGCTTCCAGATAGCCCAGCCTGACTGTGGCCAGGATCTGTAGAGTAAACAAACCCAAATTCTTTTAAGTGTTGCCACAAGGGGTGAAAATTTGGGTCTTTGAAGCCACTTCCCCTACCAGATGAGTGGGAATTTACTAAGACACCTTATTTTCTCTACTTTCATCCTATATACCAAATGCCTTTGTGTCCCAAGCCCACCACTGATGGTTGTTTGTTATTCTGGGGGGGGGGGGGTCTAAGTTTTCCTATTATTCACCTTTTCTCTTCTCCCACATCCTCTCTCAGAGCCCTTTTTTTCCACCTTTTTGTTTTAAAATTTTAAAAAAAAAGTGTGTGTGTGTGTGTGTGTGTGTGTGTGTGTGTGTGTGTGTGTAAATCAGAAGTGTTGGATCACCAGAAGCTGGAGTTACAGGCGGTTGTGAGCTGTCCAGTGTGAGCACTGGGAGAATCACAGGAAGTGGTCTTAGGTGCTGAGTCATCTCTGCAGTCCCTACACACCCTCCTTCTTTCTACTCACACTTTTCTTTGGGGCCTGGCTGAGGGAAGATAGTACTATGCTTGCCTAGAGCACATGAAGCCCTGGGTTTGATCTCCAGCATCACATAAAACTGAGAAACAGCCATAATCCTAGGTGGAGGCAGGAGGATCAAGAAGTTCAAAATTTTTCACATCTACCTAGTAGGTTTGAGGCCACACTCACTGAAGGAGATTCTATTATTAAAACACACACACACACACACACACACACACACACACACACACCTTAAAAATAGTTTGTAAATAGCAATTCAAATGTACTACTAACAATCTACTACTCTGGAAGTTTAGATACAGCTTCCCCAGCTATATTTAAGCTCCCAGATAGAGACAGTGCCAACTATTACTTATTTTGAGTTTTGGTGCTTGGACTGATCCCAGGGCCTTGTGCATGCTAAGCACATGCTCTACCACTGAGCTCTTGCCCAGGCCAGCTTTTGCTTTTGAATATGCCGCTACCCTCCCCATGGTCCACCATTCTTAATGTTTAGGACATAGAGTTCTGTTCACACAGTAGGCAATTATTGGATGCTGGCCAGCTGATTTTCATTTCTGTGCCTCCCTCTTTGAGAGGCGGTTGAGAAGAGAGATTGAGAAGGAATCCTTGCCTGGGACGGTGTGGGTGGGTGGACACCCTCTGAGGACCTAAGAGAAAGGAGACAATGGTGCTTTTGAGGGGTGGGCATCATCTGTGACTTCCTGTGATTTCCCAGCCTGTTTATAGCCAACACTGAAGCCTTACAAGCCTGGAGCTCCAGAGATGCTCCCTAGAATGTCCTTAAGATTCGAGGGCAGCATCTTAAGTAGGTCAGAGAAAGCTGGCTAGTTCTCTCTCACTCTTTAAGGCCAATTAATTTCTTCCCTTTGTTCCTCTGGAGAGCTGCTTGAACAGGGCACGTTTAGCAACCATAGCCACAAGCCTGAGTTCCTCTGGGTTTCTGAGGGGGAGGGAATTCTATTCAGAAATCAAATATTTACTCTCAGCACAAAAGGCTTTGATGTGTTTTCGGCCTCCAGGACAGAAATGAGTACACCTTCTTTCAACCTCTCTAACTTTACCCAGGACCCCTGGGTACCCAGGGGGATCGTATATTTCTCCTTACAAACCCTGCAGCTTTTGGAGACACATATCTCCTCAGAAACCCTTTCCTCAGAGTGACTTATCATATACAGACAAATATCCAGGCCGCAAAGCCCCTGTTCAGGGTGAAAGGCCTAGGAAAGGGAGGGAGTGCCTTCTGACTCCTTCTCTACTTTCTAGTTGATATTTCTCAGAAGCCACTCAGAGTAAGGCCACCTAGGGAAACTTCAGAAAGAAAGAGAAGAGGGGGGGAAAATGTCCTTGGAGAGAGCCATTCCTCAATGTCCAAGCTTCAAAAAGCTTGTTTTGCACCGAGGGAGCTAGTTAATCTGCCTCTTGTGTTCAGAAGTTGCTTCTGAGGCCCAACCCTGCCTCTTCACAACAAAACTGCACACAAATTCCTTGTTTCCCAGGCAACGCTTCTGGGCTCTACAAACTAGCTGGCTGCTGTTTGCCTGCAGCCTCTCCCCACCACATTGAATTGAACTGAGAAAAGCAGCAGCTACAGCACTATTTGTGCACAGGCTCACAAATCAAAACCAAAAATACCTTTGACCATAGTGGGGAGGGGTGCAAGGAATGAGCAAAAAGGGCCGCCTCACATCCTGAGCTTAGTTAAAGGAGTTGGTGGTTAAAAAGCTGCGATTCAAATACACGGGACGAGGATTTCCTGCAAAGTTGGGCCATGAATATGGAGAAAGGTCTAAGTTTTCTTGATTATCAACCTGGAGTCCTTGGTTTACTCTGTAGTAGCTACATGACCTTAGCAAGTTGCTAACCTTTTGGAAGTTTAGGTTTTCTTTGTAAAGTAAGGTCATTTATAATCTTTAAAGTAAGTGCTGGGAAAATTGGATTAATAACTACAAGTAAAGGGTTTGACAGTCAGTTGAAGAGAAATGCACAGACATACATATACACACACATTAACACACATATACTCACACACTCACACATAGGCG